>NC_058133.1:126356602-126456420 GCF_016433145.1 Gracilinanus agilis
TATATATGTATATATATATATATTTAACGGAGCTTTGTTTATGTGGATTATATTCAAGGCTCTGTTGACAAAAATGTTTAACTATCTGAAGAAATGTGTATGCACAACACACTTTTAAGTTGAACATACTTAATTGATACTTTCTCCATTGCTTTGTTAAATTTAGACAATCAACAAAACAATAAATCAAGACCTAATTTTTAGTCTTTGCTAATTTCTGAAGTCTAAATGCTTGCATTAAAAATTTAACAATTAGCTCATCAGTATAGCTGACCAGTATAGACCTAGTTATAGTTATCAATATTTATGTATTAGAAATGAAAACACCTTAATATTATTATAAAAATATTTTTGAAATAACAACCCCCCAAAGATTCTCTGTGATTCCAGGGGTCTCTAGAACACACTTTGAGAACTGTTGATTTAGAGGTAGAACAGGATTATAAATCCTCTTCTGCTGAGCTTCCTTTTTGCCACTAGACCATTCTCACCCATATCTTTGAGGGTTATCATGGTGTAGCAGAAGGAAGACTGAACTAGGAGTTAGGAGACTTGAGTCTGAGCCCCATATCTGCAATAGTGAGAGGTAATGGTGTCATGGAAAGAGGACCATGTTTGAAGTCTAAACCTCGGTTTAAATCTCTGCTTTGCCAGTTACTAGCTGTGTGACTTTGGGTAAGTCACCTATCTTCTCTAGACCTCAAGTCTTTATCTTCAAAATAAAGGAGTTAGAGGATCTAATTCCAAAAGTTCCCTAGAGCTCTAAATCTTAGATTCTATCATGCTCATGTGACTATATACCTTTGGAACATGGTACCAAATTCCAGAAAGTCAGAAGTAGGGCCAGAAGAGCCTTTTAAGTTTGCCAGCCTGAACCCTTCCCCAAATGAAATGCCTCTCCCGCAAGGAACTCACTGATGGGAGCAGTGAGATTCCAAGGTCAGAAGTCTGCTCAGACAGATGGATGCTCCAGGTTAAGGATGTCCTAAGCACTAAGTCTAAAAACTTAGAACCTAAGTTCTAAGGTGAGACTGTAGCTGAGGCAGGGTAGCAAATATGAAAGGTCAGAAACATAGCCCGGAGATCAAATGGAGCAAAACTAACCAGAAAAAGAGATCCCATAGGCTGATGCAAGTCATTCAATGTCTGTTAGCCACTGTTTTTTCATGTAAAATTACCATAATGATAATTTTGTTGTCTATTTTACAGGTTTATCGTGAGGTAAGTATTTTGTAAATTATTATATGAGTTAGCTATTATTAGTATTAGTATTAATATTCTGTGTAAAGAATTCTGGGCATAGAGGATTTGTGTTTTAATCCTTGCTCAGCTGCTTAACTGCTATGTGATATTGGACAAGTTCCTTTACCTTTCTGAACCAGTTATCTCCTGTATAAAACAATATATTCAGACTAGAAGACCTCTGTGTATCCTTCCAGATTTAAATCTATGATCCCATTATTGTATTTCCCTTAAGGGTAGCACAGGACATTATATATAATTACATGCGATTATGTAATTACATTTAATAGATACTCAAAGAATGTTGATTTTAGTAGAATACAACAAAACAAAACGCAATTCTCTTTTTCTGCTTGGTTATACCTCCTTCTTGCTCCTGGCTCTGCATCTGACTTTTCATATTTGCTACCCAATTTCAGTTGCTATCTCACCTTGGAACTTCCTTCAGAGCTTAGAACCTCCTCGTTCTGGAACAACCATCTATCCATTTAACATTTTTAACATTTAACATTCCTTCTTCCACTGGTGAGTTCCTCAAGGGCTGGTGGGTCCATTTGGGTAAAAAAAACTTCAGGCCTGCCAACCTGCATTGCCCTCTTGGATTGGCTTCTGCCTTCCTGAACTTTGATGCCATATTCCCAAGTAGGTGCATTTTCTCTCTGTCCCTGCAGCCCTTTTTGCCATCTTGCCTCATTAGAATGTAAGCTCCTTCTGGGCAGAGAATATCTTTCCATTGCTTGCCTACATATCCCTAGTGGTTAGGATAGTTCCTAACATATAGTAAATGCTTAATAAATGTTTATTGCCTTCTCTTGCCTTAAAGTGACGGCATTCAGAATGAAAACATTGAACACTCGATTTAGAGGAGATTTAGGAAGAAACTATAGAGACCACTTTTTCATTTGTTTTAATTGTGTATTACTCTTCATGCCCCATCTGGGGATTTTCTAGACAAAGATATTGGAATGATCTGCCATTTTCTTCCCCAGTTCATGAAGAAACTGAAGTTAACAAGGTTAAGTGACTTGCTTAGGATCACATAGCTAGTAAGCGTCTGAGACCAGATTTGAACTTAGGAATACGAATCATCCCGACTTCAGGCTGGCACTCTATCTATTGTACCACCTAGCTACCAACAGCCTATCTAGTACGATTGAATCTTTTTGAAGGTGAAGAAAATGAAAGAAAGAGAATTTAAGTGACTTACTCAGATTAACACAGTTAAGTAGCAGGAGCAGCATTAAGACCCAACTCTAAACTAATATCATTCTGAGTTCCATGCAATTATTGAAGATGGGAATGAATGGAATATGCCAGACAAAATCGGACAAATAAAACTATTTATAGATATCAAGGCACAGCTGTGAACAACTGGCACCTCAGCCAAACAATAGACAGCAATTAAAATGACCTGAATTTTCCCAAGAAAAGGTTTCAGGTCAGGAGTGCAAGATAACATCTCAATTATGCCTTGGATTCATCTTAAGCTGTTCTAGGGCCAATTGACTTTATAGAAGAGCACTGCAAGTAACAGGAATTACACAAACACAAATAAATAGATTTTCCCAGGGAGATCCTGACTAAATAAACTATATTTTTTATGACAGAGATTGATTATCTGGGACATCATACACTCATGGAATTTTAAAGTTGGAAGGTACTTTAGAAATTATCTAAGAGATAAGCTGAGAAAAAAGAGAGAAAGAGGTAATAACACTTGTATTACTTACTTCATGGGGTGGTTGCCAAGATTAAATGAGATAATATATGTTAAGCGCATATATTTGTGTAATTGTAACTATAAGTGTAAAATACAAAAAAATGTGAGTTATTATCCACCTCTAGTATAATCTTTAAGGTTGTTCAATTTAATAACCAAGGCCCCAGAGAGATGGAAGTGACTTGCCCAGAGTTAAATACCTAGTTAAAGAGCCCAAATTCAGTTTTTGTGACTTTTAGTACAATATTCCTTGCATTCCATGAGTTTACTTTCCTTTAATTTCCTGACTGAATAGAATCCCTGGTCATGCCCAGTGAAGAAAACATTCATACTCAGTCTAATTAGATCACCAATTTTTATGTACTTTAAGAGAGAATTTCTTTATATGTCCAAAGAACTGTCAGCTTTTTAATTTATCCCTGACAATGAATATAAATAATATAAGTGGATATAAAATAAAATTTCCATAAATGTTAATTTGCAACTGAAAATCAGTTAATGAGCTAAAGTCTTCCAAGATGGTTGAAAATGAGGGAATTTCAGTTTCAAAAGATATCTTCTATTTTGCCTCCTCAATGATTTAAGGTAGAGTAAGAAGGAAAAGATTGAATTTCCATGAAAAAGGACTAGTCTAGCATTTTAAGCCCTAATGGAATTTGAAAGTATCAGAAACTTCATAGGCAGCCCTCTTCTCAAAGGTTTCTTGGCCAACTTTTGATACCCCAAGAGGCTCAGAAAAAAGTGAATTTCTGGGCACATACCAGGATGTCCAAACCTTTTTAGGTTCACCCATCACAAGCAATAGCAGCAAAAACTTTTAAAAAGAAAAAAAATCAGTACCTTAAATAAACTAGACAGTGAGAATTTGAAGACCAGACAAGCCTATATTTTAGTTCCTGTAAGAAATGATTGATTCAAATATGTTTTCTTTTGAGTGAGTTAAAAATAGTTAAGCTGAAATAGCTCATCCTTATGAAACCCTTAAGACTGAAATGTGTGTGTGTTTTTTTAAAAGCCATTGCATTAGAAGAATCAGGCCACTGCAGTCTGGATGGAATGCTAACCATGCCACTGGATGGCAAATTGGGGGGAAACATGCCTTTCATCTTAATTATAGGCTGGACAGGGGAATGCACTATATTCTGTGCTACGTATGAGCTGAAGGAACTTTCCCAGGGTATTTTTCTTTTGCATTTCTGACTCTTATTGGGTTGGAAGCTTGTCCATGTGACCCAGCAGGGTCCACTTTCCATAATAAGTCTAAAAATATGCCAGAAATGTTTTCTTTAGCACAGCCCATGAATGTCAAACATGAAAGGGACAGCTTTGCTTTTCCCTCTACTTCACCTTTTTTTTTTGTAAAGAAAACTCTAGCTACCCTCACACTATTATCTAAGCATTATTATTTTAATGGTAACACAAAATTGAAACCAAGTGTTAGATGGAATCACAGTAGAAAGTTGGGAGCCTTGAGGGGAAACAAAAACCATTTAAAATTTTTTTGAAGATGATTCTATTAACTCATCTTCCATGGGGCATATGCCTTGAGTCCTTTCTCTAGTAACAGAAACTGTTTGCACTTAACCATCCTCATTTTCATCCATTACCACTTGTTGCATTAGGGATGCAAAATGTCATTAGAACAGAGCAATTCTAAGTAGTTCATACCAAGATCAAATCCATGACCTTGGACTCATTGTACCATGTTCTAACCACCTGAGCTAACTTGCTATATAAAATTACAAATTCACATGAAAAGCCATTGTTAGAAGTAGGAGCATTACCCTAGGTTTCCTATTCCCAATGGTGTGCTATAGACAGATTTATTTTTAGCCACTCAGTCTAAAAGCTTTATATCTATTGCCCAGGAATCAAGCAAACCTATTCAGCCTCTCTTAATGCCTTCCCTTTCATTCCCTTCTATTTTCATTTAATATTAATTAATTTAACAGATGTTTATTAGTTTCCAACTATGTGCAAATCACCATCCTAAGTACTGTAGGGATGCAAAGATATAGGTCAAGGTTTTTGTCTCCTAGAGTCAAATAGTAGACACTAGATAAATATAATCCAAAATAGAACCATTAAGTATACAAAATATGTACAAAATGTATTTGTAACATTTGACAATTAGTAAATAGAATCTGAATCTCTGAATTCAAAATATTAAAAACAGAATAATAACTCATTATTTAACAAAAACTGCTGGGAAAATTGGAAACCAGTATGGCAGAAGCTAGGAATCGAACAATATTTTACACTCTGTACCAAGATAAGGTCAAAATGGATATATGATTTACATATAAAGAGTGATACCATAATTATATTAGCGGAACATAGAATCGTTTACCTACCTGATTTTTGGAGGAAGGAAGAATTTATGACCAAACAGGAGATAGAAATTATTATAAGATGTAAAAGAAATCATTTTGATTACATTAAATTAAAAAGCTGTTGTACAAAGAAAACTAATGTAACCAAGATTAGAAGGGAAACAACAAACTGGAAAAATTTTTTATAAATTTTCTCCAATAAAGGTCTAATTTTTCAAATTTATAGAGAACCAAGTCAAATTTATAAGAATACAAGCCATTCCCCAATTGACAAATTGTCAAAGGATGTAAACCAGCAATTTTCAGATGAAGAAATCAAAGCCATCAATAATCATACAAAAAATGTTCTAAATCATTCTTTTATCACTCAGAGGAATACAAATCAAAACAATGCTGAGATACTACCTCACACCTACCAGATGGGCCATTATAACAATAAAGAAAGTGGTAAATGTTGGAAAGGATGTGGTAATGTAGTGTTGGTGGAGTTGTGAAATGATCCAACTATTCTGGAGAGCAATCTGGAACTATGCCCAAAGGGTTATAGAATTGTGCATACCCTTTGATCTGGTAATGTCCCTACTAGGTCTATATTCCAAAGAGATAATAAAAAAGGGGAAAGGACCTACTTGCAGAAGCTCTTCTTGTAGTGGCAAAGAATTGGAAATTATGGGGATGTACATCATTCAGGGAATGGATGAATAAATCATGGTACATAATGGTGATGTAATGCTATTGCTATAAGAAATGATAAGCAAGATGATTTCAGAAAAAAGTTGGAAGGATCTTGAAGAACTTATGCAGAGAGAAATGAGCAGAACTGGGAAAACACTGTATACAATAACAGCAATATTGTATGAGGATGATCTCTGAAAACTTGGTTACTCTCAGCAATGCAATGATCTGGAACAATTCTGAAAGTTTTTTGACAGGGAATGCTATCCACTTCTAGAGAAAGAACTGTTGTAGTCATTTCTCACATCAGCATATTTATGGTTTTATTTGGGGGTTATGGTTGTGTATAAGTGTGCTCTTACAATAATGACCAATATGGAAGTGTGTTTTACATTACAATAAAAATAAAATTTTAAAAAGTATTAAAAACAAATGGATACATAACTGACCAACAAGTGTGCTAGGTATAGGGTGCACTGTAGAGGTGAACAAGTAGTATACCCTCATAAAGTTTGATATTATATTTTAGATATTGCACAATTAGTATTTGTTAAATTGAAAGAAAATATATTTGCTTAATTCAATTAATGCATTCTTACAGCTATTATTTAGAAATTGTAGGACTTATGCAGTTGCTGCTACTACTATAAAGAAAATGGAACAAGTCACATGATTAATTTTTAAAAGAAATAATGTGACAAAATTACAAAAGGGCAAAATAACAAATGTTGTAGGGGATGTGGAAAAGTGGGGACACTAATACACTATTAGTGAGCCTGTAAACTGATCCAACCATTTTGGAGAACAACTTGGAGTTATGCCCAGAGAGCTATAAAATTGTGTATACCTGCCAGATCCAGCAATGGGTCTATTCCCAGGGATATCAGGGGAAAAGGGAATAAACCTATGTTTCAAACTCTTCGTAGCCTCTCTCTTTGTGGTAGAAATAAAATGTTTGGATTTGAAACCAATGATCTCCAAATACCAGCAACCCAAGTACCTGCATGGCTCAGACAGTAGACACAAAGTTGTTCTTAAGGACTTCAGACCATTTCTGAAAACAGCTGGTCATTATTCTTATTTCTTCAATCACATAAAAAATAAGAAAAAGCAGTCTGCACTGAGAATAAGAATTAATTTTTGACTAAATATAACAGATATGAATTGAGATTTTCTTGCATTTTTCCTCTTAATAAGAGCTGAGGTCTCCCTTTTTCATCTTTGATACTGATAATTTGGTTTTCTTCTTTCCTTTTTTTAATTAGATTGACTATTAATTTGTCAATTTTATTTTTTCAAAGTGCCAGCTTCTATTCTTATTTATTAATTCAATAGTTCTTTTACTTTCAATTTTATTAACTTCTCCTTTAATTTTTATGATCTCTAATTTAGTCTTTAACTGGGGATTTTTTAAAAATTAAAAACCCTTACCTTACATCTTGGAGTCAATGCTATTTATTGGCTCCAAGGCAGAAGAGTGCTAAGGGTAGGCAATGGGGGTCAAGTGACTTGCCCAAGGTCACACGGCTGGGAAGTATCTGAGGCCAGATTTGAACCTAAGACCTCCTGTCTCTAGGCGTGGCTCTCAATCCACCGAGCTACCCAGCTGCCTCCTTAACTGGGGATTTCTAATTTGTTCCATTTCTAGTTTTTTGATTTGAATTACATTTCATTGATCTTTGCCCTCCCTAATTTGTTAAGATATGCACTCAAGGATATAAATTTCCACCTGAGTATTGCTTTAGCTGCATCCCACAGATTTTGGTAGGATGTCTCATCATTGTCATTCTCTTCAATGAAATTATTAATTGTTTCTATGATTTGTTCTTTAACTGATTTTGGAGAATCATGTTATTTAATTGCCAATTAATTTTTGATTTGCCTGACCATGTGCCCTTACTAATTATAATGTTTATTGCATTATAATTTTTGCTCTTTTGCATTAGTTTACCATGTTTCTATGCCCTAGTACATGGTCAATCATTGTGAATGTACCATGTGCTGCTGAAAAGAAGGTGTATCCCTTTTTGTCCTTATTTATTTTCTCTGGATATCTATTAGCTCTAATTTTTCTAGGATTTCATTCACCTCTCTTATCTCTTTCTTTTTATTTTTGGTTTGATTTATCTAGATCTAATAGAGGAAGATTTAGGTCTCCCACCAGTATAGTTTTACTATCTATTTCCTCCTTGAGCTCTGCCAATTTCACCTTTAGAAATTTGGATGCTATACCATTTGGTGCATACATGTTGAGTATTGTTATTTCCTCATTTTCTATATTGCCTTTTATCAGGATGTAATCATCTTCCCTATCTCTTTTAATCAGATCTGTTTTACTTCAGATTTGTCAGATATCATAATTGCACGTCCTACCTTCTTTTTCTCAGTTGAAGCCCAAGAGATTTTGCTCCAGCCTTTAACCTTAACCCTATGTATGTCCACCTGCCTCATGTTTGTTTCTTGTAGACAACATATAGTAGAATTTTGTTTTCTAATGCACTCTGCTATTTGCTTCTATTTTATGGGCATGTTCATCCTATTCACATTGAGTTATAATTGTAAACTATGTACTCCCCAACATTTTGATGTCCTCTCCTAGTCGTGTCCCTTCTTCTTACACTATTTCCTTTTAAACCAGTTGTTTGTTTTAAATCAGTCCCCCTTATCCCCTCCCTTAGTTTACTTCCCTTTCCACCTGCTCCCTTTTTTTCCCCTCTTATTTTTTAAGGCCTATTGAATTCCCTCCTCCCTCACTTCCCCTCTCTTTTTTGAATTCCCTTCCCCACTACCCACCTACCTTGGTTTATTCCTTCTGACTTTCTTTATAGGGTAAGATAAATTCGATATTCCAAGGGATTTAACTACTCTTCCCTCTCAGGATTAATTCTGCTAAGAATTAGTAAGAGTAAGTTTAAGTATTTCCTATTAAAGCTCTCTTCCTCACCTTCTTATAATAATATTCATCCCCTCCCCTTCCCATGCCCTCTTTGTGTGGCATATATTATCCTATTTTTCTTATTCCTTCAAGTTTCTCTTGGTGCCATCTTCTATTCTCCCCTTCTTTATTATGTATCATCTTAGACCATTTAGTACTCCAACCTCTCCGTAAGAGTAATTCTTCTAATTTCTATAATAGTGAGTGCAATTTTTGAGAATTACACATAACATTTCTCCATACATGAATACAAATAATTTGATCTTATTGAAACCCATAAAGAAAAAAAATTAAAAATAAGAGGTTTGTTTTTTCTTTCCCCTCTCTTTTTCATTTATCTTTTCATGTTTCTCTTGATTGTGTTTGGATATTAAACTTTCCATTTAGTTCTGGTATCTTCTTTACAAACACTTGGAAATCTTCTATCTTGTTGAATGCCCATACTTTCTTCTAGAAGTATATAGTCAGTTTTGATGGGTAGGTGATCCTTGGTTGTAGACCTAATTCTCTTGCCTTTTTTGAATATCATATTCCAAGCCTTGTGGTCTTTTAGCGTGGAGGCTGCCAGATCCTGTGTAATCCTGATTGGTCCCCTTTGTTTTGTAATCCTATTTGTTCCCCTGATTGTTCCTTGAAATCTGAATTGTCTCTTTCTGGCTTCTTGCAATATTTTTTCCTTACCTTGGAAACTCTTGAATTTGACAATTATATTCCTGGTGGTTGACTTTTGAGGGGTTAGTGTAGATGATGATCTATGGATCCTTTCAATGGCTATTTTGCCCTCTTGTTGAAGAATAATTTCTTTTAGTATGGTGTCCAAATTTCTGTTAATTTCTGATTTTTCAGGAAGACCAATGATTCTCAAATTGTCTTGTCTAGACCTGTTTTCTTCATCTGTCATTCTTGCAGTGAGATATTTCATATTTCCTTCTATTTTTTCATTCTTTTGACTTTGCTTTATTAGTTCTGGTTGTCTTGCAAGATCACTGGCTCCTTCTTGTCCACTTCTGGTCTTTAGAGACTGGTTTTCTGTTATAATCTTTTGATTTTCCTTTTGATTTGGTCTATGCTGTTTTTCATGATTTCCTGTTATTTAATTTGGGTCTCCAATTTGCTTATCATTTCATTTGATTTTGGGGCATCTTTCTCCAACTGGGAGTTTTTATCTTTTAAACTGTTAATTCCCTTTTGAGCTATTTCCCACTTTTCTTGCCAAATCTCTTCCATATTTCTCATGATCTCAGGTTTGTACTCTTCAAGGTCTTGTGACCAATTTTCATTTTTTTGGGAAGGTTTGGATGTGTTTACTTGTTTGTCCTCCTCTGCTGTCTGATCTCTTGCTGGATTTTTTCTGTGCAAAAGTTATCGAGTGTTAATGCCTTTATCTTGTGCTTTCTCTTGGTTAGTTCTTGGGCATTACATGCCATTATTATACTGATTTTTCCTTCTCAGTTTGAAGTTTGGGTGAGGCAAGCAGCCTAGTCACTGTGCAGTGCCGCATCTCTCAGCTCTATCCTCATGCCCAAGGTCTGCTCTCTTTAAGCTCCTGGGGCCTCAAGTCTAGCTGTTTTCAGGGTCAAGCCTCTTGGTGGTCCCAGTCAGCTGCCAAGAACCCAGAAATTTCCCCTCGCTTGTTCTTCTGCCCGAGGCTCCTTTACAAGTCTCAGCAAGCTGCTTCCATCATCTGTTACCCCTCAGCTCTAGTCTGCACCCTAAGTCTGAGCCCTAGGTCAGCACCCAAGGTCCACACTTAAGGTCTGTGCTCAATGTCTGGGTTCTTTCACCTCTTGGGGTCTTAAGTCTTGCTGCTCTCAGGGGCAAGCCCCTGCTGGTCCCAGTTAGCTGCTAAGAACTTAGTGAATGCCCCACACTTGCTCTAACTCTTATGTCCTGGCTTTGGCACCGTAGGTTGGGTGGGGGAGCTTTGATCAGCTCACATTTTATTGGGAGCTAGTTCACCCCCTTATAGTGTGGAAATGCCCAAATCCCAGGTATCTTCAATACTGCACCCTATTGTGAGGTCCCTTAGTTCATCTGGATTTGGTTTTTGTGTCCTTTTGAGGTATCATGTAAGGGTCAGTTAGGAGAGTTAAGTGCCCTACTTCTATTCTGCAGCCATCTTAACCCAGTAGTCTTTATATTTTATCTACATCTGTATATCCATTTTTATTCCTTTATCTGTTTTTAAATCTGTATCTATATGTATAGATATCCATATCTATATCATCAGCCATTTTTTCCATATTTAAATTTATAGGTATAGATATCTATAGATAGAAATGTATATGGATAGCATTTCCTATAGACATAAATACAGACAGAGGGTCACAAAGATATATATTTTTAAAGCTTGTTGCTCATCCTTTGTTTTTTAAGAAGACTGAGAAAATCATGTTTAACTTGTGTGTGATGATAGCCTAACTTGTGTGTGGATGTGATTTAAGTGAGGCCAATTTGGTTATCATCATCAACCTAACTCACTCTTCCATAGTCTTTGGGATCCAGTAGCAAGACTGAGGTCAAGATGACTGGTAATGGCCCAGGTTGTAGTGGATGACTTTGTTTTTATCTAAGTTTGATCAAACTCTTAGCACTCCAAAGCAGCTGCTTCAATTGCCTTCTTGGTTGGTGCCCAAGATTATTCTTATCTGCTCTTCCTGTCTGGAGAATTCTTCACATGTGGGTAAACATTCCCCTAACTTACCAATGAGTTTGGAACCCTTCAGTTACCCTCAGCCTGTTTTGGTCCATTTGCTGAGATGGTTTTATTGGGATGTGACTACTTCCCATGTCACAGCTCCTTGAAGTCACAGGGGAGACTTGGGTGACAAGTGTACACTAGAGGTTGGTGGGGGGAACAGCCTTGAAAAGGTCTTCACAAATCTTCCCACTAAAGATACCAGTCCTCCCTGAATACCCCTCACACCCTTTTTTTTAAAAAGAAATTATGCAATGATGAAGTAATAATATGTGGCCTTAGTTTAGTGGAGTTTAGTTTAAACACTAAAATTAAGTTAAATTTATATTTCATGAGAGCAACTACTCAAGTATTTAAAATACCTAAGGGTTTATTTGTAAAAAAAATGTTGTTTTTTAAGAAGAGAATTTTATTTTATTTTATTGATTGATGCTCTTTAGTGTCATCCCAAATCATTACTACATCATTAATTGCTCAGGAACCTTGAGATCATGAATTTTCAGTTTCCCTTGCATAAATGTGTAGGTTCAAGTCAAAGCTTTTTCTTATTTTTTGTCAGATGAGTTTGGTTTTTTGTAGTTCACTTAAACAGCAGTATAGAAATCTTTTTTTTAACCCTTCCACTCTTTTTTTCAATTTCTCTTTTCTTTTTTCCCCCCTCTATTTCTAGCCAGACATGGAGAATATGTGTGAAGAGTCTTCATCATGGTGTCATTACTCTAGTGGTCTGCTCCATTGGCAGTAGGATTTGGCAAAGACTCTGTCAGTAACCTAATTTTGTTTTGAAAGAACAAAAGGATAAAAAGCCAAAGCCTTTATTATCCATTGTTTCCAAAGAAGATGTCTAAAAGAAAGTTTCTTCTTTTTAGAACTTTGTTTATTTCCTGAGTCCCTGAAGAGAGATTTGACTCAGCAAAAATGATCCATAGTCCTTCTTCAGCAACAGCTCTGTGGATCTTGGCTCTGGAACTGGCCTAGTTATTCAGTAGATACTGTCTCAGCCAACCCCTGGAATAGCTCTCAGTGACTGCCACAAAGACGGCTTACCTATGTCTGTCTAAATGGAGACTACCTGGGCTGAAATCACCAAGTTCCCCCCTACCATGCCATCTTGCCTGATTCATAGTGTTTATACCACATTTCCAGGGAGGAAGGCATAGTTTTTTTTCTCGCTCTCTCTTTTTTCCTTTCCTTTCCTTTCCTTTCCTTTCCTTTTCTTTTCCTTTTCTTTTCTTTTTTTGAATTGGCAACTGGTCTAGCCAAAACTGGGATTAGAAAAGATGCCTGCACCCATGGATTACCAGCTGACAAAACACTGAAAACCACTGCTGCTACTTTAAAACAAAACACAACTGTTTATTTTCTGGTTCATTAGAGATTCCTTTATTTTCTTGCCGAGTGCTTTGTCTTCTCTGGTTCCATGTAGCTGCTAAAAAAAATTTGGTTGATCTTCTACAATGGTCAAAGGTCATGAAAGAGTGGTAGGAGTGGGCTAAAATTATCTATTACAGAAAGTGAATTGTGCATTATATATCACTGACCATTGGGAGAGGGACTCTACCTCTACCTATCAATTGTTCTTTTTTCTCATTGTGTTCTTCCTTTTTTCAGTTTCTCTTTCCTTTCTTCTTTTTCCTGACCCTTGCTTTCTTACTCCATCTCTCATTTTTTCCTTTTTGTTTCCTTTCTTACTGAGACAGTGAAGTATTAGATAGAATTATTGGACTTGATGTTAGTTTGACCTGAGTGTCAATGCTGACATAGACCCTAACATGTGACCTTGAGTATCACTTAGTCTCTGGGAACCTTAGTTTCCCCCATTTAGCATTGTCACTTTGACTACTGGATCCCTTAGGGTCCTTGGAGGGGTTGCCCTGAGGGCTTGGGAGTGGTTTTCTAGTGCTATGTCTCACAAGCCCATACTGTTGTGTTTCCCATCCATGATTATCAGTTTATGTCAACTAGTCAGTAGGGTTTAAATAACTTTTAGAAAAAGGTATTTGCTTAGATAAGTAGTAAGATAATTTGGTATAAAATACCACCTCACTTCTAAAAATATTTTTTCACTAGTACATACAGAGTCCAGGGGAAAGTGGGCTCAAGTTTATAGTGCATGTGACAAAAGACTTTACAATTCCTAAAAATCATTTTACTGTAGTAAAAGTTGTTCTCCTTAGGTATACTGTAGCTTTTCTTCTCAGCTTCTCATAGACCTTAAAATCTTCATTTTCTCAAGCTCAGTCTTTCCTTGACTCCTAAAGCAAATATTACCGTAAGCTTCTACGAGTCTTTCAAAGTTAATGAGATCTTCCTTTGGTCATGAAGAGGAAGACACCATTATTGAGGCCAAGACCTTGGCTCTTTTTCTCAAGTCCTATTCCCTTTTCAGACTTTTTCTTTTCAGAAGCTTATTAGCAGGAGGATTAGACAAGTAAATCATTAGTGAATGCTGGAATCTGCTTCTTGGTCTTCTTGGTTTCCATGCTCTAATAGAGATGAACTATAGGGTATGATCAAGTTTCCTTGTCCAGTACATACATACATACTTACTATGCAGAATTTTTCCAGTTTTATTCAGTGATTTTCAAAGACATCTAAATTGATCAAGGACTTTTCTGAACTTAGACTAAAGCCAATATTGATTGACTCAATACAGAAGCTGGTTAAAGTATTAGGGCATAGCATACTGAGACTTACTTTAAGTGGGGTGCAGCTATTTGAGTCTTACTGGCTGATAAAAAGATTACTGGGGGCAGCTGGGTAGCTCAGTGGAGTGAGAGTCAGGCCTAGAGACAGGAGGTCCTAGGTTCAAACCCGGCCTCAGCCACTTCCCAGCTGTGTGACCCTGGGCAAGTCACTTGACCCCCATTGCCCACCCTTACCACTCTTCCACCTATGAGACAATACACCAAAGTTAAAGGGTTTTAAAAAAAAAGATTACTGAATGTTTCATTTTAAAAAGGACAGGAAATGTTTGAAACCCATGAGTCTCATTTTGAGTTTTAGCAGACTGAGAAGCAGTACAGAAGTAGTGGGTAGAGTTCTGTATTTAGAATCAATAAGTCAAGATATACTCATTAGATACCTGTGACAGGTGCTCTTCTAAGCACTACTTATATAAAAGACAAATGTGTAATAGTCCTTGCCCCTTTCAGGACCTTGTATTTTAGTGGGGGAAATAACTTGTACAAGCATATATGGAATATAGGATGTCCCTAAAGTGCCAATGTATTTTTTAATCAATAAAAACTATTAAACCTTGAAATGCACTAATACATTTAAGACAGATACAAAAACGAATAGAAGGTAGTTTTAGGAGGAAGATCACTAGCAGCTGCATGGGGACTGAGGACTGAGGAATGAGGAAACGATTCAAAGAGGTAGGGGTGATTGAGCAGAGTTACGAAGAGAACAAGAGATTCCAAAAGGTAGAGATAAAGTAATAGAGCATTTCAAGCATGGGGTAGGGGGAGCGACCAGCACAAAGTTGTGGAGGAAGGAGATGGAAAGTTGTGTCCATGGAACAACGAGTAGACCTTGATGGTTATGCCATAGAGAACTTGGAAAAAAGTAAGGTGGAAAAAGATTGAAAAAGGAGGAAGGACTTAGGTAGTGAAAAGCTTTCAAATGTCAAATAGGAGTGTATATTGGATTCTGGTTCTATTCTTTACTACCTATATGACCTTGGGTAAATCACTTTACTTATCTGAGATATAATTTCTTCATCTATAAAAATAATAGTTTGGGTACAGATAATTTATAAAAGATCTTTTTTTGTCCCAGAGTCTATGTTATTGTTCAGTCATTTCATGTGCCTAACTCTTCATAACCCCATTGGAGGTTTTCTTGGCAAAGATTCTGGAAAGGTTTGCCATTTGCTTCTCCAGATCATTTTACAGATGAAAAACTGAGGCAAATATGATAGAGTAACTTGTCCAGGGTCACATAGCTAGTAAGTATCTGAGGCCAGATTTGAACCTAGGAAGAGAAATCTTTCTGACTCCAGACTGAATACTTTATCTACTGCAACATCAAGCTTCCCAGTTGGAGTACAGTTCTCAATACAAATTGTGTCCTACTTTTTATAGTCAGAAGTAAACAACTTCCATATAAGGGCAAAAGCATTTTTAATTGGTTCATTTAATTGTGAGGAGATGGGATTAGTGCTACTTAAGCTCCTCCCCTATTACCACATCATAAAGAGATGGGATTAGTGCACATGTGCACCCACAATCTCATGGAGGGTAGATGGCTAGCTGCCACTTACTCAAAATCTAAACAAAGTTTTAAAATGGAATTATTCAGATTAACAGAGCATAAATTAGCTGATTTTGCACAGCATATACAGAGATGAATTAATACAAATCATAAACAAAATATAAAGACATTTAGCACAAGGGGACTTTTGGTTGTGGGGTTGGGGTAGATTTAAAAGGAATTAATTCTGAGCCTTTGATGGAGCAATGGCATCCAAGAAGTAGCATTCCAGGCATATGAGGTAGCCTTTGCAAAGGTAAGGATGCAAAGGATAGAATGTTATTTACAGTAAGAGCAAGTAATCTGGTTTGACAAGAATGTTCTCTGTAAAACAGCAGTGAGGCAGCAAGGTAGCACAATGGATAGGTGCTGAACTTAACTTTGGAAACTCCTACATTCAGATATTGACTCAGATATATTACTTGTCCTAAAGTCACTTGATCTTCTTTGCCTCAATTTCTTCATTTGTAGAATGAGAATAATAATAGCATATACCTCCCAGGTTTTGTGCAAGAATTAATTAAGATAATATATGTAACATGGCTTACAAACCTTAAAGAGCTATATAAATCTGAAAAGAGATAGAAGTCAGATCACATCCAGCTTTAAATTTCAATCATGTGTTGTATATTTTATCTGATATAGATTGAGATTACTACAACTCTGGGGCAGTAAAGTGATGGATTTCAATAAGGACAGCCTATTGAAGAGGTTGGCTAAACAAGTGACAGTCAATGGAATAAAAAGCCATAATGAGTTTTTTATTCTCATCCAAAAATTCCTTTCCTGACTTGTATTATTCAGTCATTTATGCTGATCCAGACTCTTCTTCCTGACTTTGCTAAAGATGCCAAATCTTTTAGAAGAAATACTCAGTGTATTTATAATTTTATTTTGGGGTTTTGGTTTTTATGAGTATGTTCTTACAACAATGATCAATATGAAATGTGTTTTGCATGATAATATATCTATGGCCCAGATCAAATTGCTTACCATCTCTCTCTCTCTCTCTCTCTCTCTCTCTCTCTCTCTCTCTCTCTCTGTGTGTGTGTGTGTGTGTGTGTGTGTGTGTGTAACAGGAGGGAAAGAGATTGTTTAGATCTTATAATTTTGGAAAATGTATATTGAAAATTATTACTATATGTAATTGGAAAAATAAAATATCTTTGAGTAAAAAAGAAGGCAATTACTCTTCTGAAGGACAAAATCAAGGCTTTCCTTAGTGTGAATTAATTTATCATACTATTTTCCTTCTTTCTTGAAGGGATATGTGACAGTATAACTATTAATAGCTGGGATGGAGCCCTTTCCTACCAAGGGAGGTGAGAGAAGCAAAGACAAATCTTGCCCACTTCAAAATTCTGCTATGGATGGTCCTAGATGCAAGGGTGAGGAGTTTCCACATCAGGAATTGCTTTCCAGAACTTATCATGGCTTCATGTTAATACCTTCTTCATTTCAGTCTGATGTAACCAATCATGAGTAGACCCTTGATGAACCATTCTGGGACTGGTTCCTGCCTTAATAGAGACTATTTAGGACATATTGGGCTTTATCCTGCTCTGGTCAGGTACAAATTAGAATAGTGTGTCTAGTGTTGAGGATCACATTTTAGGAGGAATTTTGACCAGATGGTACATTTCTAGAGAAAGGCCACCAAAGGAGATTCTAAAACATACCAAAGGAGGATCATTTTAAGGAATTAGGTAGGCTTAGCCAAGGAGAGTGAAGTGAAAATTTCAGGGGTAACCTGATCACTGTCTCCAAGTATAAGAAGGCTTGTCATTGGAAGAAATATTAGATTTAGTCGGCTTTTACTCAGAGTAGAACTGAGAGCAATAAGAGGGCATTTGAGAGAGGTAAGATTTATCTTGATATAAGAAAACAGCTGTTAATTAAAACTGTCCTAAAATGGAATTGATATTCTAAAGGATAATGTGGTCTACCAATGTAACTAGAAATTGGATGACTACCTATTGAGAAGGTTGTGGATATAGATTTATGCTTCTGGTAATGTTAGACTAAATGACATTGAGGTTAGTTCCAACTCTAACTTCCAGATCAAAAAACTAGGTCAAAAAACTAGAATAACATTTCAAGGATTCTACTTGACATATTGCTATTTCATACCTTCATTGTCCCTCCCCTTCCCCACTGCCACCCTCCCACCTCCTAGTTCAGAATATTTCCCTAGATTCTAGTCTTTGATTTTGAAAAAAACACCTGTTATTTCACATATTACTAGAGTACCTGGGTTTTGTTCTCCTTTCTTTATACCTTTGGTATAACTGCATTTTCTCACTGTTGGCTTACCTTTGATTTTGTCTAATCATTAGCTTTTGGAGTTTGCTTAGCCTTCTTTTGCATAATTCCATTCTACTTTTCTTTCTTCCTTTCCCTAACCCTTTCCTCAACACTGGATACTTTTAAAGGAGCCTTTATTAAAGATTTACAGAAATAATAGAATCAAAACAGCAGAGAAGGCATGAATGAACTGGGATCTGAGTTGATGGTGGGAGTATCCATAGTTATAAGTTCATGAAATCATTAAAGTATGTGAATAAAGTGCATATTAGTTTTTCCTGATATCAGTTCTTTGCCTGTTGATGCTTACATTAATGGTATCCTCATTTCATTACTTTTAATTTCCAGTTATCTATCGTAATTTTGGATAATATCAGACCTCACTAGAGAGATTGAGGCATTGTTTCCATACTTTATCAAGAGCCACCATATGGGCAAAGGAAACAGTGGGCTGGAAATTCAGAAGTGATTAGCTAGTACACAGGCTTCCAGGGCAGTCTTGCTCCAAAAGGACATTTGATAACCTGCAGATAATTATAAGTTTATGGTGAACAAATGATTGTTGAAAGACGGCACCATGCACATCTGTTGTTTGGAAAGAACTATTGAAGAGTAGTTGACTTGGTGCTAGGAATGCACAACCGTGGCTAATGGTGTTTTCTTCTGAAAAATTCTGTTTGGGCGCGTGGAGATTTGAGATGGAATGAGTGTCAAAACTGTAAGACCAAAAAAGGAAAGAGAAGCTTGTTTTTTGGGTTTTTTTTTGAGGAAATATGGCCAGACCTCCCCATGCAACACTTTTCCTAAATATGAGAGACCATTTGTTAAAGTAGTAGTTAATTCTAAATCAAGTACTGAGAAAATGAATCTACTATCTCAATTATGAGGATGATTAGGCAAAGTGAATAAAAGATCATTCAGTTTTTCTTTCATTTATCTTGCTTACCTCTTTCAGAATGATATTATTTAGAAAAGAAGAAAGTTACTCAAATTAGAAAAAATGATCTGAATACATTCAAAGGATCATAAATGCAAAACTTAAATAGACCTTAAAAGTCATCTAATCCAACTCTTTCATTTTAAGTCCAGAGAGGTCAAGAGACTGGTCTAAGGTTATAGAGTTATCAAGGGACAGAATCAGGATTTGAACCGAGGATTCAAATCCTGCCCTTTTTTTCATTGTAAGAATTTTAATCCATAATCCTACCCTTCATGCATAATATAAAGAAGGAAGTCACTTTACTGACTTAAGAGAAGCTTTAAGTATGGCTTAATAACATGAAAACCAACTCAAGGACCTTTTTCTTATGGAAATTGAAACAGGAGAAAGTCAACTTGTTGATATTAAGAATTTTTCATTTCTAGGTGTATAATATAAGTCTTGATAATACCATGCTTTGTGTCCTAATTGAAATAAGGTATATTTGTGAACTTTATCTTTTTCAGACGAAACCACACATGTAAAGTGCTTGACAAATTTTAAAATTTTATATATATCTTAGCTATTATAATCAGTCAACAGATCAATAAATATTTGCTGAACACACTTTGTGAGTATTCCACTTTTTGTTTTTTATGCATTAGGAGACATAGGGAAGCCCAGATTATAGTTCCTGCTCTCAAGTGTCTTATTTTAAGAGAAGACATAAATACAAGAAAAGGTAATCAAAAATTGCCTTGCACTGATAATTATCAAAAGTACTATTAATAGAAACCATTGATATTCTAAATGTAGTGAAGTTGTCATCTGGAGAGGTCTCTGGAGTGTGAATATTTTCTACAAACTATGTATCTCAAGTCTTGTTCAATAAAAAATTCCCATTGAGAGAGTTATTTCTTCCAGAAGGAGCATTAGTTGAACACATCCATGGCAAGGGACAAGTGTTTGAATTCTTTGGACAAAGGCTGTTCATGAAGGTCTTTAGCAATGGTTTATCCACCCTCCTCGAAAGCATCTATTTTTTCCTCAGACCTGATTTTCATTAAGTACAGTTATGGTTGGAAGAAACTGGTGAATGTATAATATACTCACTACAATGGAGTCCAGTGTCACATATTTTACTACTTTGATTCATACCGGCAAAAGAGAGAGAAAGCAAAAGCAAAATATAGACATTGATTGAGTGGGTAAATACATCATATTTCCTATACTCTGGTTAGGTCACCATCCCTACTGAAGGGGCAAACCACTAAAGGGTTTCACTCACAATTAGATTTGTTGCTGATCCTCCAGTTCCTATGCATCCAAAGACAATTAATTTATTTGGACAATCTTTCCCAAATCTACCCTCCATTGCCATACAGAACTTATCTGGTCAGCAGTCTAAGGGAAACAGAACATGGGCAGTTGCTATACTCTGGGGATGAGCATTACCAGTGATTGGTCTTTGCCCTACCAGGGAAAAGATGTGGTGAGTATTCCCTCTTTTAAGGCAGAGTGAATAGTAATGCTTATTCTAGGGTGTAATGGCACACCCAGCCAAAGTGTAATCTAGAACTATTCACCCAGCTACTTAGATGGCCCTGTGAGTAGAATGCTGGACTTGGAAAACAATGGCAATCAATTCATCTGAACATCCCTTCTGACGTCTACCCCTCTCTCCGTTTCCATAATGAATCTCATCTGGTCAGCAGGTTAGGGGAAAGACTTCATTGCAAGGGAAACTTCAGGTGCTTATTAGTTGTATAACTTCAGGAAAAAATCACTTAAGTTCTCCATGCCCCAAGGAACAGAGAATTCAGGGAGCAAGATCTATAATTTTTCAATAAGGTTCTGGAGCTACAGTTAGGTGGGAGCCAAAGTAGGACTAGACAAGTGTTGCTTCTGTCCATTCAGGGTAGGTACCTCAGTTCCATTCTATGCAAATATCCTATTCCTGACCTTGGGAATGGGGTGGGGTTATCTTAATTTGGAACTGCTATGGATGGCAATAATGTACATTAAAATTTACACAGCACATAAATCATTTTTGGAGTGATTTAAAGGATCAGAGAGAGGTAGATTTTGATAGTCATATAAGAGAAAGATTATATCTAGTCCTTTTTACATACTGCCTCAGGGCAAGAATGTTAAACTTGGGACTCAGGAAAAGCTGGGATTCAAATCTTATTTCTAATACATATCTGTCAAATCATGGGCAAGTTACTTAACTAACAAATTTTTAGCTAGCACGATTTCTATGCATTTCAGTTTTTCTCACTTGTAGAATGAGAGTAATAATCCATAATAATACCTTACACAGTTATGAAGATCCATTGCGGTAATGCATGTAAAAACACTTTAAAAACATTAAGAGGTTTTGTGGAACATGACTGATGATTATTATTATCTCACTGTATCTTTCAGCAGTGAAGACTGAAGAATATGTGAGATCTCTGCATTTTCATGGGACACTTATAAAATGGCTTTGGGTTGAGAATCTTATATTTTGTTGAGAGTCAATCACCAAGGATTATCCTTACTTTTAATATCTAAGTATAGGGGAGGTTTTGAATTAGATTCTTTAGTGTTTCAGGATTGTCAAAAATTTGGTCAACCCTTAAAAACAAGAAAATAAGATTTGAGGGCGTGTTATACACTATGCAAGACTAACAACCAGAAGAGTATCTCCTGTAATCCAATGAGTCATTTGTTGTTCTTCCATGATGGATTTCACTAGAATACAGATGAGATGAGGGCAGGGGGCCAAGAAAAGTCAGGGAAAGTCCAGCAGAGTGAATTCTGAAATCAACAAGAATTTTAGTGAGAGTAGAGCCCTCCTTTCATCAACAAATGTGTCCCTCTCCTACCAATGTATTTTTTATCACCAGGTTGTGAATAAGAATACATGGTTTCTTTTTTTTTAAAAGTTGTTTCACTGTCAGAAATATGAGCCATCATCCTGTTTAAAGAAGTGACTTTACGTGGAAACTATATTGGTTAAGAACTAAACTGAATTCATGGAACACTAGCACTATTTCTTTTCATTGGAAAGTTTTTGGGAAAATATGTCTCAAACCCTTCCCAGTACAGTCAATATTTCAAGAAGCAACATAGGAACCATGGCATATGCTCTTTTCCTTGTGTATCTAGCTAGTACTAATCTGGATTTTCCTTTAGCTTGACAATCAGAATTTTCTTAAATCCCGTGATCTCATTCAGCACAGACGAAGTTTCTCTCTCCTATTGTCAATCTGCAAGCAAAAAGACCCTGGCCTTGATGGGTGATTCATTTTTCTGTTTGCATGCTCTGACAGTGTACTCAGGCCAGCCTGCCATCAAGTGGCAGGAACACCCTCTTTTGCTATCAGGCTTTTCCAAGAATGCGGATGCAGCAGTTGCTCCAGTCTTTTAAATCTCTTGTGGTTTCCGTGCATAGCATTCTTTCATTTGTAGTCAATATGAATTATCCTCCAGACTTGGAGCCAACAATTAAAAATGCAAAGTTGCATGTTTATAGGAGATGTTGAAAGTGTTTCAATTTAATGGCAGAATGTTTTCCTCCATTTGGATGAGTGATAATTGTGTATGTTCCATCATTTTTTATGCTGTATAAAGGGAAGTGAGAGTTGGCAGTTATCCATTTATTATGATCAATGTAGATAGTGAAATCTGATAATTGCATTTAAAAATTCTCCCTTGGGGCCACAAAGATCTCAGTTGGCCATGGACATTGATCAAATTAAATTACCAAATCTACTTCTTTTTGTGACATGAGGTCTAGCTTTATTTATATCTTGTTTCTAAGTCAGAGAATCCCCACACATACCTCTAAATGTATTTCTGGGTTCCCGTGTTAGACTCTGGTTACCTCAACCCTAAAATAACTAATATTTGTATCAAAATAATAGTGCACATTCTGGTGCAAAATAGCATAACAAAAATTATTTCTATGTGACAAGAATATTTCTAAGATACAGGTGTCCATTGAGCTTATAAAAATACTATTTGATTCATTAGTCTTATAGCATGGCAAAAAAATCAAATCCTTTTAGGGAGTTAATTTCAATGGGATTTGATCTATTCCTACTAGTTCAGAGAACTCATGTATGAAAAAAGAGGTACAAGCAGGGCTATATTTTTATTCTGGATGATGATGATATAGCAGAGGAAGACAATGGGAGTGACAAAAAGATCAACACATTAGGACTTTACCACCCCAAAATTCCATGTAGTATTAGAAGTGAAAATACCACTTAATATATAATTCATCCTTCTTTTTAGAAGACTATCAATGACATTGCCAGGTGATGTCTTGACTTGCAGGTGAATTGGATTTAAAAAAGTCAGGATAACTGGTGATGGTTGAGGTTCCAGGGGAAGACTTTGGCATCTTTCATGTCTGACCAAGAACTGAGTCTCCATAGCACCTACTTTAGCTGCCATCATGGCTGCTGGAACAAATTGTTCTCATTCATACATTCCACCACCACGGAAAGTCTTCAATGCATTGAGCAGACATCTCCCTAACTAGCTGATAAGATTCTCTAAGAAGATGGAATACTGTTGGTTACCCTAAACCTGATTTAGCCTGTTTGTTGAGATGATTTTACTTGGGTGTAGCCACTGTTTATGCTACAGCTTTTTGGAGCCACTGGTGAGGGTTGTGTGATGGGTGATGGGTGGATGAAGCAGCTCTGAAAAAGGCTCAGAAAGTCTTTACAGTGGAGGTTCTGGCTTTTCCTGAATAACCCATACACTCAAGAATATAAACAAGGGAAAAGTTGTTGGACCACATATATGCAGAAAATGATTTGTGTTGGAGGCAGACAATAATTTTAAAGGCACTCAGGGATTGGTTTTCAAGATATTTCAAGGAAAAAAGGGATTCTATTTTCTTTTTTTAAGATTTTGGAGAGTGAATACAGATTACATAATATCCTTCTCCAATTAACTTTATAAAGTAAAATGTAACCTTTAAAGACTTTCTTCCTAAAATGTGTTTCCCATGAAATATGCGATTTTGATTATACAAGACTTATTGAGAGAGATGACCATGAAAATAACTTTTGTGGAATGGACCTCTTTGATTGTCAGTAGCAAGTGAGCCATGACACAAAAGTAAATGCTTGCCAAAAGTATTCACCTAGGTAATAGGGGATATCCTGAAACAAATTCAAATGGAAGAATGATTCCATATAAGTGCTAGAATCTATAGATATAGTTGTTTGTAGGTGGTATTGTACTTTTTTGCCATAAAATCTAGAAATATATAGGACTTTTTCCCATGGTCACTGAGAAGCTATTCACCTAGGGATCCACATTTGAAAAAGCAAGTAGAAGAGGAATGCATATGGTCATTAATCCATTTACCTCATTAATCCATTTACCGTAGACAGACCCAAATGTGTAGCAAACTTTCCCCAGAACTGGAGGGTAGAGTTGACTGCATTGTGAAAATTATACAGCACTTTAAATAATTCTATGATTTTCCTTGCCACAAAATGCCTTTGAAATGCCAATATTTTCCCAGTGGTATCATGTGACTATGAATATAGATACAGAATATAGAATAGTATGATATAATTAGCATCAAAATTTCCAGTAACCCAAAGGTCAATGGAAAGATGTTTGATAGATATGAGCCTTAATAATTAAAAGTATTTTCATTAAGTGGGCTATCTGATATTACAATGCTTTCCATGTGAAAAGTGATAGGAAAAACACATATGTGCATGATATCATCAGGACTAGTATGATTTAAAAAGGAGGCAGTCTAATAATGTATGGAGAACATGGGGAAATGAATGGACAGCCCAAGTGTTGTGTTTTATTGATATCCACAACATTTCTAAAGGTTAGTGAAGACCTCCTATGTATTGGGTAAATATTCAGCGAAAGAGGGAAAGACATGGAAAACAATTCCCAGCATTAGAAGATGTGGTCGTATTGCAATTTGTACATAATGGTGAAGGGAACATCCATATTGCTGAGATCATGGATTCATTTGGCATATTAGACTGCTATTCTTATTATTTTTTCTGCTGGTGCTGCTGCTGCTACTACTAGCTTGTACTTAAATAGCCAGGTACTGTGCTAAGCACCTTATGATCATTATCTCATTTAATCCTCACAATTACCCTACAAAGCAAGTGCTCTTTTTAACCCCATTTTACAAATGAGGAAGCTGAGTCAAATTCAGGTTGTGATTTACCCAAGATCACATGGCTGGTATCTGACACTTAATTTGAACTCAGGTTTTCCTGTAAAATAGTAAAAATAATTTGCTATTTCCATAGTAAAAATAATTTACTATGATTGAATCTGTACAATGACCTTGTGATGTAAACAGTGCAAATATTATTGTAGTCATTTTTAAAATGAGCAATGGGCTTGGAGCCAGGAAGAAATAAGTTAAATCCAGTTTCAGACCTTTAGTTCCTGGGCAAGTCACTTGAATATCCCTAAATATTACTTTCCTCATTTGTAAAAGAGGAGTATTAATAGTATCCATGTCATAGAGTTGTTAAAGGGACAGATGAATGAGACAATATGTGTAAAGTGCTGTATAAACCTTAAAGTGCTAAACAAATATTAGCTATTATTTTTTCCATTATTAAATGAGGAAACTAAGTAAATTGACTTACCCTAGACCGCAAAGTAAGAGAGTAATAGGGCTGGCCACAACTTCCCTTTTTGGGGCCTTTAATTCCATTCTCTCCCTAACTGAGTAGTTGTGAACTTCAGAGAAGAAGCTCTCAACTTTTTATTTTTATTTTTACACCACTCCCCAGGCAATCTGCCAACTGCCTGACATTCACTTCAGTCAATTGGAATCCCATGGATTCTAACTCTGATAAAAAGAGTGCTACCTATCCCATTGGGAAATACTGCTTCTTTTAGCTCTGGGATTTTCCCAAGATGTTTTGAATGTATGAACTGAGTTCACATCACTCTATTTAGCTCCTGAGATCACAGTCACTGTGGGTATTTTTCCTTTGACCTCAACCTAAGAGCATGTGCATGGCAGACCACAATTAGCTATCCTTTAAGCCAGGGAAAGGCTGAACTTGTAATGAGGGCTGGAGTGCTCTTCTAGGGAGAAATGCTTTATTCCATGATTCGTGTCTATATTGATTCAGCTTTTTTGTCCAGTGTTCTCTGGTACATAAGAATACCAACTTTGCCTTCCTCCAGTTACTTAATTAATATCAAAATGGAGCTATCTGCTTTGTGTTGGGTCATTAAGGCACAAATAAATGTTTTGGAAAGAGATGAAAGAGATTAATATAGCTGGGTGATAAGCAAAATATTTTATTTACTTGGTTCACTTCATCTACATTTCTGAATGGAGACAGGGTAGGGGAGGCATGACTGTGTGTCTCATGCTATCTTTTAGTATGATGTTACTCAGAGACATCTAGGCTCTAGGGAATGATTTGTTCCCTGAGAGCAGAGACTATACTTTGCATTCCATCTTTCATATCTCCCCTCTGAATCCTCAAGTAAAAAAAAATGTCAGTTGAGTTCGTATTTGGTTTGGTTTGGTTTGGTTTGGAAGATTTACCTTTTCTAATTTTGGTTTAATAGTTTTCAAAAATATTCAAGTATGCTTTAAATTAATTAATCATATTTTGTTTTTCTTTTAAACCTTTCCTTGGCTTCTGATTCTTAAAAAGATAAGAGTCATATTCAGGTTCCACAGGAATCTCAATGAATCAGATTAGCTGATTCTGATTTTCATTTCATAGTTCATTTCAGCTCTCAAGACCCTATTAGTATCCCACTGTCCCATTTGATCAGGTCTGGCCTGCTTAGTTCCATCCCTAGCAGAGTCAAGGTCAAGGTCTTCTCCGAAATAGCCTTGTATCCTTCAAGGTGGTTATGGGCTTTAGAATCAGAGAGAGAAGTGGTGATGAGTGTGGGAGGTAGGGAAGGGAGAAAAAAAAACATAGAAGCTTGAGTCTTCTCATTGTACTGAACCTTAGGTATGGCCTCAATGGAGTTATTATAAAGAAATGAAAGCCAAATTCATTGACAGAGTCTAGGTGGTCCAGAGGCAAAGGGGAATGTGATTGTATAAAGCAATGTTGCAGAAGTGGAGTCTGGGAGACCAGTGTTCATGGAGTTAGTCGGCAGATTGGTAGACAATGAGGCTAAGAGTCCAGTGGTTTTTTCTTTACCCCACATGGCTTTGCAGAATTTTTTAAAAAAACATCTCTGAATTCTTGTAGACTTGATGGAGAAACAGATTTTTATTAATATATCCTAAAGTAGCACATTAAAGACAAAGTACATTGTTATTTACATTAGACTATGAATTTCTTAAGAAAAGATTGTTATTTCATTTTTTGTTTTGTATTGCTCATGCTTGGTATACAGCCAGACACATAGTAGGTGATTAAAAATGTTTTTTGATTGACAGACCTTTATCTACTATTACTACTACTTTCACTAGTAATTCTTCTACTGATGATGGAAATGAAATGATTTTCATTGATTTGTCAAAATCTGTAACTAGCCTATCCATAGATCTAAATATCTAGAAATGTATATCTTTTATATATAGGTATATCTTTCTCTATGCAAACTTTATTATATGAGCTAGCCTGGTAGCAGAGAAAAAAGAATCTATTTTTGATTTACATTTTTTTGAAAAGGGGAAAAAATGGAAAAGTAGAATGGACTGTGTATAGTAGATAGCATGATCTTGTAGAAAGAGCACTTAGTTTGGAATCAGAAGACATGAGTTCAAACCCAGTTCCATTATGTACTTCCTTTGTGATTTTGAGGAAATTACTTCAACTCTCTGGACATTTATTACCTGATTTATAAAATGAAAGGTTTATACTAGACGATTTCTAAGGTACCTTTAGACTCAAAAATCTAAATGCTGAAATCTAAGATAATTGAGGAGATCATCAGAGAGTATTTAACTTCTTTAAATGAGTTCAATTCCCTGGGCTTAGATGAATGACACTCAAGAGGAGTGAAAGCATGCTGAATTGACTGCCAAATAATTTTGAGAAATCATGAAGAATGGAATAAATACCAGAGCACTGGAAATTGTATATCCTTATTTTCAAAAGGGGGAAATGTGGATTTCAAAACCTATGGAGTGATAGATGACATCAATTTCTGGCAAAATTTTAGACCATATTTTTAAAGAAATGGTTTGGGAGCATTTAGAGAAAGAGATTGAAATTATTGTCCTTTAAGAGAGTAAAGAGAAAGGGAATGCACATTTATATAGCACCTACTATGTGCCAGGCACTACACTGTGTTTTTTTACAGATATCTCATTTAATCCTCACAGCAACCTGTGAGATAAGTGCTATTATTCTCCCCATTTTATAGTTGAGGAAATTGAAGTGGCTAGATGTCAATTAACTTTCTACGGTAACACAGATAGAAAATGTCTGATGTTGGACTTGAATTCAGATCTCCCTGATTCCTGTCCCAGTGCTCTATCCACTATACCACTGACTACCTTCTTTAGGAAAATTAAAGGATAGCAAATGTTATTAGGTTATTTTTAAAATAAAACATCATGCATTCATAGAACTAAGGAAATTTAGGAATTATTTAGTCACAGCACCTCATTTTATGGATGAAGAAATTGAAAACTGAAAATTTGTAATGACTTCTACAAGGTTTCATGTAGTAAATAATAGAGCAGGGTTTGAACTCAGAAACTCTGACTCCAAATCCAATATGCTTTACAGTATGCCATGCCAAAGATTCAGAGAGCTGACAAAAATATCTTAAGTAGTATGGAAATTAAGGGACAGCTAAGTTAAGCCAGATAGTCTCTTAATGGAATAGTTATCCATATAGTGTTAATTGACAACTTCTCTGGCACACCAGAGAATCCATAATGTTTTGTGCCAGTTCAGAAGGTAGCACTATTAGTTACTTCTCCTATGATGAGGAGATTTAAATATGAACAGTAACATAATAATGTATTTTATGGTGACTGGGGCTCAAATTATACTAAGCACCTACTTTCTGAGGACCATTCTATCACTAAGCATTTATTAAGTATCTCATATGTGACAGGTGGGCAGTTAGATGTTGCAGTAGATATATTGTTGGACCTGGACACAGAAAGATGAGTCTTCCTGAGTTCAAATCTGGCCTCAAATACTTACTAGGACCTTGGGCAAATCCCTTAACCCTGTTTGGCTCAGTTTCCTCATTTATAAAATGATTTATCTAGATCTGATAGAGGAAGGTTGAGATCACCCACTAGTATAGTTTTGCTATCTATTTCATCCTTGAGTTCCACTAGCTTTTCCTTTAGAAATTTGGATACTATACTGTTTTGTGCATATGTGTTGAGTACTGATATTTCTTAATTGTTTATACTGCCTTTTATCAGGACGTAATTACATTCCCTATCTCTTTTAACCAGATGTATTTTTACTTTGGCTCTGTCAGAAATAATGATTGCAACTCCTGCCTTCTTTTCCTCAGTTGAAGCCCAATAGATTTTGCTCCAACCTTTCATTTTTATTCTATGTATGTCTGCCTGTCTCATGTGTGTTTCTTATAGACAATATATGGTAGGATTTTGGCTTCTAATCCGCTCTGCTATTTGGCTTCTGTTTTATGGATGAGTTTATCCCATTCACATTCAGAGTTATAATTTTCAACTATGTGTTCCCAGATGTTTTGATTCTCTCTTCTTTTCCTGCCCTTTCTTCTTTCACTATTTCCTTCTATAACAGTGTTTTGTTTTTAATCAGTTCCCCTAATCCCCTCCCTTATTGTACTTCCCTTTCTCCCCATCTCCCTTCTCATTCCCCTCTCATTCTTCTTTAGGGTCTTTTTAAGTTGCCCCCCTCCCCCACCCTCTCCCTTCCTAGTGTTGCTTCCCTCCCCACCAGTCCTTTTGTTATTCTTCTACTTCTCTATAGGGCGCTAATCAATTCTCTGCCCCAATGGAACTGATTGTTTTTCCCTCTTTAAGTTGATTTCAATGCACTTGAGTATTAAATATTTCCTCTCTCCAACCTCTTTACCCTTCTAGTGTATTGATATTCTCTCCTGTTCCCCCATGCACTTCTTTATGGAATATAAATTTACTCCATTTTGTTTGTTTTCCCATTTTTCTTAATATTATCTCCTTTCCCCCTCCAGTTTTGTATATATTTACACACACACACACACACACACACACACACACACAAACACACACATATATGTACATACATATATATATATATCTTGACATTTCATCTCATGCAGTTTGTCACTGTTCCCTCTAAGTAAACTTCTTCTAGATACCCTGTTGATAATAACAATTTTTAATAATTGCCAATATCTTCTTTTCTTCTAGGGATACGAATTGATTGAACTTATTGGGTCCCTTAAAGAAAAGTCCCCCCTCACCCTACTTCCCACTCTCTTAATTACCTTATGGTGATTCTCTTGAGTTCTGTGTTTAGGCAGCAAACTCTCTGGTTAAGTCTGTTTTTTTTCTTTATAAATGTTTGGAAGTACTCAATTTTATTGAATGACCATACCTGTCCCTGCAAAAATATAGTCAGTTTTACTGGATAGTTGATTCTTGGTTGTAGACCCAGTTCTCTTGCTTTCCGGAATATTATGTTCCATGTCTTCTGGTCCTTCAATCTAGATGGAGCCAGATCCTGTGTTATCCTAACTATGGTTCCCTGGTATCTGAATGACTTCTTTTTAGCAGCTTGTAATATTTTTTCCTTGGTCTGATAGTTTTTGAATTTGGCTATAATATTCCTGGAAGTTGTCAGTTGTGGATTAAATGTAGGTGGTCTGTGGATGCTTTCAATTTCCACTTTTCCCTCTTGTTAAAGAATGTCAGGGCAGTTTTCTTGGATAATATCCTTTAGGATGATGTCTAAACTTTTTCTTTTGTCATGATGTTCTGGTAAACCAATAATCCTTAAATTTTCTCTTCTAGCTCTGTTCTTCAGATCTTTGGTTGAATTAATGTGGTGTTTCATATTCTCAAATTTTTCATTTTTTTTTAAATTTTGTTTTATATATTCTTGCTGCCTTGTGAATTCATTTGCTTCTAGTTGTTGAATTCTATTTTTTAAAGACTGAATTTCGTCCCTGGCTTTTTGGTCATCCTTCTCCTTCTGATCTGATTTTCTTTGTATATCATCTTTTGCCTCTTTGCTTTGTTTTCCAGCTGGTCAATTCTGGCTTTTAATACTTATTTTCTTGTTTTAGTTCATGCATTTCCTTTTTTTCAAATTGTTTTCAGCCTCTCTTTATTGCTTTTTGAGTTCCTGAAGTTCTTGAGTTAATTGAATTTTGAGATCTTCCAAAGCCTGTGTCTAATTCATTGGAGTTTCTTCCTCTTCTTCTATTTCATTTGCTGTCTTTTCACTTCCTGGAAAGAAGCTGTCAATTGTCATTTCCTTTCTCTTTTTCTGTTGTTTACTCATATTTTTCCCTCTCTGTTCTGCTAGTTTAAGCAGATGAATTTAATGATCTTCTCCCAGCTGGCAATGGAGGTTTGTAGTTCCTTTCTCTGCAGTCTATGGGGGATGGGTGTTAGAGTTTCCCTGCCCTCTGAAGACTTCTTGTCTGTCTGATTGATGTGATTAAGCTTGTATTGATTGGATTAGTCTGTATTGTTTAATGTGCCCTAAGGCTAAAACCTCAGGAGGGAAAAAAAGAAGTGGGGGAACAAGATGGAGTATTTTTGCTGAGCAGTCCAGCAGTAGGGTCCCTCTGCTCTATCCTGCTGTTTGGCCTGGTTTTCTTTCCTCCTGAAGCCCTTTGTTCTCTATCTCAGTCTGAGGTTTGACTCCTTCTAAGCTGCCATCTTCTGAGTGTTTTTGCTGTGTTTCTCTTAGATTTCAGGGGCTGCTAGAGACTCTGCACAGCATTGTTTTCTATCTCAGTGTGGAAGAATGTGGAGGTTTTAAGATTGGCTCCATCTAAGCTGCCATCTTCCCAGAATTCCTCCCCCTCATTTATAAAATGAGCTGGAGAAGGAAATGGCAAACTGTTACAGTATCTTTCCCATGAAGATTCAAACACAGTTGAAACAATGAAACAACAACCTGTGACAGATATTATGCTAAGTGCTAGAGATACAAAGAAAATCAAAAGACTGTCTCTGCTCTCAAGGAGATCACAGTTTAGTAGGGGAGACAACTTGCAAGAAAAAAACAACTACTATGTATAAACAAGCTATATATGGGATAAAATGGTGACAATCAGAAAACACTAGATTTAAGAGACAAAGTTTTCCTGTTAAAAGTAAGATTTTGGTTGAGATTTGAAGGAAACCAGGAAAACTAGGAACAGTATAGAGAGAGCACTGATGCATGGGCAGAGAGCCAGTGAAAATGCCTAGACTCAGGATATGGAGTGTCTTTTGTGAAGAACAGCTTGGTAAGTACAGAAAAGCTCATTAATGAGCTTTAGGTTGGCTGACCACTTGGTGTCGAATTCCTTGGCCATGACAACCTATAAACTAAAGAAAAATACAGAAATGGTCCTTGATATTTTTAATGTATTTCTAAAGGGAGCTGTTGTGTTGATGAAGATGATGGTGTGGCAGAGAAGAATATGTTGCATGTGCAAAGAATCACAGAATTTAGACTGACTATAATAACTTGGCTTGCCAGTTCTCTAAATATATGCATTCTGTTTTCTCAATCTGCTTTGATTGTTCTTTCGAATTCTTTTGAGTGGGTTGATGCAAAATGAAGAGATAGAATAGCAAATTATATTTACTATTCCAAAGAATGATTGAGAGAAATTGAAGACTGAGGTAAGAGAAATTGAGGAGGCTGAGGAACTGGGAAGCTAGATATTTGAAGGCAATAGGGGCTGTGGGGAGAAAAAATCTAAAAGCAAAGTACAAAACTTATTGGAGAGGAGAGCAGTGACCTGAAATTCCATACATCTGGTAACAAGGCCTGGATAGATTAGAGTGATCTTTGAAAGAGAGATGGTTGCTAAATGATGATGACAGAGGGAAAATCAGAAAGAAGTAATGCTCTGTGTACAGATAGGAAAGTAATTGAGAAAGGGTCAGTGGAGCCACAAGACTTTGGGATTATGAATGGCTTGAATCAATAAGGGAATGAGAAAAAGAACATAAAATCAGAAGCTGACACTAAGAAGTGTGCAGAAGGGTATGCCCATGGAGGAAAGAATATTGCCTCCAGGGATGTTGGCATATAAGGTCCCACCCTAGCTGGTTTTGTGTTCTTTTTGTCCTTAGCATTTTCTCATTTTATCTTCATTACACCTTTGTGATATACTAGGATCAGGCATTATATCCCACATTTTAGAGATTAGACAATATGAGACACAATCACACAGGTAACAAGTGATAAAACTGGTCCATGAATCCAGATTCTCTCTCTCTCTCTCAATTCAGTCCTTTTTCTAGCATAGACTCTTGACATGGTCTGATCATGACAGATAATAGGGCAATCACTTCCTTAGTAGTAAATGCCATGTTTCCTTATTGTGTTATTTCAACCAATCAAAAATCACTTGTGCGTATTATCCTTGATTGCAGGTATACCCAAGCTATTTCTTCTTCTGTAATAATGTGTTCCTGTTGAGGGGGACAAAGGCATTGTCCAGAATTATTTTTCAAGACAGTGGCTGATATTTCTTTTGAAAGTCAGCCCCCTGTCCTCATAGTCATTCTTGTTAACTCCACCAAGGCGGGTGCCCATTCAGATCTTGTCACTCATAAGAACTCTTTTTCCCTTTGCTGGACTTTTCTCTCCATAGCTAAGATTGAAAACAACCCTATTGCCTTTCCATTTTCACTGTTACTAGTGAGGATGAGCACTATAAATCAAACTCTTTGTGGTAAAAGTGAAGGGACTGGTCCCTCCTCTTTAACAAACATGTTGTTACTGGTTCTTCAAGCTTCAAGGCTTTTCAGGCTTGTGGAAATTGTTGTGGAAATCCCTGCTCAATACATTCCAGAATCTGACATGTTTACATTCAAGAACACAAAGGAAATCATGTTGGTCTGTAAAAAATATACAATCATTTCAAATGAAACACATCTTTTGGTAGAATCTACAAAAAAATGAACTTGACATTCATGAGAAGTTATCTTTTTTTTTAATTACCTTAGGAAAATAGGGACAACAACATTCATGTGTTTGATCCATCATCCATCATATACCCGTGGATTATATTTAAATTAAAGGGAAAAATTGTTTTTGATCCAAGTAACCTCAATGCATGAATCTAGGCTGAAATATTTCCTGCTGCTTCTAGCAACCTACTTATTTCAATTGGAAGTGTTGACACTGAATTTTGATTCTTGGATTGGACGAAGACATGGTAAACTTCACTTTATCTTGTAGATAACACTTTGGTTCACAGAACAGATAGATTAAATTAATAATTGGATCAAAGTAGTGAATTTTCCCCCAAAGTTAATTCTTCTTCCTCTACTAGGTTAACTTCATTGACTATTAAGTCAATAACAATTTCTAGAGTTTATTCTGTCCAAATGGAATATGGAAGCTGGAACAGAAACTTCAAATAGGACAGTAGAGGTGCCTCAATGAATAATCTTCTTTATAAAGCATCCTTACTGCATTTTGTATGCCCTAATATCAAGAGAATGCTACTATTTGAGCCAAGAGCAGAACTTTGAATTGAGACATGTTCATTGTTGTATTTGGGCTCAGTGACATAAGGCAGCATCTTGAATACCTGTTTTGAGATTTCTTTTAGGGCAATGCTTTTATAGGTTGATAGATTCCTAGATTGGCTGCTAGGTGGTATTGTTAATAGAGTACTGGGCCTGGAGTCAGGAAGACATCTTCCTGAGATTAAATCTGGCCTCCGACACTTACTAGCTGTGTGACCCTGTTTGCCTCAATTTCCTCATCTGCAAAATGAGCTGGAGAAGGAAATGGCAAATTAATATAGTATTCCTTCCCAGAAAACCCCAACTATAGTTTCAAAGAGCAGACAGAACTTGAAAATAACTGAACAACAGATTTCTAGATTGTTATGTGGCATTTATGATTGAGACTATCATGTATTCAGTGCTCATTTTTACGGAGTTTCCTTAGTTCTCTTCTCTAAAAAGCTTAGCTAGTAGAGACTCTTTCAGTCTAATAGGGAGTCAGTCAATAAACATTTACTTTTTTAATCATTATATTCAGTCTTGGAATTGAAACCAAGTATTAGTTCCAAGGCAGAAGAGTGGTAAGGGCTAGGCAATTGAGTCTAAGTGACTTGTCCAAGGTCACACAGCTAGGAAGAGGTCAGATATGAACCCAAGACCTCCCATCTCTAGGTCTGGCTGTCTATCCACTGAGTCACTTTGCTACATCAATAAAGCATGTATTAAAGATTTGTTATGTTCCAGACATATTGCTAAGAATACGAAGAAAGGCAAAAAATATATTCCCTGCCCCTAAGGAATTTTAACAATAATAGTAATGACCCTAATAGCTGGCATTCATACAACACTTTAAAGTTTGCAAAATGCTTTACAAATATCTTATTTTTGTCTTTTTGACAATTCTGGCAGATAAGTATTATTATCTCCATTCATTATTCACAAGAAAACTGAGGCCAAAAGAAGTAAATAGATTTGCTAAAAAAGTATCTGAGGCTGAGAGAAAAAAAATGCATCTTAGTTTGGATTTGAACTCAAGTGTTTCTGACTTTGAGCACTATCCATTGGTCTTCCTATTTCTAATGGGGGGGGGGTAACAAGATACAAATGATGCATATATAAGAGATGTGGAGAGTAGATTTCTCTAAATTTCCAGAAAGTAATCTCTGAGAGAATGAAGTAGTTTAGGGAGTTGGAAGGTACTTAGAAAAGTCTCCTGCAAAAAGAGAGTTTTAAACTGAAACTTGAAGGAAGTCAAGGAAGTCAGGAAGAGAATGAGTATTCCAGACATGGGTGACATGACAGTTCTAGGCTAAGTCTGAAACTAGATTCATCATTGTTTACTACTTCAGTAACCCCTGATATACATGGTGCATAGACCCTGGAGTTAGGATACTTGTTTCCAGATCAACACAGACAGATGTGAACAGCCTCAACCATCTTCATAAAGTCACAAGGAAGAAAGATTCCCTCAAGTATTCATAGTTCCTCTGCTCATCCCTGCCTCAATTTGTCTCTCTGTTTATGTAATCAATGCCACTTGAATCACAGGTTCTAATGGCCAACTTGAATAGACTAGTTTCATCCAAGAAATGCCTATCTCCTTCCCACTCTCTATCTGTCTCCTTAGCTAGATATTCCAGTGAACGAGTTAGATCTATTGAACTCTCCCCTATTTAACTCAGTCCTATTTGTCTGGCACTATAGTAGTGCCTCAGGGGAATCTTCTGCTGCCAGGAACCATCTGTGTATTCTTGCCTTTTGTGCCCCAATGCCCCATTCTCCTTACAATATGGACAGGAAGAGACAATACAGATCACTTAAATGTTTTGAAATTGTTTCTGGTTCCCAATTCCTGCTACCTTTTTCCTACTGTTCACATTTTTCCTGATTGTATATAGTATAGGAATCAATGTAGGGTCTTCCTGTAGGGTCTTCCCATCTTAACTCCTTGGATTCTTTTCTTCATCTTATTGTATTGCTCTGGAAAACAAAGTTTAACCTGTTTTTTTCTGTGAGGGCATGCTTTTGATTGGCTGCTGGAAGAGGACAAAACTAATTCCTAAAATATTTATCTGCTAATACTTATGAAACATACAATTAGAGGACATTCTCCTGCAAAATTCCAGAAGAGTAATTACTTTATTTCATTTTTAGCTAACATTATTAGTCAATTTTTATTATTTCATGTATTCATATATTTAATAAATACCTTCAATAAGCAACTATAGACAACTCACCAAGGTAGACATTAAAGTTATAAAGACAAAAATGAACTAATACCTGAGATCAAGAGACTTGTTAAGAATTTATTGAGCAGGGGAGTGAAAAAGTCAAACTCGTGCTCTCAGGAAATTCTTGAAAATTTTGTAGAAAATGATTATCAAACATCTACTAGGTCCATAGTACTGTATAGATGCTTAGAAGACAGCAAAGGAATAAAAATAACTGGACAATGCCTTCAAGGAGTTGTCTTCCTTTTTTACAGAGACAAAATATGCATGTTCCTGAAAGATTAAATAAGGATATGAGTTAAATAACATGGCAATTCTACAAATTAAAACACTATCACAAGAAACTACCTAATTATATGTCAATTAAGTATTGTAAATGTAGATATAGCATAAATGAGTACATATATATAATAGTTTATATCATACATATATAATACATACTACTATATATAAATAGTACTATATATAAATAGTACTATATATATATATACATATATATATATATAGTAATAATTAACAGTGCCGGTCACCAGTGTTATGATAGAGGGTAGAGAGAGAGAGTTTATGAGGTGAGACTCTCTTCTAGCTCTCCCCTCATGCCTAATATACACTGCCAAGACTTTGAGGGGGTGTCACCCTGAAACTGGGTGACCTGGATGGTTGTACTGCCCCACAGAAGTTGGGGATGAGGCTTCTCTATAAGATGAGGTATGAGATACCCCAATCTGATTCTGAATGAGGGTGGGGTTCATGCAAACCTCTCCAGAAGTCAGCCAACTTCACAGTGGGTGGTCTGGCTCCAAGATGGAGGCAGCCAGAGCAAGCTGTGATTCCCCTCCCCCTCGTTGTCTCTCAGGCACTCTGGAATGCTTTCTGACTAATGAATGGCTTTTATTAATCACAATTCAGGGATTGGGGAAAGGGGTAATGGGCAGAGGGATTTTGGGGTGCCCTCTTCTCTATTTCTATGGGGTCCATCACTCGGGTGGTAACCTTTGGGGTTCCCACTACTAAGCATCTCCCCTTGCCTCATCTTCAGTTTCTATTTATATTTCCTATTTCTATGCTTTTCTATGATTGCAAGTCAAACCGGAAAGGGTCTCTCAGCAAGGCTGGGTAATGGGAGAAGGAGTCTAAGAGATGGCTCCCAAAATGGAGTCCAGCCTCTTGCTAGAGAAGATAAAACCTGATCTAATCTTAGAAAATTTGGATAAGCAGAGCAGAATTTTAGTATGGGGAGTGGTGTGAGAAAAATGTAGAGAATGAAATGTGCAAAGGGGCTGGAAAGTGTAGGTTTAAGGTATGATGAACATATTTATTTGACTAGAGTCCCATTTTAAGGAAATATTACTGGAACTGTAAGGATAGAAAGTTAATATGGGGACAACTTGTAGGGCACCTTAAATGTCAACTTAAGGAGCTTTAACTTTAGCTTCTGTTTTAAACAAGGGACATGACATAATGAATTAATTTAATAATTGGCACAAGATATTGAAAGGAGGAAGGCCTACACAAAGGAAGACAAGAATTTTAAATGTGCACACTGTCAAAACACCTGATTGAAATATATGTAGCTATCTTTTCTTCATAAAGCCAGATACATAGAGAGATGGATATTCTCACCAAGATGACCAACTGTTTGAAAGAAATGAATTTTTTAATTGCCAATTTTTCCTCTTCCTCTTTGGGTGTTGAACTGGCTTTAACAAGAATAATAGATCTGGGATCATGGCCAGTTCTGGTGCTATGAAGAGAGAGAGTCTGTTCCACTTCTCTCTATAGCTGCCATTGTGGAGGGGGTGGTGCTTTCATTCATCTTCATGAAGAAAAGAGAGAATGGAGGTTTCGATGAGTATTGAAATTGGAGCTCAGGAGACTAACAATAATCATACTTACTTGAAATTCTACCTGATCAGTCAACTCAGGCATGGGAATCTATGTAAATGTATTCTTATCATGTAAATGAGCTGGCATCCCTTTTCCCTTAACTTATAAACCTGGAAAATATTAGAGGAGTTCAATGGGTTAGTGTGCAGGAGGCATCTCAAAGTTGAGTGATGGACTGAAAGAACAAAGGGATGAATGAATTGCCAAGAGCCCAACTAGAGTCAATGACTAATTAGGGCTTCTCTGCCATGTGCCTCCCAAGCAACCTGACAATCATGTGAAACCTTGGATTTGAGTTTCAGTAAGGTGAAACTCATCAAGAATCTGGGCTGACCCCTAGATCTCTGAGGCATATTTGGCCTGCTGTGCAATCACACCATTTGTGATTCAAAACCCTTTGCTAATCATTTCCAGGAATTGGTTCTCCCTGAAGATCGTACCACAAAGGGTCTTGTAGCCTTGTGATTTAAAAATGAGATGTCATCTTCCATGTTTTAAATGAAATCTGCATAGGGGTGAAAAATCAATTAATACTAGTCTTACCCTTTCTTGTGCAAGGTATAAGCATGTGTTCTCCAAAATGTGAGGTGGAGTGAAACAAACAGAACTAAGAGAGCATTATATATAGCCACAGACAGATTGTTTGAATAATGACTCTTGTATATCTATCTCCAGAGAAAGAACTGATAAAGAGAAATAAGCAAGACATAGTTTTATATGTAAAGATATCTTTTTGTCAAATGATGTCTTCCCTAGTGGGATCATAGGGGAGGGAGGGAATTATCTGAGTATTTTGATGTAATAAACAAAAACATTTAAATTAAAAAATGTGATGTGGGGGAAGAAATGATCTCTCTTATCTCTCCTACAGGGGCAAACATGACACAAGCACTTCCCTACCTTTGAATTCATTTATGGAAAAATGGGGCTATATAAAAATAGTGAAGCCACATCAAGATAGAATAACATCATAATTATTGGTATAGTTGTTTGTATCCAGAGAACCCCTAGAAATGCCATTCGTTTTCTTTAGAATTTAACCAAAAAACTTCCTCTTCCTAATCTTCCCATTTTAAGAGAGAAAAAAGGAAGAGGGTAAGGGAAGAGGGAGGGAAGGGGGAAGGAGGGAAAAAAAAAAGAAGAGAGGAAGGACAGAAGAATCCTTTTTATTTTATGAAAACAGTCAAACAAAACAAACCTCAGTGTTGTCCATACCTAAACATGTATTTCCAATTATGCATATTCTAACAAAAAGTGTGTAGTGATCTAATCTTCACAAGCCCTTTGGATCATGGTTACTCATTGTGTTGATTAAGAATTTTATTTTTTTATTTACACAAAAATAGAATTTTATTTTTAGCTTACACATTTTAAAACTAAAAGCACATAAAAAGATCAGATCAGAACATTTTGAGAGATTGGGAAAGAGTTAATATCAACTATAACAAACAACCCAATTATTTAATTGTGTCAAGATGCTTTGTTTCAAATTCAGTCTCTGGTGGATTATTAATTATTAATAACTGAGGGAAAATTCTAGCCATAGAATTTTTTAACAATCAATTTCCATAGTTGTCATAACAGAATTAAGTCTGTTTTATAAGAATAAGTGATGCTGCTACCATGAGAGGCTATATAAATACAACTTTTGGTAAGGAAAATCTTTAGTTCTTGATCAGAGTTCTTAAATAATAAAAATATCATTTTATATAGCATTTATATAGTATTTTATAGTATTTATATAGTATTTTAAGGTTTGCTAAGTGCTTTATAAATATTATCACATTTTATCCTTATAAACAACCCTTATTATCCTCATTTGACAGATGAAGAAACTGAGTAGAGGTATACAGAGATTAAGTGTATTGTCACTGGTCACATAACTCTCAAGTTTCTAAGGTCAGATTTGAACTCAAGTCTTGCTGATGTCAGGTCTTGCACTGTATCCTCTATACTATCCAGCTGCCCCTAGAATATCACTTATCACAAAAATTATTCTGGTTTTGCACATTTAATTCTGCATCAATTCATAAGTGTTCCTATTGCTCTGAAATAATCTGTTTCTTCATTTCTTACTGCATAATAATATTCCAACACATTCATAACTTGTTCAGCCATAATTGATAGGCACCTCCCAAGTCCTCAGTTATTTGCTACCACTAAAAAAGCTCTTGTAAATATTTTTGTACATCTTCAATTATGGCATCATGCTGCCTATGAGATCAAAATTCCTTCTACATTATGTAGGAGATTGAGGTTCATGAATGCTGACCATAAGCAAAGAAATAAAAGAAAAATGAGACAGCTTAGCCAAACTAACCAGTAGAATGAAAAAATTAGACATTTAACAAACTATTTTTTTATGTTAAACATTATGGGCAATTCCATGCCTGGGAGTCCCCATATTTTCCCAGAAGTAGAGGACATATCTTTTTATGTATCTTCTTTGGTGATACCAGACTTGGTCTTTACAATTTAATAACATTCATTTTGTACTATTTTGTTGTTTTCCTTTCCATGCATACTGCTGCAATTGTCATATATGTGTGTATACATGTATATGAAATATTTATGTTTTTATTTTATTTTCTTGGTTTTGTTTACTACATTTTATATTAATTCATATGCCTTTTGAGCATCTCTATTTATACTATTCATAATTCCTTCCAGAACAGTAATATTACATTAAATTCAAGGACCACAAGTTGTTTATTCATTTCCTAATCAATGAACATTTGTTATCAATCAATCAATAAACATTTATTAAGCACATATTATGTGTCTGATTTTATGTCAAGTACTGGGTGTACAAAAAGAGGCAAAAGATGCTTCCCACCCTCAAGGAGCTTAAAAATCTAATGGAGCAAAACAACAAGCAAATAAATACCTAGAAATAAACTATTTACAAGTTAAATGGAAATAATTAAGAGAAGGATGGCTCTAGAATTAAGAGGGGTTGGGAAAGGCTTCCTATAGAAGATGGGATTTTGGTTGGTATTTAAAGGAAGCCAGTAGACAGCGATTAGAAAGGAGAAGATTCTGGATATAAGGACAATCAAAGAAATTTATCAGAGCTGAGAGATTCTTGTTCATGGAACAGTGAGGAGACCAGTATCACTAGATTAAAAAGTATATAGTAGGGGCTAAGATTTATGAAGACTGGAAAGCTAGGTTATTTGGATTTTGAATTCCAAACATAGAATTTTGTATTTGATCCTGCAGATGATATGGAACTACTAGAGTTTTAGAGCAAAGAGGTGACATGGCTGAATCTACCCCTTTGGGAAAATCACTTAAATGACTCAATGGGAAATGTATTGGAGTGGGGAGAAACTTGAAACAGGCAGACCCACCAGCAGACTATTTTAATAGTCCAGGCATGAGGCACTGAAAGCCTGGACCATAGTGGTGGCAGTATCAGAGGAGAGAAGGAGACTTATTTGAAAAATGGTGCAAAGGTGACAGATTGGATATGGGAGGGAAGGAGTGACAGATAGTGAGGAATGGAATAGCCTGAGAGAGTAGGAGGATGATGTTACCTTCCACTGTCATAGAGAAGGTAGGTGGTGAGAGGAAGATTTAGGGGGAAAGATAATGTGTTTATTTTGCACCTGTTGGGTTTAAGAGGTCTACTTGACATTCAGTCCAAATGTCTGAAAGGGAGTCAGAGATGAGGGACACTAGTACAAGTTGAGGCTAGATAGGTAAATTTAATAAGTCAGCATAAATGTGGTAACCAAATCCATTTTTACTGATGAAATTACCAAATGAAGTAGTATATAGGGAGAAGAAAAGAGGGTTAAGGCAGTGGGACTAATTAGTTAATGGACATGGTCTGGTAGATGATCTGCCTTCTGAGGAGCAGTAAGATAAGAAGAGAATCAGAAGAAGGAGATGCTCAAATTGACAGGTGAATCTTTACTCTCCTTATGTATTATTTGCCTTTTATAATTTACCAATAGGAAGACAGAAAACATACCATATTTTAGTGTTTATCTTCCTGAAAATACTGTCAGTTAAAATTCTCCAAGTACTTATTAATCCTGAAACCAAAAACTTGGAAAAATTGAGTTCAGAATTCCTTCTTAGAAATTAAACACTCTATTTTCAAACTCTAACCATTTCTGATTTGAAAATCTATCACTGACACCTGACACTAAATGTCTAGCTATCATTGCATAAGGATGGAATTTTCAACACAGTTTTGAAGTTCAGTGTAACATTTTGATACCAGGTAATTCTTAGAAATTTATAACAATTTCTAGGTCTCTTTGATATGAACCCTTTTAAATAAGCTAAATTTGTCAAGGGTCTACACTAAAATAAAAACAAGATAAATTTTAATATGTAATTTTCATCAAGGATTATTCCTACATTAAGTCTACTTGACATCAAGAGACTAAATAATGAGCTTAATTGCTAACAAATAAGCTCATTAAAGTCTTTTTTTTCATATGCATAGAGTTTGGAACCACAAATTTCTCTCCAGTGTTATATTCACAATATTAAAACACTGTAATGTTATACTCAAAGCACCCAGTCTTGTTTGCACTTGCTACTGTTCTATATAATCAATGCTCTTCAAATCTCTGGACTCTGTGACATTTTTTGTGTGTGTTTAAGGTTATCTGCTTCATTGATTTCTGGGAAGATGTTCCATGCCCCTCTACTGACATTAAAAAAAAATCTTTGGAGTGTTTATTAGGATATCCAGGAATTTGTATTATATGAGAATTAGCTTGGTAAATTCTCTTCAGCATTCTAACATCCTTCTCTTGTATCTATCAATGGAAACAGTAAGAATCTCCAGTCAGAGCAACTATAGTCAATCTGGGCAATGCACAGCAAAAGTCAAATTTATTCAGATTGACTTAATTATCCAAAATACTTGTCTGCTATAACAAATCTGAAAGATTATTCTTCACACTTTCACTTGGCTTGGATCCCTGGATATGCTCTCTAACTGTTTAAAGTCTACCATTAATCAACACTTCAGGACTAAAATGGTGGATTATGATGTGTTCATTTTTCCAGTGTAGAAACAGCCTTAACTTAAATAGGCTCTACCTCATTAAAGAGAAAAGGGAAAAAGAGAATGATATAACATGGAAAAATTTCTGATCCTTTCCAGGAACATTGTAGAGAATTTCTATAGGAGTGTCTAGACTCTTTTTGAGGTGTGTATGTAGTTCTCAGTTAAATCAATATTCCTTACATATGTTTACAGATAAGTAAATAAATCACACCTTGTGAGGTGGGGAGGGGGGGTGGATTCTTGTCAAGTTATCTTTAACTCTTGTATTTCTCTAAAAATACAGAGTTTAGATAACATTAATTTTTTGCTGAGCTTGTCATGAGTGGAAACAGGTGGAAAATGTATTCTAGCAAGGGGTTCTGCAGGTTTCTAAATTCTTTAATGTAAATTCCCTATTCATATTTGGTTATTTAAAATATAATGAAATTTTTAATTGGCTCAGAAACAACTTCAGGGAGAAGATAAGTGGTATGTCTTATGATCCAGAAAAAAAAAAGAATTAAAATGCTTAATGTAAATTTGACTGGAGAAAGACATCAAACAAGGCTCATATAATTTAGAAACGACATGGAATACAAGTAAAAAAAAATTCATCAAAATCATTTAATGTCACAAAACCTTACTCTAACCCCTAATGGCTTTTTATTGTTATTTTTGAATTTTCCTTCTCCATCCCATGCACATCCCCTCATGCAGCTACTCTCTGAGAATCCTAGAGCCAACTGTTAAGAGAAAAGCCTAGATTTAGGATTTAGAAGAGAAAAAAAAATGCAGATAGGTTTCTGGCACCAGCCACCTCAGAAATGCTGGCCAAGGAGTGCTTTGCATTTTGTTAAGACATTTGGAAGTATATCTAAATTACAGAGATGTCTACCTCTGAGAAGCATAGTAAAGGAATCTGCAAATACTTGGGAAAAGAATATGAGCAGAGCCAATAACTTTTTCTGTGGTAAGGTACAGGGGTTGTTCAATTGCCCACCCACAGAGCAGTTGCTGACACTCCATTGCAAGATTCCTGGGGACCCACATTGAATTAGACCTGGGCAGGGCCCATTTCTTTGGCAGGGTGGGAAACACATGATGAGGTGCTTTCTGGCTTTCGGAAGCAAGAAGCTGCACGGCTTGGTTATTTACAGCTAATCTGAAAATGATGTCTTTGAAACTAGCCCATCGCTTGACTCAAGGGCATAAACTCTGTATCCTGTCTGCAACAGGGAGGGAGGGCTGGCGAAGGTTTAGAGCACAAGACGAGTAGGGCAGGAAGGGAGCTGGCTTGGATCCTTGGCTAAGCCCCAGCTTTGCTTTGGACCCAGGAGGAAAAGTCAGTGAATGTCTCCTGGACTCAGTTTCTCAGCTGCAGAAGAGTGGCTGGTTGTTTTGGAATATTTTTGCAAGTCTGGCGAAGAAAGACGCTTGTTTGTCATTTTCTTTTTCTCCATATTTGCTCTTTCATCCTCCATCCCTGGGTGCCTTTGGGGTGGAGGGGAGGGTTGGTTTCTACAGGAAGACAGGGAACCACATTAAACAAAAGGATGGGAAAAGGTACGGTGCCAAGTTTAGAACCCACTCAAATGGCGTGAGTTCGATGTTTAGAAGTGGCCGCTAGCTTGTACTTTGTTTACTCTTGGCAAAATGAAACTTCCTGTTTTGAAGAAAAACAACTTTTAAATAAAACAACAAAAAACACTTCAATAGTCATCCTGGACATCGGCATACCGGCACCAAACAATATTTTGATGTTTAATGTGTAAATGAATCAAAACAATGTGAGTAACATTTCCTTTAAAATGCATGTGGGCTTCAAAAATGAAGTTGTGGGGGTGGTGGGGGCTGCTTTGCTCAACACATTTTGGATGGAGAAGACCAAAAACATTCGAAGCCGGTTTTAAGATGTTTGCTGAATTCGAAATGTGGCCAAAGCCAACCACTCTTAGTGGAAAGGCAAGCAAACAATTTATTATTCAAATAGCTCATGGATTCGATTACTTGCTGGGCTCTGTGCGTCTCACTCTTATAGCCAAAGTAATCTCTGGGAAGTGAATGTGGTCCTTGTGAAAAGTCGTGGGACCGGGGCTCCCTGCCTATTCTTGTTAGGACGAGCCACTCGGTGTGATTCATTCTCGTTTTCTCCTGAGACAAGGAATTTCAGGCTCAATCGATTTCTTTCCCGTCTGTAACTGCTGGCTGCAAGGCTATAATTTTTATCGGATGGTCATTCCAAGGCTGCTATCAGCCCATTATGGCCAATTTCAGACAGGTGGGTTTTCTGCCCAGCAGGGTAGTCCTGCATCGACTTTCTTTACAAGATTTCCCAGACAATGATAAAGCTTGCCAAGCAATTGCCTATTGAATACGCATGTGTTTCTGTGCGAGAAAGAAAGATCCATTGGACACCTTGCCAAGGGATAGCTAACCTCATTAAAGACCACTCCCTGGCCCTCTTGGTAATAATGAAATCAGAGATAGAAGGAAGTTCAAAAGATTCCAGCATTTAGCTAAAGTTGTTTCTTTGATACTTTCTTCAATCCCTTTGATGAATTTATATTCTTAGTAATGTAAACACTTACTCCAGTGATGTAGATTATGATCCATCCATTCCTTTTCCTTCTGTGATATTCTTGTTCATATCCAAATGTAAATCTTCTCTATGATGGTTCCTTCTAACATATCTGTGATATCTTGGAAGAGTTCTTTACCTATTTTGTTTTATTTTATTTTTTGTCTCAAGGACCCTATTGTCATAAATACTATAGATCCCTTCACAGAAAGATGTTTTTAAATGCATAAAATAAAACATAAGATTACAAAGGACACCTATTATATCAGAATATAGATACAGATATCAAAATGTACATTAAGAAAAATTCTTTGAGATTTAGAAAATTTCCAAGTTTAGAACTACTGCTTAGATCTTAGAATTATAATGTAATAGATTTAGAACTGTAAAGGAATGGAGCCAAGATGGTGGAGTAAAGGCAGGATCTCACCTGAGCTCTCCTAAATTCTTCTCCAAATAACTTTAAATTTGTCTCAAATTTAATTATGGCGTGGCAGAACCAAGAAAAGGATGGAATGAAACAAACAAAAGGGAAGTATTGCAAGAAAGGTCTGCCTCACTGCAGTGAGAATAGAGCACAATTCAGCATAGGCCTTGGAGGTGACTAAATTTACAAGTCAGAAAACTAGTCAGCAAAGGCAGCTCACTGAACTGGGAGTGAGGCCTAGAGATGGGAGGTCCTGGGTTCAAATCTAGACTCCTATACTTTATACCTTTATGATTATGGACAAATGACTTAACCACCATTGTCTAACCCTTACCATTCTTTTGCTTTGGAGTCAATAGAGTGTTAATTCTAAGATGGAAGGTAAGTAATTAAAACAAAAAAAGTAAAACGTTCAAAGGAAATTATGAGATACTCTTTTTTCCAACTAGGTACATGTCTCTGTTGCATTGCTCATAGGTGGCTCTGGGTCATAGTACCAGGTTGAGGAGAAGCATTAGCTCACTAGAGCAGGTAACCAAATATGAGCTGGGACTCTAGTGACATTTTCAGGATGAAATAGAGTTCTTGTGGGCACTCATAGACCAAAGCAAAAGTCAGGAGAGTGATGACCATAACTCTCCTTAGATCATAACACCTTGAAAGAACTAAACATTTATAAGAAAGGCCTGAAACTTGGGACAGTGATCCCTCCAACATGGGAACAGAGCCTAACTTTAAAAACAAAGTTAAAAGTTAAGAAATAGGCTGGAAAATGAGCAAACAACAAAAAGAACCTGACCATAAAAAATTACTATGGCGACAGAGAAAATCAAAACACAAACTCAGAAGAAGAAAACAAAGCAAAAGCAGCTATATCTAAAGCCTTCCAAAGAAAAATGTGGATTGGTCTCAGATCCAAAAAGAAGAATCCCCAAACAAACTCAAAAAAAGATTTTAAAATCAAATAATGGGGTAGAGGAAAAAATGAGAAAATAAATGAGAATGGTATAAGAAAAACATGAAAAAGAATCAATAGCTTGGTGAAGGGAACACACTAAAAAATTCCAAAGAAAATAACATCTTTAAAAAAAGAATAGGCCAAATAGTGAAAAAAGGAACACAAATCCAATGAAGAGAAATCTTTACAAAGAAGATTTGGTCAAATGGAAAAAAAAGTTGTCAAAAAAAATTCATGAAAGAAAAGAACTCCTTAAAAGGTAGATTTGTCCAGATGGAAATAAAGATGCAAAAGTTGCCTGAAAAAAATATTTACTTGAAAATTAGAATTGGACAAGTGGAATATAATGACTCCATTAGACATCAAGAAACAATAAGGCAAAATCAGAAGAATGAAAATATAGCAGAAAATGTGAAATATCTAATTGGAAAAGCAACTGACCTAGAAATTATTGCACTAACTGATAGCCATTATAAAAAAAAGAACCTATATATCATATTTCAAGAAATTATCAAGTAAAATGATTCCAGTGTCTTAGAAACAGAAGATAAAATAGGAATTGAAAGAATTCACCTATCACCTCCAAAAAGAGATCCTTAAATAAAACCTCCCATGAATATTTTAGTCAAATTCCAGAGCTCCCAGGTGTGTGAAGAAAAATACCTCCAGCCTGCTGCAGCACACCAATGGTGGATGTTGCAGAATAACATCATATCTGATGACCTGGCATGGAAGGAGGAACTAGAGGTATTTATAAGGCAAGCTTAGGAAGAAGAAAGTCTCTTTAACCAATTGAACCAATTGGCTCCCTGAGGTGGTGCTTGGTGATCAGTGTAGAGGGGACCATACTGGGTTGAAACCTGGAACCAGATCTTACCTTAAAGTAATAAAGCTAAATCTCTTTCTCTTCCATCTCTCTCTCATTTTATTAATAAATACTTATAAGTCTGGCCAGACCCCTTTTTATTCCTCACACAGGCCAAGGAGAAAATATTGCATGCAGCCAGAAAGCAACCATGGATCCACAGTCAGGATAACATAAGATTTAGTAACTTCTGTATCAAAGAATCAGAGAGCTTAGAATGTGATATTCTGGAGGGCAAAGGAGCTAGGATTATAACAAAAAATTATCTATCCAGCAAAACTGAGTATATTTTTTCGGGGGAAAAAAGAAAATTTAATTAAATGAGAACATTTAAGCATTGCTGATCAAAAGATCAAAGCTGAATGGAAAATTTAAATTTCAAATACAAACCTCAAAATAAACATAAAAAGCAAATTTCTCTGGTAAAGGACTCATTTCTCAAAAAATATAGAGAACTCAGGCAAATTTATAAAAATACAAGTCATTCACCAATTGACAAAGGGTCAAAGAATAGGAATAGCTAAGTTTTCAGATGAAGAAATCAAATAGATAAAAAATGTTCTAAATCATTATTGATTAGAGAAATGCAATTGCTCTCAGCTACTACCTCACACACATCAAATTGACTAATATCAGAAAACAAAAATTATAAATGTTGGAGGGCTGTGTGAAAATTGGGACACTAAAGAATTTTGGTGGATTTATGAACTGATCCAATCATTTCTGGAGAGCAATTTAGAACTATGTCCAAAGTACTACAAAACTGTGAACATACTTTGACCCAACAATACCAGTGCTAAGTTTATGTCGCTAAGATATTTTTTAAAAAAAGAAAATAAATTATAAGTACCAAAATATTTACACTAGCTCATTGTGTGGTGGCAAAATATTGGAAATGGAAGGGATGTCCATCAATTGGGAAATGGATAAACAAATTGTGTGATATGATTGTGATGGAACATTATTGTCTACAAGACATGAGGAGTAGGATTTAAAAAGAAAATTTTCACTTAATGTGAAATGACGCAAGTGAAGTGAACAGAACCAGGAGAACATTATACACATTAACAACAATATTGTATGATGATCAACTGTGAATGATTTAGCTATTCTCAGTAATACAAAGATCTAAGACAATTTGGAAGGATTTAGGATGAAAAATGTTATCCATTTCTGTAGAAGAACTAATGGAGTCTAAATGCAGATCAAAGCATACTATTTTTAACTTTATTTTTCATTTTTTGTCTTTGTTTTCTTTCATTTGCATGACAGCATATATATAACATATATCAAATTGTTTTCCTTCTCAGTGAGGAGGAAGAAGAGGGAAAGAATATACAACTCAATTTAAAAAAAAACTGAATGTTAAAAACTATTTTACATGTAAATTGAAAAATATTTTAAAATAATTTAGAACTATAAAAGCACCTTTAAGATCATATTTGCTAACTGCCTCATTTTACATAAAGGGAATGTGAAGCCAAGGTATTGTAAGTGACTTGTCCAACGTTATCTGATGACATTTTTGTTGTTCAGTTCTTCATTAATAATGTGTTACAGTGTACTCATACCTATTGTATCTTTTCATTGTCCTTAGGGTGACTTTACTTTAATTCTTCTGAAACTGTATTCTAAAACTGGCACCTGGTTTTTGATATTTAAGTATCATGAATATTGATGTTAAAAAGATGAATCTTTTTTTCAGGGGAAATCTTGATATTTTCGAAAATGCCAGACACTTTGCCAAAAAGCAATTTAAACTTGCTCCCCTACTCTTATTTTAATAATTTGATCAATAGTTAGGCAGCCAGATAGTATAATAGATAGAATTCTAGCTTTGAAATCAGGAAGACTTGAATTCAAATCTGCCATTGACATTTGCTATCATGAATTATTTTAGTCTTTGTAACTTAAATGTCTACTGTCTAGCTTAGAACTTGGCATATAGTAAGTACGTAATATCTAATCTATTGATTGGCAACTGAATGGATAGCATAAGTGAAGGAAAAACAAGAGTTCAGGATTTGGAGGATATAAACTTGGCAAATAGTGGTACCCTTGCAAAATATAGGGAAGTTAGGAAGTAGAATAACTTTTAGGGGAAAGAAAATGAGTTCTATTTTGGAAACGTTGAATTTGAGATGTCTGCAAAATATCCATTGGGAATGTATAAAAGATAGGTGGTTATATTTCACAAAAGGTAGACTGGAGCTACATCTACAAGATGTATCTAAAGCTAGTAAATATCTCTATAGATATAAAAATTGAACTCATGGGATCTTATGAGATCACAAAAAAGAGAGAAAGTATAAAACTAAGAACAAAATCTTGGGATACACTTGTAGTTGGGTGGTGAGGCATGGTTGATGATCTAGAAAAGGAAACTAAGAAGGAATAACCTACTCAGTGAAATGCATCATGAGGCATATACAAATCTAGTATTCTTTGTCATCTACTAGTTGGTCTTTAGTTTTAATCTTAGAAAAAAATAACTAAATCTATTTATTTATCTATTCATTTATCTATCTATCTGTTTGTTTGTTTGTTTTGTGGGTGTCTACTTTGACTATTTAAAATGTTCTAAGAGGATTTTGCAACCTGAAATTATATTACTATTTTTTTCTGAATTCATTTCATTATCCCACTTCAATATCTATTTAGTGATCTCTCTCTCTCTCTCTCTCTCTCTCTCTCTCTCTCTCTCTCTCTCTCTCTCTCACACACACACACACACACACACACACACACACACACACACAAACACACACACAAACACAATGGGCAGGAAGATCTGGGTTCAAATTTGACCACAGACAGATGGATGCTCACTAGCTGTGTGATTCTGGGTAAGTCGCTTAAGTCAGTTTTTTCTTTCTGTAAATTTGAATTAAGTGTCCTGCCTAGGGTCACACAGCTAAGAAGTGTCTGAGGTCAGATTTGTACTGTGGACCTCCTGTCTCCAGGCCTGGCTCTTTGTCTATTGAGCCATCTGTCTGCTCTAACGCACTTTAAAATTTAATATTCATTATTTACATTTTCTTCATCACTTTTTTAAGTCTAGATAGATAATCAACAAAACAATAAATCAAGCCTTCATTTGCAGCATTTGCTGATTTCTGAAATGCGAACGTTCACATTCAAAAATCAAACAATTGGCTTTCATGAGTTGGTCTGAACTGGCAAAACTCCTGTGGACAACCAAGAGAATGAAATGCACACTAACCATAATAATGCAAATTTAATTACACTTAAAGACAACAATTCAGATTAAAAGTAGAGAGCAATTTTTGTTCCAACAGATAGATAATAAAGTACATCAAACTCACTATCTTCTTACTTTTCCTATTTCAGTTAAGACACCAACATTATTCCAGTCTCCAAAGGTTATTACCTTGGCATTAACCTCAACCCCTCACTGTCTCTCACTATAATATTCAGATAATTTTTTCCCACTGCCTTTTTACCTCCATATCTTCCTTCTCTGACTCCTTTCACTCACAGGCCTGAGCTTAGTTCAGGATTTTATCAATTCTCACCCTGGTTTTTACCTTAACTGATTAACCTCTCTGACTGAAATCTATTCATACTCTAATCTATCTTCTATATCAGTGCCAAAGTGTTTTTGTCCCTTAAGTACTGAACTGATCATGTCATTGCCCTAATCAATAAACCTCTGTGTCTTTAGGGAAAAAATATAAACTGTCCACCTTTTGCAGTCATTCATATTCTTGTGTCAGCTCATCTTTCCAGCCTTATTATACACTAATTCGCCTCTCTCACTCTGTGATTTAGCCAAACTGACCTTTTTCTGTTCTTCAAACACTGCTCTTTATATCTTATCTCTATGGCTTTGTGTGTATTTATTAAGTTTTTCAATAAATGGAGTAGTAATTTTAATCATTTCAAATCCCTGAAATTAAATACAAATCCATATCAATATGTTCTATTTGAGAGAAATAATGTTGCTTAATGGATAGAAAGTTGAACTTAGAATCAAAAAGACTCTCATTCGAGTCTTGTCTTGAATGCATTCTGGCTACTTGATTGTAGTAAGAGCCATGTCCTGATGTCTGTTGGAATGGTTGTAACTAGTGTTCATTGGATGTCTACTTTAAACATTCAAGAAAGCCCTTAAAACTATAAGTTGTATGGAAACGTGCCAAACTGCACTCATAAAACATATCCCTATATTTTATTTAAAGGGAGGCATAATAAATATAATGAGAACTATTTATAATAATTAAAATGTCACAAAATGTTTTCTTCCTGATTTTTTGTTCTTAGAGTTGTGATTGCAAGTATATATAAAATGAGACCAATCACTCCCTTATTGCTTTATCTTTAATGTTTGTTTCTTTCTGATTGCAACTAAACATGATTCTGTCTCAAGAGATTTTTTTGACTAATAAACTCTTTAAGGAAAAAAAAATCTCTTCTGGGATTTTATTTCTTAAAAATTTTTAAATTAATTTTACCTGAATTTAATAAATAGTAAAAAAATACATTTCCATATACAGTATAATAAAGAAAAATTGGACCTTGTATTAAAAACAAAATCATCCTTTTTTTAAAAAGGGATTTCATTTCAATAGATTTTTATTTAACCAATTGATGGTTTCTTTTTGTGGCTATTCCTTTAATTTTTTAATTATATGTAGAAACATTTTTTTAAAAATTACTTTCTGAACTTTTGCAATCCAGATTCTCTTTATCCATCCCTCTCTTATCCCCGTGCCCAGACAGTAAACAATCTGAGCTAGGTTTTTCCAGTTTTGTAATGCAATACCAATTTTTGTATTGCTCATATCGTGAAAGAAGACATATATTTCACATGCAAGAAAAAAAACAACAACTCATGAAGGAAATAAGGTGAGAAATGGTGTGGTTCAAGCTCCATCCCTACTCTGACACTTCTTTCTATGACTGTGGATAGCATTTTTCATCATGAGTTGATGGGTTCATTTTTTATTCTGAATATTTTGTTTTTAAAGGTCCCAAAAGCCTTGCTTACATCAGGTTCATTGGTCAAAATAGGATTGCAAACAACTGGCTACAATCTTGAAGAAATTCACCTCTAATCCAGGCCATATAGTGAACTTAAGTTTTAAATAGCATTATTCCTTTGAGACAATCATAAGTTTTCACTCTTGAAGTTTTTTTCATGTTTTAGAAATCAGGCATAGAAAATGAGCAAAAATGCTTATTTTTTCTCATTTAGCAATTATCTTATTTCAAGGGTATTGATACTGTATCAAATAAAAAGAATCTGAATGTGATTTTAAATATAAAACTACAATGGTAAAAAATTATTATGCAGCATTATGCAGCACATATACTTTGGTATAATGGAAAGAGAACTATCACCAAATTCAAAGGTTTAATTCCCAGCTCTGCCACTTAATAAGAATGTCACATTGGTCATGTCACTTAATCCTTTTGGGCCTTACTTTCCTCAAGGGTAAAATTAGGGGGTTAGACTCAATGGCTTTTAAGATTCAGTGTAATTCTAAGGCTATGTCTGTATGACTCGCCTAGCCAAAATATATTCCCACTTTTGCATCCTAGAATAAATAATTTCATTATAAAGTTACAGATTAAGCTAGTATCCCTTTGGCCTTCTGCTTCATAATACATTTACTTCCCTCTGTCAGCGCAGAGTGAGTAGTCATATTACAAAATCTGAGACAAACACGGATCATTCTAGAACAAATAGTGCTATGTGGTCCATAAGAAGGACAAGCAGCCCTGGCAGAACCTGCAGGACTTTTCAAATTATGGATGTGGTAGATGACGAAGATGGAGCCTGACTGACTGAGAAAATAAGGCATTGACAGTCACAGAAGGAAAATTTATAGGAATTATGCTAATTATCACTGGAAAGATTAGAGGAAAGTGTGGTTCAATAATTCAAAAGTGGCAAGGAGCTTCAAAGAGAAACAAATACATTGGCTATCAAAGATCATTCTTGCCCTCTGACTTAAAGAATTAATGAAGTTCATCTTTCCCTAATATTTGATATGATACTTGACTTCATGTTGCCAGAAAGCCTTTGTGAGTCTTTTTTTGAGGGGAAGGCAGGGAATATTTTGGAGTCTTTTAGCTTTTCAGGTTTCTCTCTTTGGTTAAGTTGTCCATTTATGATTGAATTGGGAAGTCTTTAGTTCAAAACCTGCCTCAGAAATGTGTTAGCTATGTGATTCTGGGAAAGTCACCTAATCTGTCTCATCTTTATTTTCACTATCTATAAAATGAGGTTAATAAGAGAATTTATTTCATTGTGTTGTTTTGAGGATCAAGTGATAATTCATATTTATAGCTATATATTAGCTAGTTAACCCCGTGGGCAGAACACTGGACGTAAACTCAGAAAAACATGAATTCAAACCCAATTTCAGAAACTTTCTAGTCATATGACCCTGAGCAAATCTCATCTGTAAACTGTGGATAATATTAGCACCTACCTCCCAGAGTTATTTGGAAGATAAAGTAAGACAGTATTTGTAAACTTCTTTGTAAACATTAAAATGCCCTATTAAATTATATAATAAATTAATATAACAAATATAGTTGTCACAGTTCTTATTTGTTGCCCTAGAGATTTGAAGAAATCTGATTACATATTGTATATTCCATGGAATTGCTTCAAACTTTAGTATCTCCTTATATCTGATAGAGGAAGGGCAAAATTGTACAGCGAATCAGATTTTGTCTGTCTTTACATCTTTCTCTATAATTACGAAGATTCTTTTGAAAGAACACAATGTCCCTTAACCTAAAGCTGTATGATATTCCCCTTTTGCTCAACAAACTCATTTCTGTAGTTGGCCACCAACATGAAGAGAAATGTCTTAGACTGCCCTTAGACATTTGTGTGTAAACTCATACTACCTAGCTTTTGTAGATGTCAAAAAAATCCTGCTCCCTCTTTCTGCCTCAAAATCAGAATCTACTGTATCCTAGGGTCTAAGATTTTTATAATTAAAATTAGGTCCTTTTTGTAGTCATTGTTGTATTTATATAATATTATACTTATAGTCATTTATTGTTCAATGCTATTTTTAGGTGCATGTGTCATTTTCAAAAAATTCAAAACCTTTTTGGGGGGAGCAGGATGACTAACATAAATTATTTATAGATATAACACATAAAGGAATGGAGAAAAAGATGAGTAGGAAAAGAGGATCAAGGGAGAGATGCTGTGGGAACCAGAGAGAGGTGCCTAAAGTTACAAAGATAAGTGGAAGGAGTGATGTAGGCAGAATTGATGCTGAGGACATAGATCCACTATTTTCCAGTACATTTGAATTTGAGCACAGTTAAGATTGGAAGAAGTCAGGAGAGAGAGAGTCAGACAGACAAATAGAGACACACACACACATATTAGGGTGGAGGATGAGGTAAAAGGACGTCAGCAAGAGGGATAGAGAGAAGGAAGGAGAAAGGAGAGACATCATCAGAGAGAAGCCATACAAATATGGAGAGGCAGATACAAAGAGAGACAGAAAAGAGGACATAAAGAAAAAGCAAACTTGCCAATTACATCATCCTCTGTGTTATAAAACTGAACTCTAGGGCTGTAAGAGTCATTTTTTACTCTATCTCAATAGGTAGAAATGTGCTGAGCTGTTGGGGTCATTGACTAACATGTCTACCAGATGGATCCTGGGTTTGGCTGCCTGGAGTGGAGCATTTCTTTTCAGGGTATAAAACGCAACAATGCATTGTTAAATCTATTTGTAACACAACTCTCTGCATGACATCACATTGCCTGGGTGAGCAGGGCTTCACCACAAACGTGGCACCCTGCTGCGGTAGAAAAATGGGATATCAGCAAACAGATTAGACTGGGATAAAGTTGCTGTGGACATATATTTTTTTCCCTTATTTTCCACTCCCTGAAAATGTTTTTTTTACAAAGAAGAAAGAAAGAAAAAAAGACAGGAAGTATGGGAAGGGAAGAGGGAGAAAAAATGGAGAAATAGAAGAAAGAAGGATAGGGAGCAAAAGGGTGAGGGAGGATTAAGGAAGGGAAAAGGTAAGGAAGGAAGAAAAAGAAACTTGTGAGGCTCTGGTTATCTCATTAAAAGAACATAATGGAAAGAATATGAAGACAGAAAACTGAAATGATCCAGAAGATGAAGCATTTACCTTGAAAAAAACTTTTAATAAGTTTAGTCTATTTCATTCTAGAAACAAAGGCAGAGAATAAAGATGATAGGAATCTAAGAAATAATGAAGGGAATGGTCAGCATGAACAAATACTTCATTCCAAATGAATTCCATTCAATTCAACTTAAGGTCTAAAATTGAAGAAGAATATTATAATGGTCATCTCCCATTTTGGGTCACAAAACAGTTCATGGCACCACATCCTTGAGACTTCCATGGACTTCATTCCTGTGGACCTCGCATATTGCTCTGTTGACAAATTGTTAGATTAACAAAATAAATGAACGCTAACTTCCAAAAACATTGATGGGGAGGAAAAGAATAGCCTTTGAGGTTGTTCAGATATCTCCTGTTTATGTCATTATTTTCATTATTACATTTATATATTCCTATATATGATTTTCATGTTATTTATAACTCACTTCTGGCTAAACAGAATGTTTTTAGAGGCCATGTCTTTTCTCAAACATTCCTTAGAGATCGAAGTATTTTCTTTAAAAGTGATATTTAGCAGTTGGCTGCTGAAGCAATGTTCTATTATTAACTAACATGTAATTAGTTCATTAAAAAATACCTCAGCTGAATACGGTGTAACATAATACAATCTACCAGAATAGGGAGATCTCCAGCACTATGCAAATGGAAGAGAAAATTTGGTGCAGAGAAGTAGAAAGGAGAGGATGCCAGCTGGCAGGATACTAAGTGTTTCAAATTACTGTATGTTTATGACCTCTGTGTTCTTGAAAAAAAATTAATTAGATTATGCTATTTGAGAATCTTGGAATGTCATGGCTCTGTGCCAGGCTTATCGAAACCGCACATCTGAAGTTTAATTAAGCTGTTTTAAATTTCACTAGTATTTTCTAGTTTTGAAAAGGCAATAAATGTAGGAACTAATAAATAACAGCACAAGAATGCCGAGGTGCATTCAGATAGCAGCTTCCCATGTAGAGGGAAGGCTGGCTTCCCAGGCTGGCTGCTTACCTCCTCCATTAAACATGATATGAGCCAGTGCTGTTTGTTCAAAGGTTTTTGTAAAAACTAACTGAAGGAAGCAATGTGTGAACTAGAAACTATAGGGACATTTCAACTTGTTTGCAAATTCAGACCGTATTTAGCATCAATGTATTTTGAGGAGTCAAAATGAGACAAGGCCAAAAATAGGAAATATTTTTTTGGAAACCTTATATTTAGCTCATCTTGTGGAAATATAAAAATAGATTTAGCCTCCAGCTATCTCTTGTGAAAAGAAAAAAAGGAAACCTACAAATGAACTAGAAGGCTTTTCAATCTCACTCTTCCCTTTCTAAGTTTATTATAATGATATTCATTATTGTTGATAAAGGAGCAAAAAGATTAAGGATGCTACAGTCATGTCCATGTGTGGTGATAGATGCAGTGGGAGAAGCCAGCTTCCACTCAATGCCCTGCCCTTCTAGATTCATATGGATTGGGTTCAACACTAGAAGAACCTGGCCTCTAAAAAAAGGGGGTGAGATTTTTCTCCCATCTCTGGCTCTTTATGTCTTGACGCTCAAGAACCTTGGAGAAAGCCATTTCAACAAAACTTAAGTTTGGCTCAAGTTTTGGGTCTCCTCAAAAGAGTTTAGAAAAGTACTAAATGAATAATGAAGACCAGGTAAAGGATGCCTATTTTTTTTCTTCAAAGAGATGAAGTATTTAAAACACAAAAGATTCAGTAATATGAATTGGGAAAGACTTCAAACACAAAGCAATAAACCCCAACCTCTATTACACTATCCTGGAATGTTACAACTTAAAACATCAGAACATGAAATATTTAGTGTAACTACTAAACTGCCATTTTACCTTTAGCTTTGATACAAATTTTCTGAGCAATTCTCTCAAAGTCCATATCTCCTGGCAAGCTAGGGAATGGTTTTGACTCATCTTCCTGGTAGTGGTTATCTTTTCCAAGAAGGGTGTTGTTCTAGAAAACTATGTCACTAAGTTTTGGCTAAGGAAGTTAAGATATCTTGAATTCTGGAAGTAGCCACTGGGCTTGGAAAGTCCTATTGTCATGATTGCTGTTCAGTCACTTAAGATCAGAAAATAAAACGTAGCAGAATATTTTGTTTAAAAATATTCTCTCAACTTTTCTGTTTGGTTTTCCATAACTAGAAAAAGAAAGAGACTAAGGAATAGGCAGCTAGAGGCCTGAGACCTAGGTTTAGTCTTACCTGGATACCACCTGTGCTCATTGCTTTGTGCAGCCTAGAGCTACTGATGGCCACACGAGATCTTTTCTCTTCTATCCCAAGGAAGCCTCAGAGAAAGGTTTACAGATTCCCCACAGAAGTGAAGAAAGAGAACTTCAGAGAAACAAATCAATCCTTTTATGTTCCATTTAATTGTCTGTGCTTTCTAACTTAGTGGGCAATTTTCTTTTATTTCTTTGCTGAGATAAAGATTGCTCCTTAAAATTTTGTAACATTCACTTAGATTGTTTTATGGTACTTGTTCTTTTTTCATTTATATTGACTTAGTAGTAATTATATATATATATATATGTGTGTGTGTGTGTGTGTGTGTGTATGTGTGTATGTATATCTATATATAACTTTCATAGCTCTGCTTTCTTCATTTTACATCAGTTCAAATACAAAAATATTCCATTAAATTTATGTTCTATAGTTTATATCTACTGCAATATTTTTTTCTTGTGAAAGAAGCTTTCTAATTTCATATAATCAAAATTATCTATTTATCTTTTAATCTTTTTATAATATTTTTCCAGATTAAATGTAGATACAATTTTAAACAATTTTTTCCTGAAACTTCCAAAAAATAAGGAAATTGGTCTCAAGCACTAGAAGAACTCAAAAAGAAATTGAAAAATCAAATAATTCAGGTAAAAGAAATGAGAAAAAGAAATGAAAGTAACGCAAAAAGATAATAGCTTAAAAAGCAAAATCAGTCAACTGGAAAAAGAGGCAAAAAATCCAATGAAGAAAAGAGTTTCATGAAAAATAGAATGAACCAAATGGAAAAGGAGAATCAAAAGGTCATGGAAGAAATTCATTCTTTAAAAATTAGAACTGGGCAAATAGAAGTTAATGACTTTATGAGACTTTGAGAAATGTTAAAACAAAATCAAAAGAATGAAATAGCAAGTTGATAAAACAATTGTCCTGGAGAATATATCCAGGAGAGACAATTTAAAATTATTGGACTACCTGAAAGTCATGGCCAAAAAATAAATAAGTAAATAAAAAAGCCTAGACATCAAATTACAAGAAAGTATCCAAGGAAATTGTGCTGATATTCTAGAACAAGAGTAAAAAAGAAGTTGAAATAATCCACAGATCACCTCCTGCAATTAATCCCCAAATGACAACTCCTTGGAATGTTATAGCCAAGTTAAAGAGCTCCCAGGTCAAGGAGAAAATACTGCAAGCAGCTAGAAAGAAATAATTCAGATAGCATGGACTCCAATCAAGATTACATAGAATTTGGCAGCTTCCACATTGAAGTACCTCAAGGCTTAGAATATGATATTCTGGAAGGCAAGGAGACTGGGTTTAACCAAGAATCATCTACCCATCAAAATTGACTATATTCCTTCAGGGGGAAGTCTAGTCATTTATTAAAACAAGATTTCCTAACATTCCTGAAGAAAAGATAAAACTTAAACAGAAAATTTGCTGTCCAAATACAAAATTCAAGAGAACTATAAAAAGGTAAATAAGAAAGAGAAAAATTTTAAGGACTTCAATAAGGTCAAACTGCCTATGTTCCTATGTGGAAATATGATATCTGAAACTCTTAAAAATTGTTGTCATTATCATAGTAGCTAAAAAAAGTATACATAGACAGAAGGTGTAGTTGTAAGCTGTTCAGCATATGTAAAAACATCTAAGGGAGAAGATTCTTACTCAGAGAAGTAAGAAGAAAGAAGTAAAATGGGATATGCTATATCACATAAAGAGGCACAGGAGGAGGGAGGAGGGAAATCTATTGAAGTTTCAGCCTATTTCTACCAGATTTCTTACAAGTTTTCCTATCGTTATTAACAAATAAGAAGTTCTTTGCCAGATATATTTTTTAGTTTTTTTTTTTGAACACTGGATGGAGTTCAATTATTTCTAATTCTTTCTCTTCTGGTCTGTTTCATGACTGTCTTTTCTTATTATTTTTTTAACCAGTCACATTAGCTCCACCTCTGGCTAATAATTCTTCTTTGGGAAGATTTTTGAGAGTTAGTGAGAAGAAAAAAGTCCTCAAATTTATTAATTATCTAGTCCAAAAATTGCCTTACCTTTAAGGCCAGTATCTGGTAAGATTAACCTAAAGCAAAAATTGCATTTGCGCTAAGAGCAAAGCATAAATAATAATAAAATTTTTCCAAATTCAGTCTGGGACAAACTCATTTACAATTATATAGAGCCAGGATTGAGCACACACATAGAGTTTGCAAATAGAAACACACAATCAAGATAACTCATACATCTAGTTTTGTAAGACATATACATACACGTTTATATGGATTTAAATGTGTTATATAAGTATAAATATATATTTGCTTAATTTCTTATACATATCTGCAATATTATACTTATGTACATATATATGTATATATATATATATATCTTTATATAAAGAGATAGAGAGAGACAGATGAACAGATGAACAGACAGAGCCAGAGACAGTGAGAGAGAGAGAAATATCTCTTCCACATCTTGACATTTGAAAAAAGACAAAGAGTAAGAGTTTAAAAAATAATAATGTTTGAAATAAATATTTGAAAGCATATAAAACAATGCTTGGAACATATTCCCTTCCTTTTCTCTTCTTCCCTTCCCCACTTCTGCCATTCAGCTGATTAATCTGCATAATGTAGACAAAAATAGCTGACTTCCTTGCTTTTTTTAATTGGTTGTTTGGTATTCATTTGGATATTAGTATTTCTTGTCCAGGTGACAGAAGTTAGGTTCTAAAGGTCAGCATATTCAATGGAAGGAGAGGGGCAGTATGTCTTGGCCATATTTTTGCTTATTCCTTTTCTTCTATTGACTGGATCTTGTCCACATGGAAGGGGAAAGCTTCAGTCACCAAATAGAGGCTATTTGATCCTCATGTGGAGCTTCCGTTGCCTCTTTTCTCTTTAATACCTTAAAAGAGGAAGCCTGTTCTTTTCAGTCTGTTGCTACTGATCACTTGATATTTAAAAAACCTAAATTTAGAGATTATACAGTGATTTCTCACCCCCTTTCCTCTTCCTTTCCTCACTTCATGTTCACGACTACATACAGATGGGCACAGCTGTGGTGATGTAGAATGACTATTAACTAGTTCGTCCCTTTCACCCCAATGAACTCTACTCAATAAATACTGGCTGACTGACTGACTGACTGACTGCCAAAGTAACCTGCCTTGGGTTCACAAACACTGGTGATATTTCCAAAGCTCAGACTGTACTACTGTAAACTTTATCTTGGAGAATCCATGATAGGTGGGTGGTGGAGTTGCTGTGAGCCTAGGAAGCTTCCAATGGCCAAGTTATGTACTCTTGGCAAAGAAAATTTCCTGCATGTTGGGGGAAAAAATGTCACTGCATGACTCAAATCACAGGAACGTTCACATCTTCTCAGAGCAAAAAAAAAATAGATTTCAGATGAGCCTTCAGAGACAGGTAAAAGGTTTGGATCAGTCCACAGCCACATACCTCAGGCAGGCGCCCCAGCCATTAGCTAACCGCGTGCAGGTGGCACAAAGAGTGGAACAACCAATGGCTCCCAAACCACAGGCATCTATCCGGTGAATTAAAGGAAGCAGCCCCACAAGCCCAGACAGAAAGGGGATGTGGTGAATTCTCTAGCAGTCTTGATTTATTGTCAGTATGGTAGAGGGGTACGATACACAGAAAAAACCAACAATTTATACTTCTCACCACCCCCTTAGAAAAAAAATGACCACAAGTTTTTGGTAACCAGGAAGATGCTGGGTTGATGGGGCCATCAGTATTAACAACCTGGACTTTTCTGCTTCCATCCTAGCACTATCTACAGAAATAGTCCTTTCAAAATGTGAAGTACAAAGTGCATCTTACGCACAGCTTCAAACTTTGGTTTCCAGCCCAGTCAGGTTATGGCATTTTTTTTTCTTTTAAGATTTGCTCCTTTTACTTCATCTAGTTATCTGGGAGTTCAAAGGGTCAAGAACACTCATCTTATTATTAAAATAAACTGGGATATGTGTTTGAGGTTTGTCTACAAGGGCATGCTCCATCTCTGAGCCTCTATTTCTTTGTGGAGAAGAACTAGTCAGGATTTTTTTTTGCTGGAAAGAAGGCAATTCCTTATTAATAGTCTGGCAAAAATGGGATGGATCCCTAAGGATCTTGGAGCCTTTTCTGATGTCATTTCTTATATAGGTACTTCAATGATCCCTTGGGAAAGAAAATAATTAATTAAAGTAATCCTTCTTTCCAGCTGCTGTCCTACTTCATGTGAAAGCACAGTCATGTGCTATGTCATGATAAATAATAGACCAGGCTCACAATTTGCCTCCTTCCTTGTGTAGGGGAAGACTGCTCTTCTAGCATGGTAGAATTAAGAAGCAATGTGAGGGAGAGAAGAGATCAATGGGTCTGGAGTTAAAGGGTTTTGGGTTTGAATTTCAGCTTTGCCCCTTTCTAAATGTGTGATCTTAGATAAGTCACTTAATCTTTATGAGCCTCAGTTTCCCCATTTATTATCATGAGAGTGCTAAGCTAGATGATTTCTTAAGTCCCTATTAAGACTAAATCTAGTATCCCATAAGCTTACAGCAGATGTCTTGATTTAAAGGTGTGTATTTGGCCTCCTGAGCATGGATTGGATTCTAATTCGTATATGAGAACATCTTAAATTGTATTTATTATTTAGACAATCCATCTCAGCTCCTGGCATTTTCTCTGGCTATCTCCCATTCTTGGAATGCTCTCCCTCCTAGATTACTTGGTTTCCTTCAAGTTATAACTGAAATATTACCTTCTAAAGGATGGTTTTCTACCAATCCTTTTAAATTCTTAGTCCATTCCCTCCATAAATGATTTCCTATTTATCCTGCATATAGACTGTTCATGTTTGTTTATTTGTTTTCTTCTCCAATTAGACTGTGAGCTCCATAAGGGAGGAGAGTGTAAGTCTTATCTTTGTATCCTCAGCCTTTCGAACATTTCTGGCGCAAAGCAGACACTTTAATAAATGCTTGTTGACAGACTGACTTATTATTCTGTTCTAGAAATACAAATATAAAAAAGAAAGGCATTTTCTGCTCTCAAGAAGCTTATATTCTAATGGGGTAGATAACACTCAAAAGGGAGCTAGAAAAAGCATGGGGGGAAAGTGGGGAGTTAGGTAGGACCTGATAGAGAAGTTCAAAATCGTGCAGACAGATTGGAAATGAAGAGATAGGCAGTCCTATTAAACTGAAGTTTTAGGAAGAGCTTTCTACTCTTCTTTCCTATCAGAGGAGTCTAAGGGCAGACGACACCAGTGAAATTCAAGCAGGATATGTGGTATGATTTTGAAGGATAATAAGGTTCCAGGGGGAGTATTCCTAAAATGTTCACTAACATTTTAGAGCATATGGATGTTCTCCTAAGCTAAACTATGCTTAAAAATACAAAGAGGAATTAAAGAACCATGCATTCATGGTGTCCTAGGTGAGACAAATTCAACTGAATGAATTGGTTGTTTCCATAACACCAGGACCCTAAGCAGAATTTCCAGAAGTGGAAAACCAATAGTTCCTTTTCCAATTCTGCCTCTCTCATTGACTCTACCTTATCCAGAAATGTACCAAAAACAGCAGGATATTGTAAGCTTTCTACTAATGGCTTGGTTTCTCCCTAAGGTCCTAAGAATCTGATAGTGGATAGCTCAAGAAATGATATGATGAACAAATACTTGAGCTGCTTGCTAACTGTAAGTCAAAATAATGAGAAAAAAGTCAGATTGGCAGACAGGCAGACAGAGAGAGAGAGAGGTGTGGGGGGGGAATCCAGATTGGAGGCTTAATCTGGACTCCTTTCTTTCTCCCTCTCTGTCTTTCTCTCTGTCTCTCTCTGTCTCTCCCCCCACTATATATATATATAATCTATCAAAGGAAACTTAGGAACAGTCAGACAAGATGGAGAACTAAGAGAGAATAGTATTATAAGAACCCATAGAAGAGAAAATATCCAAGAGAAGAAAGTGGCTAACATCCCCTCTGTGGATCCTTTTTAAATAGACACTGAGTTCCTCACCTGGCCCATATTCAGTCTTCCCAGGTGAACGAAACTTGTGTGAGTTTGTGTTTCATTTTTATCATCCTCCAGAGTTCAGAATTTTCCATGATGAGTTATGTGCAGCATAACAAAAAATTAATTTTTGCTCACTTCAAGAGAAGCTTTAGAGAATTATTAAAATGTAAAAAGAATAAGATAAATGCATAATAAACTATAATTTAATCAATAAGCATTTATTAAGTGCCTGCTTAATTGCCTATATATCAGGTAATACTAATATTTAGCACTTTAAGTTTTGTGAAGTTCTTTAAAAATATTATCTGATTTGATCTCCATAACAACCTTAGGAGGTAGATGCTGTTATCCTTATTTTACAGATAAAGAAAATGAGGTCAAGAGAGGTTTTTCCCAGAGTTTCACAACTAGTAAGAGTTGGAGGACAGTTTTGAACTCAGGATTTCCTTATTCGAAGTTAAATGCTTTCTCCACTGTGCTTTGCTTCTGAAGTTCCATGTTAGGGTCAGTGAATACAAAGACTAAAATGAAAATGCAAAAAGTTTATGTTCTATTTCGGGAAACAATATGCACACATATAAGTATATACAGACTAAATACATAATAAATAACATATTAATTTAGAGTGGGAATATTAACCATGGGGGTGTGTCAGAAAAGCTTCATCTAGAAGGTGGTGTGAGACATGAGCCCTAGAGGAAGGCAGAGATATATTCCTATATGGAAAGAAGATATCTTTAATTCTTAAACATTATTCTTTGAGGTAGAGCAGATGAGGTAAGGAGGGAATGCCTTGCAGACCTGGAATGGCCAATTCAAAGGCTCAGCTTTGAGATATGGAATGTTTTTTGTGAGGAATGTCATTTTTGGTGAACTGTACAATATAGGAACAGAGTATTAGATAAGGAAGCTTAAAAAGTTTCCTAGAACAGATAGGTTTAGAAAAACTTTAAAAGACAGAGAAGTTTAGATATTTTTTCTTAGAGGCAATACAGTCTCTAAAGCTTGCTCAGTAGATAAGTGATAAGGCCATATCTGTGTTGAAAAGCATTTTGGCAACTAAGTGGAAGATATATTGAAGAAGTGAAACACTTAATTTAGGGAGAAAGTCAATTAGGAAACTATCTAAATCACACAGGTAAGACGGGATGGGGTCATAAACTAAGGCAGTTATCTGGGCAGCCAGAAGAGAGCTAAGGTGGAAGTAGAGAGTGTAAGATATGGCAAATGATTGGGAAAGTGCAGTGAGAGAATGAGAAGTCAAGGATAATGACAAACTTTTGAATCTGGCTTCTTGGAAATATGGTGGCATCCTCTGTAGGAAAGGGAATATTCCAAAAATGGTTTAATAAGGAATTTTAAGAGAAAATAAAGAGAACTGGTAGGACTGATTATAGATCTGTTTTAGACCCTCATAAAGTACTTCTGAAAAAACACATGGAGGGGTATTGGATAGAGTCAGACTTAGATGCAGGAAGAAATAGGTTCAGTCTCCTCTTTGATACATACTTTGTGATCTTGCACATTTAATCTCTCATTGACCCAAACATTATCTAAAACTATGTTATAGAGCAGATGTCAGTCTATTTTTGTTGAGGGAGTTTCCTCATCACGAGTTACTTCTACAAATGAAATTTTAGTTCTGTTTGGAAAAAAAGATAGTTAACAGGCAAATTTAAAACTCCTTCTTGGTAAGGAAAGGATTACAGATTACTCATATCATCTGGGGTGAACACAGTTCTTCCAAGTTTTGAAATTTTTGAATTATAATCATTCCTATTGGGAAGACATTGGGAAAGACAGAGTTCATAGGTACAGCCCTTTGCATTACCACCTTTGGGTGAGAACCCAGGAGATTTTCCCAAAGATGGCCAAATTGGTGCCAAATGTCATACAATATGGGAAACAGAGATAGCCTCTGGGGACTTCCAATGTGTTTTCATGCAAGAACAACTATGAACACAAACAGGTCTGACATCAATCATCATCTCCCCTCCACCAGTTCTTCTGTATAGAGCTTTGGTCCATATGGCATAAATAGCATTCACAGAATGTTGAGTGGGAGATTTTCCTGGATAAGGAATATTGGATGTAGTTAAAAGGCATCTTAGTGTCCACAATAAGTATTATTATTATTCTATTATTTTATTTTTTACATGTTTACCTGATTCTTATTTTCTCCCTCCTCTCTTCACTCCCCCCTCTTAGAGTTGACAAGCAATTCACTGGGTTATACATATATTATCACTCAAATCCTCTTTCCATATTATTCATTTTTGTAATAATATTTTAAAACCAAAACCCCAAATCATAAACTTATATAAATAAATGATATGTCATATGATTTCTTCTGGATTTCTACTTCCATAGGTTTTTCTCCAGATGTGAATAACATTCTTTCTCAGCATTATTCTAGATCATTGCATTGCTTTTAGTAGCACTCAATCCATTTGATCATCCAATAGTGTTTCAGTTACTGTGTATAATGTTCTCCTGGTTCTGTTTATTTCACTTTACATCAGTTCATTTAAATCTTTCCACTTCTTATAAAAATCAAACAGTTCATCATTTCTTATAGCAAAATAGTATTTCATCACCATCATATCTGCTCCACTACAAAGAATAATATTTAAGATTTACAGATATCTTCTTTCCATGTGGGAATATATACAGTTTGACCTTATCGAGTCCCTTAAAATTTTTTTCCATTCTTATTTACCTCTTAGACTTTTCTTTGGTCTCATGTTTGGACTTCAATTTTTTTTTTGTTTAGGTCTGTTTTTTTTTATCTTTTTTTATTGAATTACCATTTTCTCCTTGAAAGAATATGCTCAGATTTGCTGGATAGGTGACTCTAGGTTGCAAATCTATATCTTTCATTCCCTCATTATCATATTTTATGCCTTCCAATCCTTTGAGGTGAAAGCTGCTAAGTCCTGTGTGATTCTGATTGTAGTTCCATGCTATTTGAATTGTTTCTTTCTGGCTGCTACCAATATTTTCTCCCTGACTTGGGTGCTCTTGAATTTAGCTATTATATTCTTGGAGGTTATTATTTGAGAATTTCTTTCTGGAGATGATCTGTGTATTCAATTTCTATTTTATTTTCTTGTTCAAGACTATCTGGGGAATTTTCTTTGATAATTTCTTATATTATGATGTCCAAGCTTTTTTAAAATTTTTTAAACCCTAATATCTTTTATATATCCTTCAATATTAATTGTATTTGTTACAGTGCTAGGCAATGGGGGTTAAGTTACTTGCCCAGGGTCACAAAGCTAGGAAGTGCCTGAGGCCAGATTTGAACCTCAGACCTCCTGTCTCTAGGCTTGGCTCTCAATCCACTGAGCCATCCAGCTGCCCCTGAGGCTTTGTTTTTTATCATGGCTTTCAAGTAGTCCAATAATTCCTAAATTGTCTCTCCCAGATCTATTTTTCAGGTCATTTGTTTTTTCAATTAGATATTTCATGTTTTTACTGGTTTTTTTTCATTCTTTTGATTTTGTTTTATTACTTCTTGATATCTCATGAAATCATTAGCTTCTAGTTGCCCAAAACCAATTTTTAAGAAATAATTTTCCTCTTTCAGCTTTTGAGTCTCCTTTTAATTTGGCCAATTTCTTCTTGCAATCTTTGCATTTCTCTTCCCCATTTTTCTTCTGCCTTTCATAATTATTTTTTAAAACTCTATTTGAACTCTTCCAGAATCTGTGTCCAATTCATATTTTTCTTTTGGACTTTGCATGTGTTAGGTTTGCTTTCACTGTCCCCTTCTGTGTCTGTCTTGCTCTTTGTCTCCATAAAAATTCTCTATAGTTAGGTGCTTTTTTTGTTCTCTGCTCATTTTTCCAAACAGGTAGGTTCTGTTCTCTGGGAGGTTAGGGTACTCTCTTAAGCTTCAGTCCTTCTTCGATGCTACCCTTATCTTTATTTCTGAGTTTCTGCCAGTTTCAGTTCTACCAAGATGTTAGGAAGGCTTGAGGGTTGGGAACTCTAAGAACCATATCCCACTGCTGATTCAATTAACCCTTGAGGCTGCTGATTCCTGAAGTTCTCACCTCAGGCTTGGGTGAAGCTTTTGGTTTCACTGTGGGCTTGATCAAATCGGGCACAGCTGAAATTCTAGCCTCAGGTTTGGGTGAAGACTTTGGTCTCACTCTTGGCTTGATTGGGTCATACATACAGCAGACTGTCCTGTCCTGGAACCTTTGATGAGGTGCTGGTGGCGGGGGTGGGGGTGGGGGGTGGTTGCCCAGTCTTGACTCCCCCAACTACACTAAACTAGAATCTATGTCCTTGCCACAGACCCTGGCTGGGACTCTTTATCTTCCTCTGGGTCCACACAGATCAGTTTGCTTCAGCACAGACTGCCTTGGACTGGAATTCTGGACCCCACTGCAGGTTTGCTTGGAGCTTCAAGGGGTGTACTTTGGCTTGGACTCTACCTTTCAGATCTGAGTATTAGCTTGGCTTTGAGTTCAGATGTAGGGTGGGGGTGTATGGCTTGTTCTTGACTTGTTCCTCTTTCCTTGTTGTAGCCTCCTGCTGGCTATGATCCCCTGTCACTCCAGTACCCCAGATGTTCTCCTGCCTACCTTTTAGGATTTTCTCTTCTTGAAAGTTTCTTCACTCTGTCTCTTTATTGGTTATTTCATTTCTGCATTCATTTTGTGATATTATTTTAAGATTGGTTGGAGGAGATTCTCACAGTGGTTGTAAGCTTCCCTGCTTATACTCTGCCGTCTTGGCTCTAGACCCTAATATCCCAATATAAGTAATATTTAACAAAAGTAATCATAAATAAGAAATGTCTACTTTTGGGATAGTGTAATGGTCTATTAGGAAAACATTGGATTAAAAAATTATGCACCTTCATATTAGATAGATCCAAAATATCTCTTCTATGTGTAAACCACTTGGAAAGTCCCTGTAATAATAGAGTCCACCAAGAGCAAGCATTTCCAAAGTTTTGAAAGCATCATTGATACATTATTTAGCATCACCCAGGATAACCACAAGCAACTTCAACTGGCCACTAACCATAATACAGGAAAACATCACTTGCCTCAAGTCTGAGAGCCTGCCATCCACTTCTCCAGAATATACACATCAGCTGTACTTCCTGAAATGGTCTCTTATTTGGGCCATAAATTGAGGGTAATAGAGGACCAAAAAAGAAAATTTGATGACATAAAAATGCAACTAAATGAAAAGGAAAATAATACTATACCTAGTTTGAAATCACATACAAATGGGGTTAGAGCCTGATCTATAATCCTTCAACCCTTTTGCTATTCATTCAGTTGTTATCCATACCCCCAAGGGTTGGATTCTTTTTCCAGAGCAACAAATACTCAATTCAGCTGGGAATTGCTCTGTTCTTGTTTTGGTTTCTGAGCTCATTAAGAGGCCTGAATGGAAATGGAAACTAAAGACATATTATTTTCAAAAGTGAACATGTTAGTGACCTAATTAGAGATGTTGATTGTTATCATCCTTTCAACTCCTACGTAGAGAACCCCAGAGCCACAGTGCTACTGACATTTTGAGACAGCATACCAGGGTGGAAAGAATGCTAGCCTGGGAGTAGAGTCCTAGATTATAGACCCATCTGTTTTAACCTTGGTCAAGTCATAGGTTGTTGACTCAGGAAAATGTAATCAATTTCAGACTTTAGATGAAACAAAAACAAAAATAAGGGAAAAAAAAACCTCAAGACCTAGAGAAGTAGAATAACTTGGTCATCCCATATACCAGTGATTCCCAAAGTGGGCGCTACCACCCCCTGGTGGGTGCTGCAGTGATCCAGGTGGATGATGATGGCCAGGGGGAAACTTTTTTTTGTATTACATTCTATTCTGAGTTCAATAAAGAGTTTCATAATTTCCAGGGGGTGCTAAGTAATATTTTTTCTGGAAAGGGGGCGGTAGGCCAAAAAAGTTTGGGAACCACTGACATATACCATAAATAGCCAAATGATAATTCAAATTCTGGTACTTTGATTGCAAATGTAGCATTATACATAAATGATATCCTTATCTTGGGGCCAGATTTCTCCATTTATATATTATAGTCATCAGACTTTGTGACTGGCAAGATTTTAATTGCCTCTAAAATTCTATGTGAGGGGAATCAGCCCTTAAAAGTTTGACTTTACTATTTGTTTCATTACAAGAAGAGTTTCTCTCATCTTATTTAAGGATAAAAGCAAATGATTAAAATTTGACACCTAATGGAGCTTAATTTCTGGATTTTAATATCTATGGCAATGGCGAAAATAAATGCCATCCTGACTTTTATGGTTTATAACAAAAAGTAAAATGATATGGTTATGATTAGGTGTCAGCAATGAATTCTCAAACAGAGGCTAATTAAGCTACTAAAAATACTTTAAACATAAGTCAAAATTAAAAAAAAATTCTGGTATAGAACTCAGATCATTTAGTGTCAGAACTGAAAGGGAAGTCCAGAACAAAATAAAGACAGAGTAAGATTGTGTTTGTTTAGAGACAACTGTGCTTGCTTCATATACCTAACTTGTGTATCTGATAGAATTTAAACAATGTCATATATGGTAATAATATGTATAGAGGCATACTTTTAGATAGTTATCATATCCTGTGTTGTCTTGAGCTTCAGTTTTCCCATCTATTATATAAAGGGCTTATAGTAGATTGCTTCTGAGGTTCCTTCTTCTAGAGCTAGCATCCTGTGAACCAGCTTCAAACTTCAAACAGGAAACTGATTATTTAATTTGATTATTTAATTGATTAATTTAAAATATTGATTTTTAAAAAAATTGATTAATTGATTATTTAAATTGACTATGGAAGATCTTCAACTGATTAAAATTTATTCAATTTGTTATTTAAAATATATTTATATCAAATATATATACCTACACATATACATATGTATAATATAACAAACATTTTTATCCATATATTGTTGTATGAAAAATTCATATCCTCTGTTTTTCTCTTACTTCCTCTTTGGGAGAATTTTTGTCTCTCTCTTAGCACCTCAGATCTTTAGGATTGTCCACAGTGCTTCTTTGTAAAAATAATGCCATGGCTATTTTCCCAGATAAGAAAGCTAAGACAAAATTCAGCAATTTTGTTACAGATCACACAGGGCTTGTTAGGGATAAAGCTGATATAAAAACCAAAGTATTATTACATTTCTTCTCCCAGTGTTCTTTGCCTCTCTCTGATTTTTCCTCTATAACCTACTTGCACATATACAGAGATCAGCATGTTGATCTTGTAAAGATTCCAAGGTCACATGTGATTTCATCAGGGGTGGGGTGGAGATGCACCATTAGAAAAGTTTTAAAAGCAGCTGGATTTGATCCCTTGGGTGCCTGTTGTCAATGTAGCTGTCCCATGCTTCCTACAGGGCTCTTATGTAACTGCCTTTCCCTACCTCAGTACCACACCCAGACTCTCCCATCTGGGCAGAGAAAGAAGAAGACAGAGAAAGGCTGACTTGGGTGTGTCAACACGGTGATGGGTAGCTAATAAAAAACCATGACTGATCAGCCATTTTGGTCTGCTTGATCACAGAAAACAAATGTTCTGGGCTGAAAACCTTCCCTCTGAGTGACAGTCCATATTAATTTAAAACAAATTGTTTTCATTTAATATTTTGTTTGGGGATCAGGTGTCAGGGTGAAGCCATTTTATGTCACTCTTCACATATGTGACAGTCCATTTCCCTTCTCTTATTATAAGTTGTCCGCCATGCCTCAAACATACTCTGTCATCGCCTCTGCATCTTAGACTCCCTACCTTCCTTGAGGCTCAGCCAAAGTTCCTACTTGAAGAACCTCTTGCATCACTCTTTCCCACATTCTTTGAATATTACTTTATATGTATTTTGTATTAATGATCTGTATTTTTTATTTTTATCAAATTTTAATCATTTTAAATGATCTTTTTTTTAGTCTTTGTATTCAAAAAGATCTTAGAATAAGGTCTAGAAGACAGTGGGCAGTTAATAAATGTTGCTTAAATTATAGCTGAATTTATTCTTCTCTAAATCATTTATTGGTGCTAAGATAAAAAAGACCGCAATGTTTCTATGTTTTAGTACATTCAAGTGTAAACAGAGCAGTTGACAATGATGCTTAAACTGAAGCATATGAAAGAGGACTGGAACACAAAGGACTTTGGCTACATTTTCCTCCTCCTTTATGTGACAGCAAAAAGACAAATTATTAAAACAACAGCAACTCTTTGGAATTCAAGGTTGGAATGATACCAAAGTGGGGTATAGTTTTAATAATGAAGGTGCTCTGGAAAAAAGAAAGATTGCTTAAATCATCTGTGAGTAATTTATATCAGATTTTGATATTGATTCTACTATCATTGAAATAATATTTCACATTGAAATAATAGTATGTTGAAATATAATGTGAATAATAGTATATTGAAAAATATGTTGAGATTAGAGACCTAAGACCTGCATTTGCATTCCACTTCTTTGTAACTTTGGACAAATCAATTAACCTTCCAGGACCTCAGTGTCTTCAACTATAAAATGATGATGGTTGAACTCTGTGCCCTCTATGGCTGCTTCCCGATATAGATCTATAATCCTTTGATTATAGTTCTTGGACTCTAGCCACATTGGCTTTGGGTCTCTCTTTCTCTTATCGTCCCTAAGACCTTTCCAGAGAGTAGTTAATGATCTACAAACATGTAATGAAAAGCACTGTTTGTTTTCTGAAGTTTCCCTGCATTATGCCTTTTGTAAACAAGAGAATTTTATTTTTTGTGACCTAAGAATAACCACTTCCAGTTTAGATGTTTTGAAAAGTTGTTTTATTCACATACTATTTATTCCTAAATTCAAATGCATTACACCAGTATGTAGTCAGGTGGTGTTTTAGTTGAGCATATACCAAATGTATTCACATCCCAATGAAGATGGTGGGCTTCTCATACTGAAACTTGAAGATGGAAAATGGAAAGATCATTGACTCTGGAACTGGGGGAGCTAGGATCAAGCCTGCTTATGCTCCTCAATACATATAAAACCTTTAGGCAAATCATTTAATGTCCTGGGTCTCAATTTTCTCATTTGCAAAATCGAGAAGCTAGTCTACATACCTCTGGGATTCCTTCCAAGATTTAATCTTTGTGCTGTCTATGATCAACTGGTTTACCAGGTATATAATTAGGGCTATAGATTTTAGGTCTGTACTTTAGGAATTCCTGGCTTCTCTAGCCTTCTTCAAATATTAGTTAAAATCCTACTTTCTGCAAGAAAATTTTTACTGGGGGCAGCTGGGTGGCTCAGTGAATTGAGAGCCAGGCCTAGAGATGGGAAGTTCTAGGTTCAAATCTGACCTCAGACACTTCCTAGCTGTGTGACCCTGGGCAAGTCACTTAATCCCCATAGCCTAGCCCTTACCACTCTTCTTCCTTAGAATAAATGCATAGTATTGATTCTAAGATGGAAGATAAGGGTTTTTTAAAGAGGAAGAAAGAAAGAAAGGAAGGAAGGAAGAAAGAAAGGAAGGAAGGAAGGAAGGAAGGAAGGAAGGAAGGAAGGAAGGAAGAAAAATTTTACTACCATCTTTTTAAAAAAGCCTTACCTTTCATCTTAGAATCAATACTACATATTGGTAAGGGCTAGGCAATTTATTTGGAAGAAGAAAAGGTCAAAAATATTACAGGATCAATGGGAAAAATATGAAAGAAGGCAGTCTAATAGTTGTAGATTGTTTAGGAAATAGAGTGGTGGATCAGTGGAAAAGATAAAGTACATAGTATATAGTAGTAAAAGACCATAATAATCTAGTGTTTGATAAATCCACTGATTCAAGATTCAAGATTTTCTTCTGTTTTTTCATTCTTTTGATTTTGTTTTATTTTTTTTTATTTCTCATGAAATGATTCATTTCTAGCTGTTGAATTCTAATTTTTAAGGCCTGATTTCCCTCCATTAGCTTTTGGGTCTCCTTTTTCATTTCTTTCATTTCTCTTTCCCACTTTTCTTCTTCCTCTCTTAATAGGTTTTTGAAGTCTTTTTTGAGCTCTTCCAGAATCTGTGTCCAATCCATATTTTTCTTTTGGGTTTTGTGTTTGTTTTGTTTCATTGTTCCCTTCTGTGTCTATACCTTGCTCTTTGTCTCCATAAAAAAAAAAAAACCTTTAGAGTTAGGTGCTTTTTTTGTTGTTTTCTCATTTTTCCTACCATTTTATAAGTAGGCTCTGTTTTCTGGGAGGTTAGGGTACCCTCTTAAACTTCAGTCCTTCAATGCTACCTTTAACTTATTTTCTGAGTTTCCACCAGTTTTAGTTTTTTGGAAATGGTATGATGGCCCGAGGCCTGGGAGCTCTGAGGGCCTTCTCTCTACTAATTCAATTAACCCTTGAGATGCTGATAGCTTAAAGACTTGCCTCAGTCTTGGGCATAAGCTTTTGACCTCACTCTGAACTTAATCAGATTGGGGGTTGCTCAAATTCTAGCCCCAGGTTTGGTTCAAGTTTGATTCAGTTGGGCACACAGTTGGTTGTCCAGTCCTGGAGCTCTGCCCTGAGCCCTGGCAAAAGGATATGGACTCACTCTTGGGTCAGTCAGGTACCCTAAACTGGAATCTATATCCTCACCACATTCAAAGACTGGGACTTCTGGCTTCACTCTGAATCCACATAAATCAGCCCACTTCATCACAGACTGCCCTGGGCTGGAATGTAAGACCTCATGACAGGTTTGAAAACTCAAGGGCTGTGCTTTGGTTTGGACCTCTATTTGCCCAAGCAGGGTCTCAGGGTCTGAATATTGGCTTGGTATTAGGTTCCAAATCTGGGACAGCAGATGTGGTTTGGGGGTATATAGCTTGCTCTTGACTTTCTCTTCACTCCTTGCTATAGTCTCACTGACTGTACTCTCCTTTACCCCAGTATCCCAAATGTTCTCTGCCTACCTTTTAAGTCTTTCTTTTTTGAAAGTTGTTTCTCTCTGTCTCATTGTTGGTTCTTTCACTCCCATATTTGTTTTGTGGCATTATTTTAATATTAGTTGGAGGGGATTCTGATGGTGACCTTGAGTTGTTCTGCATTATTTTGCCATCTTGACTCCATCCCCAAAAATCAATGATCCAAGATTTGGGAGTAAGAACTCAGCATTTGACAAAATTTAGAGGGAAAACTGGAAAGTAGATGGACAGAAACTAGTCACAGACTAATGTCTTACACTTTATACCAACATTGGGTCAAAATGGATAAATGGTAAAGGGTATTCACATAAACAAAAAGGTAGCATGGGAATATATATCTGTCAGATTTATATAAAATGGAAGAATTTAGGACCAAAGAAGACATAGAGAGCATCATGGGATATAATCAAGGTAAAGAGAAAAGGACATATTTGTACAAAAGTGTTTATAGCAGCTCTTTTTTGTGGGGTCAAAAAATTGGAATTCAAGGGAATGCCTTTCAATGGTGGTATATACAAACAACTTGTGGTATATGATTATAATTAGTATACTATTATACTATTAAAAATGATCCACAGGATGCTCTCAGAAAAGCCTGGGAAGATGTATATGAACTTGTGCACAGTGAAGTGAGAAGAGCCAGGAGAAATTTGTATAAGGTAAAAGCAATATTGTAAGAATGATGAAGCTTGAAAAAATTAACTATTACCTGATCAAGATAATGGCACAAGATAATTCCACAGGATCCACAATGGAAAATACTATCCATCTCCAAAGAAAGAACTAATGAACTCTTGAAGTATACTTTTAAAACTCTATTTTTATTGCTTTATGTATTTTCTTTTGCAACATGGACAGTACAGTAATCTGTTGCCTTCTCAAGGAGGGGGGAAATATAGGAGGAAAGCAGAGAATTAAGAATTTAATTTAAAAAAGATTGTTAATTTTTCCATATAATTGGGAAATATTTAATGAAATAAATAAAAATTATTCCCCAAAATTAAAAAAAAAGTTGTGTAGCTGACTGAAAATGGTAAGATAATGAAAAAACAAAAATATGCTATGTGCCTCTTTAAACATGGATCCTGGATCCATGACTATGCCCCAAGGTTATATAGTCCAAACAGAGGAGCAGAAGATCCTGATGAGACATACTAAGCAGATTTCATCTAGCAGCATCATGAGATTTCTCTGGGAAGGAAGACATGATCAGATATTTCTAGAAAAGTTCAAAAGCAGTGTAGCTAGTGGAAGTTATATATATATATGATTTGTGAAGTCATTTAGAAGTTATCTCTTGTGTTAGATTGTGAGCTTTTTAAGGGAAAGGTCTGTTTTTGCCCCTTTTTGTTTCCATAGCATAGTGTCTAACTCATAGCAGATACTTAATAAATGCTTATTGACTTGACTTGATTCCAAATAGTTCATGGAGATCCTATCTTTTCAGAGAAGGAGAGGGAAAATACATTTCTTATTGAAATATAGCCTGATCTCCCTAGTAGATAGTGCTTTGTCCTACCTCCATTAAACTAACTCACATTTACTTTGTATTTACTTATGTGGATACATGTTGGTTTCCCAATAGAATGGAAGCTCCTTCAAGTTAGTGATTTTAGGTTTCTTTTTTTTTTTAAATCCCTAATGTTTAGCATAGAGCTTGGCACCTATTGGCACTTGTTTTGTCAATATATTTATTATTCACTTTTCCATTGATGAGTTAATTGCTGATTGATCACTTGAATCCCCCTCCACCTCCCACCACCCTCCAGCAAAGTTATGCAGCTAGTGGAGCTTATTTTCATAACCCATAATCTCTCCATTGTCCCTTCCTCTAATAGCTTTCACTTAACATGAATGTGATGAGTCATTAATGGTTTATTGTGAATTCATCCTTTGGGGATATAGATGTGTGTGTATACATATATGTGCATATGTATGTGTATATATATATATACATATATATATATATATAATTTAAATGTGTGTTATAGAAAGACGAAAGATGGTAAAGGTCAGGAATGGCACAGATCATAAAGTTGCAAGGAACTTCAAAATTATCTTTCTCATCCCTTAGCTAAATAGGTATAACAAAAAAAATTCCCTTACAATTAATTGGTCATCAAGTCTTCAGCTACAAAACACTACTGAAGGGGGAAGAACATTTGATCCTGGGGATGTCCATTATATTCCCTTTGTATGATCAATGTGGACCACATATAGATTTTGCTTCATTAAGGATTCTGAGGGCAACTGTGCTTTCCTAAACCTTGAGAGATTATATGTACTAGACAGCATCCTATCCCAGCATACATATTATTCACTCAGATAATGTGAAAGAGTTCTACAAGTAAAGAATAGGAACTTGAGGACATTGCTGGCTCCAAATTTTGTTACCTGGATATGCAGAACTCATATTTCCTCCTTAAAATATTAGTAATTTTTACTGATTGTCTTTCAGAGATGCAGAAGTGATGAGTAAAAGCAGAGGGTAATTTGAATCTCAATCATATTTTAATAGGAATCATTTATCAAGGTCCATGAAACAAGAATCATCATTAATGCTGCCATTTCCTCCATGGAGCCTTATGGGATTTCCCCTAACATTTATAATCTTTCTCTCATACCTCACATTATTCTTTAGTTTTCACCTCTCTAATACACTGATCATATATTATTATGTATCACAGTTAACTTAAGTTTGTAGTTGTGCCCCCATAAGGGAGTTATATCTTATAAGTGTTGAATTTCTTTAGTACTAACATTATGCTATGATTATTTTTTAAATGTCAGAGTTAATTTATAGTCCTACAGCTCCAAATTATCAAAATCCATAATGAAACATGTGTACAGAATTTTGAGAATAAATGGAAAATTCACAAGAAAATAACTAAAGTGTGTGGTAATATGAAGCCACTAGAGCTCATTTAGAGGAGATGTAGGGAAGGTAGTTGTGGTAGTAACGTGATTAATCTTGCACTTTAGGAGTATCTTTTGACAATTGAATAGAAGATACACTAAAAAGGGAAGATACTTGCAGTAAAGCAATCAACTAGAATGCTATTGAATAGTCTAAGCATGAGGTAATAAAGGATTTTGTGCCATGTGGTGGCAGCATTAGAGGAGGGAAAGGGTATATAAAAGAGATATTTCAAAGGTAGAATAGAGACAATTTGGAAACTGCTTGAATATGAGGATTGGAGAGAATATAATTAGCACGGGGTTGCTAAGTGGTTCAGTAGCTAGAATGCCAGGCTTAAAAACAGGAGATTCTAGGTTCAAATCTGGCTTTAGACACTTCCTGGGTGTGACTCTGGGCAAGTCACTTTAACCCAGCTGCCTGACCTTTATCACTCTCCTACCTTGGAACTAAAAGTATTAATTCTAAGACAGAATGTTACGGTTTAAGTCAAAAAAGATTCAATGATGATCCCTACAAAGCAAATCTAGTGTTTGAGCCAACAGTGATACTCACAACAGTAATAAGGGACTTAGGAAGAGTGGAAATCTTTTAGGAAAAGATGATTTATCTTTGGACCATGTTAAGTTTAGGATGTCAAGATTACAGGCCAGCAGAGAGATTAAGGTTCGACATATCTGAGAATTAAATGCCCATAAAATGTTAATCAAATCCATGGGAGGGGATGAGATTGCTAAAGAAAAATAGTATAGGAGTAAAAGAGAAAAGAGACTGAGAAGAAGCAAGTTAAACAAACAATCTTATATTTCTTGTCTCATTAGACTCTTTGACCTTTGATAATCATAAGGATCAGAAGAGATACATCAATCATCCCCTTACAATTTATCCTTACTTAATTCTATATGATGGTTCATTTATGTTTACCTTTTTATGCTTCTATTAACTCTTGTGCTTGAGTTTCAAAATTTCTATAGAACCCTAATCTTTTCATCAGGCATGCTAGGAAACTTTCTGCTTCATTAAAGATCCATTTTCTCCTCCATAGGATTATAGTCAGTAATCACCTTGTCAATATACAGATAACTGATTTGTAAAACACATATTTGAATGATTTTGTTTAGGATACATTCTAAATTACACTTAGATGGATGGCTTTTGACTACAACTCTATATCCTTTGCCTTCTGTAATATTGCATCCATTTTGCTGCTTTGCCACTTTGTGATATAGTCTTAGGAAGCTGCAAAGAGAACTAATGGGGTAAGTGACCTGCCCAGAGTCACATAGTAGACATTAAGAAGTGAGACCTAAGCAACTTATTCTTCCCTTGGCTGACAAATAGCTCTAGTTAGCAAGAAGATCAATATTTCCTGCCCGAGTTTATTTCTGAGTTTTTCCAGCTTCCTTGTTCTATCAATCAGCAGGTCTTTATTAAGTGCACAATATAACTTCCTTTGCCTTGGCAAAATCAGTCGATGTCTTTGCTTTTCTCCCTTTTCTACTTTTCTGCACCCACAGCTTGCTCCAATTGTCTGTACTGGAACTATTGCAACTTTCTTCTCACCTCGATCCTCTTTTCTAATTTGGGGTTGACTTGGACTTTAATTAATTTAAGGCTTGTCAGTACAAAGATAACTGAATTGTAAAATACACGCCATTAAATATTTGAATGATTTTGGTTAGGATATATTCGTAATTATATTTAGAACAGGCATTTGTATGACTTGACTGTTTAATTTTCTATAACCTTTGGCATCTTTCTTCAGATCAGATAATATTTTCTAATATATTTATTTTTCTATTGTTTCTTGTGATGACCTTTGCATGAAGGCCCTCTTGGGAATTATAATGAGGTACATATTATTTGTAGAATCTAAGGCATAACCTATTCATAGACTCAGTATTACAATTTTGAATCTTGATCATGCAGACCCATTCAAATGTGACATCCTAGAGGCAAATCTACAGGGATAAGTGTTGAGTTACCTCCTAAATACTGGCAGCATACATGGAATACCTACTGAACCAAAGGAAAAAAAAGAAAAAAAAAACCTCTTACAATCCTACACCATCACAACTGAATTCCATTACTTCTAGAATGTCCTACCTAGATTTTTACCTCTCTTCCCTGTCCACATCTGCTCCTTCCCCACCCCTGCAGCTAAGCTGCATTGCTCTCCCTGTTATAAGCCACAAAATCTTTTCAGCCTAAACCTCAGTTAGCCATAAAATTAAACTAATGAAACACTTCATTCCTTCAGCATCTTCTTTAATTGAGATTTACTGAGATTCTATTGTCACAGTGTTTACCACTTCCTCTTGCAATCACTTCTCACTTCAGCTCAACACTGAGAAGAACAAGTTTATTTTTTAAATGATCACTTGGTTGAGCTTTGTAGCAATTCATGCTTCAGATTTCTCCCCTAAAAACAAACTCCCTCTATGTAAAAGGAGATTTCAAACTTTATGTACAAGATAACAGAACTTAAGGCACTGAGTGCCTAAAATAGCATAAAGAGACAACCCATGCTGTATGGTGATGACAGATGCTTTTCTGTTAAGTAAATAGAGTTTGCTTGGAGACCCTTCAGGTCTTTGCATCAGCCTTTTAAATGGGAAACAGTTACCCATTGTGTAAATAATAAGGTTGCTCTGTAATGTGATTACCTAGAACATGGGAAAAAGAGGAATTGGTGTTTTCTCCCTGTTTAGGAAAAAAATGGAATATAGTAGCTGGATAACACATTCCTATGTGTTCTGGGACATGAAGGACAGCATTGTTCTGTGCAGGCACTGTATTTGGATCATAATTGAGTCCAGAGCAGGCAGCAGAAAAAGGCTCAGGGGACAGCTACATATCCAGATGCCAGAACTACAGTATCTAGTATCTTTGGAAATGGAATTGGAACTTCAGCAAGGATTCCCAAGCCTTTCATTCCTCCTAATAAGTGAACTCATTAGCTACCTGGAAACATAAATCTTAGTGCTGTGCTTTGCTTGACAGTCAGGATGCACAATTTAATTAGCTTTGGCCCTACAACTGTTCAAGGGTCTTGCTGCTAGACTTGGTATTGGTTCTGAGACTTTGTATTGGTTCTGAGACTTGGTATTGGTTCTGTAGAGTGTATTTGTTCTGAGATTTTGTATTGGTTCTGAGATTATGTATGGTTCTGAGACTTTGTATTGGTTCTGAGATAGTATTGGTTCTGTAGACTGTCTTGGTTGTGAGACTTGGTATTGGTCCTGTAGAGTGTATTTGTTCTGAGATTTTGTATTGGTTCTGAGACTTTGTATTGGTTCTGAGACAATATTGGTTCTGTAGACTGTATTGTTTCTGAGACTTTGTATTGGTTCTGAGATTTTGTATGGTTCTGAGACTTTGTATTGGTTCTGAGACAGTATTGGTTCTGTAGACTGTATTGGTTCTGAAACTTTGTATTGGTTCTGAGATTTGGTATTGTTTCTGAGACTTTGTATTGGTTCTGGGATTATGTATGATTCTGAAACTTTGTATTGTTTCTGAGGCAGTATTGGTTCTGTAGAGGGTATTGGTTCTGTAGAGGGTATTTGTTCTGAGATTTTGTGTTGGTTCTTAGACTTTGTATTGGTTTTGAGATTTGGTATTGTTTCTGAGACTTTGTATTGGTTCTATATACTTTGTATTGGTTATGAAACATACATGGAGACTTTATATTTGGTACCGGAAGGGAGACTATCTAGGACAAACCCCTCATTGAACAGATAAGGAAATTGAGGCCAAGAGAAGCATAATGGTTCAACCACAGTTACAAAAATCACAAGAGACTCACATTTGAAAGAGATCCCAAAGCCTTCTAACCTAATGCTCATCTGTTTAGGAATACCTTTAAAAGACAAATGGTCATCCATCCTTGTTTGAAGATTTCCAGAGAGAGAGACAATTCATTGCCTTCTGAGATAGATTATTGGACTTTGGAATAGCCCCAATTGCTAGATAATTTTTTGTTTTGTTTTTCCATCCTTATATCAACCACAAATCTTCCTCTTTGAAACTTCCAAGTTTACAGAAATAATAAGTAGCAGAATAGGCCTGAATTCAAGTCTTCTTATTCCAAATGTTCACAAATAGTTTGCTAAAGCATGTCATAGAACTAGAACTAAAAGAGCCCCCAGAAGTTATCTAATCTGACTTCCTAAATTTACAGATGATGAAACTGAGGCCTAGTGACAAAGCTGGGGTTTGAACCATAGTTCTTCAACTCCAAATTTAACATTCTTCCTGCTGAACCATGTTATGCATTTTCCTATAGAATCTTGGAGTATTTGAACTGAATAATGTATTTGTGGATGTCTCCTTTGGATATTTTATACTAAACTCGGGTTGAGAACACTCTTCTAATTTATCCACTCTTTCATAGGCTTTATCTCAAATGATTCCCATAAAAATTATCTCACCCAGGCATTATCATCCCCATTTTACTGGAGAGTAACTAGGCTCAAAGAATAAGTAATTTTCTGAGGAATATATGGATAGTCTACACTATTTTCATTATATAATACTTTTAAATTCTCCATTAAAGAATTTACCAAGTATAATGAATTTGGAAAAATTGTGGAAGGAAAATGTAGTTAATTCTTGGAGATTTTTATGAAAAACTATTCTCTTCATTCAATGGAAAAATATTATTCTTGGTGATAGAGGTGTGTATTAAAGTCCTGGCACTAAAAGTATGTATCAGAATTCTAGTTGCATCCTTTCCTTTTTTATAAATGAGGCAATATGCCACAGAATGTTAGATATAAACTCAAAGGATTTAGGTTCATGTTTCAGTTCTGTTTCTTACTTTCCATGTTGCCTTGAACAAGTCATTTATTCATTTTGTACCTCAGTTTCCTCATCCATAAAATAAGGGGGCTAGAAGACCTTAAAAGTGCCTTCCAGGTCTAACTTAATAATCCTGTTAAACCAACATCCAGAGACATTGTGATTAGACCACAATCACAAAGCTAGTAATAATAAAGACAGGAGTTGAGCTCAGTTGTATTGATTCCTAGGTAATATTTTTTTCCATTTTAATAATTTCCTTCCAGGATAAAGAAAATATAGTATATTTTTCTTGTCCTAAGCTTTCAGGATCTTCGTTTCTTTTTTTCTTTTCCCAATAGGTAACAATGCTCTAAAGCTATACAAGAACTCAGAAGCCATCTAGTACAACTTCCTGATTTTGCAGATGAGGCCAGCACTGATGTGACTTGCCCAGCATCTTTTTTTTTATTCTTCACAGCCTTGCAAGTAATAAGCTTCAGAGTCAGGATTCCAACCCAAGTTCTTGGACTTCCAAGCTCTTTCCAACTTGTACCATCCTGTTGTTCACATACAGACAGCATAGCTAAATCTTTGTTAGCTTCCTCCTCTCTCCATCAAATTGGATTTCCCATTCCCCTTTCCCCTTCTATTAACCTCATGGCTCATCTGCTTCTTGTGTCTGTCATCAGCTTCAGGAAAGACTGATTATGTTTGGAGTCTTTGCAAAAGGGAATGAGACAGAGAAGCACTAGAAGATAAGGAGACAGACAAGAGAGAGATTAAAAACCTCTCAGCACCACACAGTGTTAGGGGCTAGTATTGCTGCAACTCTTTGCAACTGTTGGCTTTTGACTGAGGGAGGGTAAACCAGTTGAGATAACTCAGGAATGGGCTTGAACCTTTGCCCAGACCTCAAAATGAACCACTGAAAGCCTCTGAGTTTTACCCAAACTAAAACACTGGAAAAAATGTGGAAAGTGTATTTCAATTTTTCCCCCAGCTCTGCATCTCCCGGGAGCAGCCAGGACCACAAGCAATTTATTAATAATAATGGGTTGGATTCTCAGCACAAATTCCCATCTGGCCATTTTGATGTGTCAGAAATGCTTTACAAATGTTAAGTACTATAATTAATCTCCCAGAAAAGGGAGGGGAAGAAGTTGGCCAGCTGTGGGCCTTTGTGATTTCATTTATTTGCCATTTTGCTATCACTTTTAGCCAGATGATGTGCATCCTCATGGGAATGCCAATGTATGTTCAATTTTCAGTGAAAATGTACCTGGCCTTCACTTACCTTGTTTGCTACATCTAAGGTCAGAAGAATAATAAGTGATATTTTAAAAGAATTTTAATGTTTTCAAAGGGCTTTTACAAACATTATTTCTTCTGAGCCTCATAACAACTCTTTATAGTAGGGTCTACAGTCATTATGATACCCATTTTACTGGTAAGAAATCTAAAGTTTAGAGAAATTACCTAACTTGCTGATAGTTACACAGGCTGTAGTCAGCAGACCAGCAATTTCAATCCAGGTCTCCTGACTGAGACCAAAGCTCTATAAAATTACACAGAGAGGTAGTTAGTAGGTAGAAGAACTAGAATGCAAGCTTAAGTCTTTGGACTGTAGTTCTAATAGCCCCACTAACCAATTCTTGATCTTGAAGGGCTGATGTGCAATCTCAACAGCATTTCTCTACTATCTCAGTTCCTTGGAGCAGAATATAGAAGGGGGAAGTGAGGTGGCTCAATGAATTGAGATCCAGACTTAGCAATGAGAAGCCCAAGTTCAAATCTGGATTCAGATGTTTTTCTAGCTCTGTGACTTTGGGTCAAATACTTAACCCCCATTGCCTAGCCCTTACCACCCTTCTGCCTTGGAACCAATACACAGTGTTGATTCTAAGATGGAAGGTAAGTGTTAAAAAAAAAGGATAGAATATAGTGCTACCATTGTGTCTGAACTGTGTGCAACTATGTGTCCTAATAAAAGGAATTAGAACGCAGTGGGAAGAATATACCATCTCTGTGCTAAAGAACTGCTTAAAAAGAATGTGACTCTTGTAGACAGTCCATCTGGGTCCTTCAGAGCCAAGTACATATTTTTTCCTCCCAAGTAGCAGATGTTAATTATTATTGTTTTTGTTATTGTTGCTATTAAGCTGACTGGATCACTGTCTTGACCATTCACTTTTATCAGAACTAAGGAGGGAGTTGATGCATCAAATGAGATCCATCTTGACCTTCTTGGTAACCAGGCAAAAATAGCTACAGAAGATAACTGAAGGGACTTGACAATGTTCCAACTTCCAGTTACTGGCTTTTGGCAGTTAGTGCTAACACCTCTCCTTCTTCTCTTCAAAATATTGCCTACAAACAACTATCTTTGGTTGGGATGAAATCCAGCAGCACACATTCTTCTTCCCTCTGCTCAGTAGCTATCACCATCACCACCTATCTCATCTCATTCAGGAAGGGAAATGTCTTTATAAACTGCTACCAAATGTTAGGAACCTTGTAAATTCCTAACATGAAATGCTATTTTCAGTCCTGTTGCTTCTTCTTTAAGGGAAATTTTGAATCATAGACACATAGGTCTGGAAGAGACTTTGAGATGTCATCTAATCAATCGCTTAACACTTCAACCATGCCAGAAGGATGTCTTTCCTTTTCTTCAGGAAATTCTACAAGTTCTCAGAGCTCTTGGAGCCAGAATTAGGGTCAGCACTATCTGTTCAGATTTTGCTGAAGTGCTCAAAAGATCCTTACAAAGTACCAAGGTTTAATCTAGGTCAAGAATGACAAAAAAGCAAGAATAGGAAGTATATTGGCATGGATCTATCAATAGCTCACCAAAACTCCCTAGAAAATTGGTACTACATTTTTCTTACCTCTAGGGAATAAAATGAATAGACTCAGAAAAATTTATTGACTTGTCCATAGAGACACAAGTAGAAAAACCCAGGCTGTTAGACTCAAAGTCAAGAGTCCTTTCCCCTGTGATATAACTAACAGTCTGGAAGAAATAATTGGGTCCTGAAAGATTAAAGAAAATCTGCCTCCTTGAATTGTTTTTTCAAATTTCAAATTTCAAAAAACAAGTATGTTTTTTGAAAGGAGGTGAAACAAATGGTTTTGGTGTGTATGAGATACTTAAAATTAACCTATAAAGAAAATAAGGACTTTTTTCCAAGGATGAAAGATGAATGTTAAAGGAGTATTTGCTTGGGGCAGCTGGGTGGATAGAAGGCTATGTCTGGATTTGGGAAGACCTGAGTTCAAATCTGACCTCAGTTACTTCCTAGCTATGTGACCTTGGCAGAGTCATTTAACTCCAATTGCCTAGCCTTTGCCCTTTTGGATAGGACAGAAGGTAATGGCTTACAGAAAGTAATAAGCATTTGCTTAAGAAATAGATACACATGACTAAGATGATTACATCATATTTATAATTTAAAACAACATTGATTGGCATGTACGATGCTTTATTAACTAACATTTCAGATATTCTCCAATGTAAATCTTCAATCTAATAACTGAAGTATCAGAGCTAGAGAAGTTTGAATAACTTCTATTATTTTGGAAGAAAAGCAGTTAATTTCTTCTTGAACAATGATGGCAACTTATATGCATAAATATCTGCCTTTACCTATCATTTATAGCCAGCCTATCAACCAATCAGCATTTGTCTTGGGAAAAGCTATAGAAAATTATAGACTGCCTGACTTCAATATTTGATGGAGCTGTAATTGGGCCAGCTAGATGGATCAGTGAATAGACCACTGGACCTAGGGCCAGGAAGACTGAGTTCAAATCCAACCTCAGATATTTAACAATAACAATAGCTAGTATTTATATGATACTTACTATGTTCCAAGCACTGTGCTAAGCCCTTTACAAATATTATCTCATTTGATCTTCACAACAACCTTGGGAGGTAGGTGCTGTATCACCCTGGACAAATAATTCGACCTCTGCCTGCCTCAGTTTCCTTACCTACAAAATGGAAATAATAATATTGGCGCTTATCACCCAGGGTTATTGTGAGGATAAAATGATATAATATTTATAAAGCATTTTGTAAACCTTAAATACTATATAAATGTTAGTGATTTCATTACTATGGGAACCAGTGTGCCTGCTTATCCTGGATGATTGTTATTCCTTTCCTCTCTTATACCTTCTACAAGGATTTTACTCAACATATAATGGGTCTTTTGGGAGTATTTGTGATATTCTAATGGAACACTCTGATTCTCTATCAGCTATTCCTTGCTCTCCAAGCTATTCCTTGATGCTCCATGCATCAAAGCATGACCAAGTCATCTCTTTTCCTGATCATACATCCCTGATAACATCCATTGCCTCATTTATTCCTTCATTGACAATGTAATAGAACCAGTTTATGTATAGCTATGTACTCCCAATTACCTTTTGGCTGACCTTCAATTTAATTCTTCAGAGATTGTGCTATATTCCATATCTCATAGACTTATGACATGCCAGGAAGAGTACTATTACTTTTTTAAAAGATACCTCCCTTTGTTTCAGGCAGAACCTTGAAATCATTAAGGAACTGTGCATTTTCCCAGAGGTGATTCAGCACCCTGGATCCCTCCCATATAACTCTGTGTCCAGCTTATTATACATTTGCCAAAACTATATAAACACATACAGACACACACGTGTATATATGTACATACACATACATGTATATATGAGTAGGTATGTATGTGTAGATATATGTATGTAGTGGCACATATATAATATACATATTATATGTGTCTACATATACAAATATGTATTGTGAATGTTTATCTCCTGTTAATAGAGAAGTGATCTTGTCCATAAAGACAGAGCTAGGAAAAGAAGGGTTCAAACCCATTTTGTATAGCTCAAAGTCATATATGTGTTTGTGCATGCACATTTTTATTTCCTTAACTGAGGAAAAACGAATAATCTTTTAGTTACCCAGAATTTCTTCAATCTTCCCCTCCCCTATTTGACCAAAGTCTAAAGAAAGGAACTGACTTGTCCAAAATCACACAGCTAATTGGTTGCTGGGCTGGGATTGTAGTCATCTTTGGTCACCCTGTCAGATGCTGTTTTCAGTAAAGTTATGCTGCCACTTTGATACTTCTTTAATTCAGACTGTTTGGGAGAAAAGCATGTATATTTATGGGAAAAGTTTATTTAAATAAAAACTAGAAGAATTAGAATTCTGTGACTTCCAAGTATATCCAGTTTCTAGAACTAAACTAGGACTATGCATCCTAGAGGAGAATCTTTCAGGATTTGTATTAATGGATAGATAAGATTGATTTCTCATTGGCCCAGCAAGTTTATAGTAATGTATGAAGATTTATATATTTTATATAAGTTTATAAAGTTTCCTTCAAAGATCAATTCAAATGTTAACTTTTATATCGGACCTTTTCTGACCCAGCTAATTAATGTCTCCTTAATCAGCCTACCTGGTTTTTTGCTTTGAATATATTTTGCAGTACTTTACTCATGGGAATATGTGCTGTCTCTCCCAGGAGAATGCAAACTGCTTCAGGGGAGAGACATTTCTATTTCATTTCTATTTCTATTTCTTTTTTGTCTTTGTATTCCTTGCATTAGAACATAGTAGGTGGTGAATAAAATGCTTGATTGGAATTAATTGATTATGCTTGATTTGAAGGACTTTTTTGAAAGTAGTTTTCTTCTTTAAGTACGTAAATCTATTCCTTCTGATCACATTACTATAATTAATTTGTTTTAGCAAATTCCTTTGTGTAGGTTACAAAAAAGTATATTTCACTTCAATTCTTTGCCAAATTATCACTAATTTGAAATTGAGTACCACTCAAAAGAGGATTCACTCTTTGGACATAGTCAGAATGCACAAATGAAAAAGATCCCACCCCAAATCTCACTCAGTTAACAGATATTCTCTGTGTAAAACAACTTCTTGAATATCTAAAGAAAGGGAAAAGTCTAAATGTTGATGTGTTTTATGCCAATATAAAATTGAATGCTCAATTCAGAGTTGATCAAACTATAGATTTAAAGTTGTTTTAAAAAATTAAACCCATCCAGATGGGTTCATTAGAAGTTCATTAAAACAGAAGCTCTAATTTGATTATGGTTTCTTTTTCTTTTTTTCCAGTCAGGCATACACTCAGATTTCAGTGCTTCTGCTGGTTGATCAAAGTATAGATCATAGAATTTGAGAGTTGGAAAACACATGAGGAAACTAATGCAACCAAAATTATAAGGAAAGCAACAAACTGGGAGAATATAACAAAACTCTCTGACAAAGGCTTAATTTCCAAAATCTATAAGGAACTAAGTCAAATTTACAAAAATCAAGTCATTCTTCAATTGACAAATGCCAAGGGACATGTTGTGAGGAGGATTACTTAATTATTATTTAGGAGACCTAACAGGAAGGGCTGGAGAATTCTAAATGGAACGGGGAAGCAGTAAGTGTGGCCTCTCTCTCTGAGATGGACTCCATGGTGGTTGGGACAAGTTGTAACTGACCCTGGGAGACCTTAGAGGAAGTGAAGTTTGTACCCTGATTCCCTGGGATCCTGAAGGAAGACTGTCATCTACTTGTGGGAGATTTTGGTATAGACTATTAATCCCAACCTGAGTTGCAGATTAACTTGGACTGGTTTAGCTCCCAGAATCTACCCACCTGAAAGAGTACAGCTAGTGGTCCTGAAGGAGCTGCAACATCACTGGAATGTGTCAGGACTCTGCTGTGAGGATACCCACTTCAGTCCTGTTATTCTTTGGGCCCTGCCTTGTTTAGGTCTCAGTTCAGTGTAGATAAATCCCTCCCCTGTCCCTGTGGTTTTCCCATAGTCTGGAAGTGTAGAAACCCCTATTCCCATCCTTTACCATAGTTGCCTTAATTAAATTTGTTACAAACTCTTGTCATTTGCTTGCTAGTTTCCACAGGCCTCTTGTCTAGATGGTGCAGGGTGACAGGCCTAACAGTCATTTCTGTCAACAGACATTTTCCTTAACTGTTAAACCCAGTATCCCTAACTTGTTAAGTCCCATCTTTTGTCATTCCTGTCTCCTACACACCCTTCTGAACCCACATATAGTGTTTAAGTTGTGTCCTCTGGTTTTCCCCATAAGAGACATGAATAGGCAGTTTTCACATGATGAAATCAAAACTATCAATAAGCACATGAAAAAGTATTCTAAAATCCCTCCTGGTTAGAGAAATGCAAATTAAAACAACTTTTTTTTTATCTTTGAAAATTGCATTTAATTAATAAACTTAGGATATTTTTCCATGGTTACATGACTCATGTTCCCTAACTCCCCTTCCCCCACCCCCTCCCATAGCCGATGAGCAATTCCACAGGGTTTTACATGTGCCATTGATCAAGACCTATTTCCATACTATTGATATTTGCACTAGGGTGATCATTTAGAGTCAATATCCCCAATCATTTCCCCATCAAACCATGTGATAAAGTAGTTGTTTTTCTTCTGTGTTTCCACTCCCAGAGTTCTTCCTCTGAATGTGGATGTGTTCTTTCTCATAAGCCCCTCTGAGTCTTCCTGGATCATTGCATTGCTGCTAGTAGAGATGTCCCTTACATTGGATTGTACCACAGTGTATCAGCCTCTCTGTATATGATTTTCCTGGTTCTGCTTCTTTCACTCTGCATCAGTTCCTGGATGTTGTTCCAATTGATAAATGGGCAAGGGACATGAAATTAAAACAACTCTGAAGTACCACTTTACATCTTGCAGACTGGCCAACATGGCAGCAAAGGAAAGTGATAAATGTTGGAGGGGATGTGGCAAAATTAGGACACAGACACTGCTGGTTGAGTTGTGAATTGGTTCAACCATTCTAGAGGGCAATTTGGAACTATACCCAAAGGGCTTTAAAGGAATACCTACCCTTTGACCCAGCGATGCCTCTGCTGGGTTTGTACCCCAAAGAGATAATAAGGAAAAATACTTGTACAAAAATATTTATAGCCTCATTCTTTGTGGTGTCAAAAAATTGGAAAATGAGGGGATGTCCATCAATTGGGGAATGGCTGAATAAATTGTGGTATCTATTGGTGATGGAATATTATTGTGCTAAAAGGAATAATAAACTGGAGGAATTCAATGTGAACTGGAACAATCTTCATGAATTAATGCAGAGAGAAAGGAGCAGAACCCAGGAGAACATTATACACAGAGACTGATACACTATAGCACAATCAAATGTAATAGACTGTTCTACTAGCAGCAATGCAATGACCCGGAAAAATCCAAAGGAACTTATGAGAAAGAATGCTATCCATATCCAGAGAAAGAACTGTGGGAGCAGAAATGCAAAAGAAAAACATATGATCAATCATGTAGTTCAATGAGGATATGATTGAAGATGTAGACTCTAAACAATCATTCTATGGCAGATATTAATAATATGGAAATAGGTTTTGATTAATGATATACATGTATAACCCAGTGGAACTGCTTGTCATCTCTGGGAGGGGGGAGGAAAGAGTGGGGTAGGATGTAGGCGAGGGGTGTCATGAATCATGTAACCATGGAAACATATTCTAAATTTGAAAAATAAATAAAAAAAGGAAAACACACAAGGTCATCTAGTCCAATCCTTTTCTGAAAAATGACTTGTTTCTATACCATGGCCATGCCAGACAAGTGGTCATCCATACTTTTCTTGAAGACCTCCAATGATAAGTAACTTACCATTAACTGAGATGGGCCAGTACACCTTTAAAATTATTAATTCTAATTTTCAGGATATTTCTTTACATCATATCTTTCTCACCCCCACCCCAATTTCAATATATTATTCCTAGTTTTTACACATGGGGCCAAAGAGAACAAGTCTAATCCATTCTCCTGATGATAAACCTTCAAATAGAAAGACTCTTATCATAGTCCCTGAATCTTTTGTTCTCCACTCTAAATGTCCACAATTCCTTTGATTAATTTTCAAGTGACATGAATTAAGCAGGTATAGCACACTTATGCTATGAAAGGGGTCTAATTCCATGCCAAAAGGTCTTTGTCCAACCCAAAGGGTCATCAAATGTTTATACTGATCAAATTAACTAATGACCATATCTCCAATTCAATTTATGCCCTATGAATATAGTCCAATGGTAAAAAAAAATATGAGCCATACATATTATGTAGTCAAATGGCTGTTCAGCAGATGTTAATGTTTCTTTATCTGAATTGTCTACATACATTAACCTGACAATTACTGAGACAGTTAAATACAGCTATCACTGTTTCTTGGCTGAACACCAGTAAAGAGAAAGAACCTTTTACATTTAAAAGAAGAATGATTACACACAATCCCCATTGGAAAAGAAATGCAAGAGTAGAAGATTCTCCACTGGGAAAGAAAAGCAGAGTTAGAGGAATGTCAAATTATGCTTTGAAGAAAAAATAGAGTTTGAAGAGTGATAGTGTTTACTCAGGTTTGGGAGTTTGAGGAACAAAGGGAGACAAAGTCTCACTCTCAGTTGATCTATGTACAAAGGTTAGTGAATAATATATAAACCACACGAGCATACTTATATCACAAAGATATAAGATGACTATGTTATACCTTATTCATATCTGCTAAAGTTCCTCCTTGCGTGCCTCTAGGAAATGAAGCTCAATTCTAAATGCCATGTACACTATGTGGCACATAGTAACCACTTTATACAAGGGTATGGATTGATTGTGCATATAATTTCCCTGGAAGATGACTTTATTCAGGAATATCCTGACCACTGGATGAGCAACTAATCACAGTGACTGTATGGTTTGATTCTGTACTAGAAGTTCTAGGGTGCTGATTCCCATTCGAATGTACCAATGTGGGGCAAATAGACCTCAGGTATATAGGAAGCATAATGGACAGAGATCTGGGCCTGGAGTCAAGGAACTAATCTTCCTGAGTTCAAATCTAGCCTCAGAAACTTAGCGGCTATGTGACCTTGAATGAGACCACTTACTTTCCACTTGCCTCAGTTTCCTCAACTGTAAAATGAATTGGAGAAGGAAATAGTGAACCACTCCAATATCTTTGCCAAGAAAACACCAAATGGGGTCACACAAAGAGTTGGATATGATGAAAAATTAAAATGAATATAATAATGAATTCAAATATTATGTTTATAAAATGTATTATCACTAAAAGTAAAATAATAAAAAGGTAACAAAATAAAACCACATGCCGAAGATTTCCAGTTACACAATGACTGAAACAATGCAACAACATCTTTGAATATATCAACTATGAGTTGGTTAGATAAATCTTTATAAGATAGTAGGATTCTTTTGGAGTCAAGGAATACCCTCATGGTTATAATCATCTCTATCTAACATATAATCCTTCCTTCCTCTGTAATAAGAAGCCCTATTTAACCTGCCTATATCAGATAGACATTTAAGTAAATTATCATTCAGTAAAATCAAGCAAGCCTAAAAGACTCAATTCATTTTGCAATAGTTCTCCAAAGTTCTAAGAATGGTAGTTAAATTTTGAATAATATAATAACTACAGGAAAGCCACAAAGTATTGTCAGTAGAAAATCAGCTTTAGAATCAGGAAGACCTGATTTCAAGTTCTTTACCTGAAATATACTGGCTATGTACTCTAAAGAAGTCACTTAATTTCTCTGTTCTGTAAGAATTCAGGAGTAGATAAAGTCCTTAATTGATAGAAGTGTCCTTGCCAGGAGTTCTCTACTAATGAAATTTTAGACTTGTACAACAAATTAAATTACTTATTGATGAAAATAAATCACAACAGTAACAATCACTACTACTACTACTACTACTACTACTACTACTACTACTACTACTACTACTACTACTACTACNCACTACTACTACTACTACTACTACTACTACTACTACTACTACTACTACTACTACTACCACCACCTCTACCACCACTATCACCACCACCATGTTAATCAATTAACAAGTATTTATTAGTTCTCTATCACAGGAGTTCTTAGTCCTTTTTGTAACATGAATTCCTTTGTCAGTTTGGTCAAGGATTTGCTCACCTTCTTGTAATAACTTTTAAATTTATTTTTTAAATAAAATTTTATTCCTACTTTCTGTTTCCCAATCACCGTGTAACAATCCCTCTTCCTTATCTAGAGAACTTTTAATATGACAAATAGGATTTTTTGGAGTGGAAATGAAGGGTGTGGGAATTTCTCATAACTGATTGATACATTGAAAAATTCCCCAAACACATGCAATGTGGGATACTTGTGGATTTCCCACCTGCATTAAAGGGTAGGTTAAAGGTATCTTCTTAAATCTCTTCATTTGAGCTATCCATGATCTATAATATAGATCTACAGATTCTATATAATTTCATTATATTTGCTTTTGATCTTGGGTGAGTCATTTTTCATTTGGGTGAGTCCTTTTCATTTACATTCTTGTAGTTACTTTGTATATTATTTTTTGGCTCCCTATCACTCAATTAATGCATATAAAACTTAATATGCTTCTTTGTATTCATCACATCCATCATTTCACAGCAATATTCCATTACATTCAGATACTAAATGTGCTTAGGCATCCCTCAGTTGCTGAGCATTTACTTCGTTTTCAATTTAGCTATCCTAGATAATTCCACTTTAATTTTCTGGAATATATGGGACCGTTTTTAATTATCAACAGCTGCATAAGTTATAAGCTCAGTTACAGAGAATCTGATAAAAAAAAGCTTTGGATATTTTTGTCATTTTATTTGCATAATTCTAAATTGCTTTTTAAATAGTTGTACCATTCCACAGTTCCACTAACAATGGATTAGTGCATCTACATTTCTATAATTTCTCCTATATTGAGAGTTGCATTTTGTGATTTTTTTTGTAATTTTCAGGGAGTGAAGTACAATTCAAAGGTTATTTTGATTTTTGTTCCTCATTATTAAAAAATTAAATTAATAAAATACATAAGGTAACAAATAAAAGAAAAACAAAAGATATATTTTCCTCCATTTAAGTTCATAAAATTCCTGAAATCTATCAGTGTTAAGAACCCCTGCTCTGCTGCTTTATATAAGATGCTATGCTAGTTCTGGGGATGCAAAATTTGAAACACTCCTTTTCTATAAGGAGCTTACATTCTAATAGGGTTGAGACAATATGTACACACATAAACATATATAACATACATTTAAAATTACTAAAATGCAAGTCTTCGAGGGATAAAATCATCATCTTTGTGGAAGAGTGGAATTAAGGAGTGATTCATTGTAATGGGAACAAACTAAGACCCTTTCAACTAAAATCAGGGGTACAGCTAGGATGACCATAATCAGCACTATTATTTATTGTGCCAGAAATATTTACTATAGCAATAAGAGTAGAAAAAGAAATGAAAGGAATTAGAAAAGACAAAGAAGAAACTAAGTTATCATTCTTTGCAGATGATCTGACAGTATACCTAGAAAACCTTTTGAACCAACCAAAAAACTAACAAAAATACTTAACTTCAGCAAAGGCAAGATATGAAATAAAACCACACAAATCATCAGCATTATTTACCATCATCAATATCTAACAACAAGATATAGAAAAAAATCCTTCAAAATAATTCTAGAAAATATAAAATACCTACCAGATAATAATAATAATAATAATAATAATAATAAAGACCAATAAATATACCTACCAAAAACACAGTAAATATATGAACACAATTATAAAACACTTCACACAAATAAAGTCAGGCCTAAAAAATTAGAAAAACATTAATTGCTCATGGATAGGCCGAGCCAATATAATGAAAATTACAATCCTACCTAAATTAATTTACCTATTCAGCACTATACCAATCAAACTACCTAAAAATTATTTGACAGAACTAGAAAAAATAACAAAAAATTTCATCTGAAAGAACAAAAGGCCTAGGATATCAAGGAAACTAATGAAAAAAAATACAGAAGAAGGAGGCCTGGCTATGCCAGATATCAAACTATACTGTTAAGAAGTAATCATTAAAACAGACTGGTACTGGCCAAAAAACAGAGTGGTTGAGCCTTGAACTAGATTATGTAATCAAAACATGGCAGTTAATGTCCATAGCAACTTAATGACTGATAAAACCCAAAGATCCAGGCTTTTGCAGAAAGAATTCACTATTTGATGAAAAACTACTTGGAAAACTAGAAAGTGATATGACATAGATTAGGCATGGACCAATATCTCACACCATACATGGAGATAAATTCAAAGTGAATATTTGACATCACTAACAAATTAGAGGAACATTGAAAGTTTACTTGTTAGACTTATGCATAAGGGAAGAATTTATGACCAAAACAGGTAGAGAGAACATTATGAAAAATGAAATAGATAATTTTGATGATGTTAAATTAAACAGGAACTGCACAAATAAAACTAATGCAACCAAGATTAGAAAGGAAACAACAAACTTGAAAAAAAATAATTTATAGCAAGTATCTCTGACAAAAGTCAAATTTATAAGAACACAAAACATTCCTACAAGAAATGATCAAATGATATTAGTAGACGCTTCTCAGAAGAAGAGATTAAAACTATCCATAGACATATGAAAAAATGCTCCATCACTATTGATTAGAGAAGTGCAAATTAAAATAACTCTGAGATGCCACCTCACACCTACCAGATTGACTATCATGACCAAAAAGGAAAATGCTAAATGTTGAAAGGAATGTGGGGAAACTGGGACACTAATAGACTTTTAGTGGGAACTGTGAACCAATAAAATCATTCTGGAGAGCAATATGAAATCAGGCTCAAAGGGTCACAAAAATAACCTTTGACCCAGTAATACCACTACTGGGTCTATATCCCAAAGAGATGAGAGATAAGGGAAAAGGACCTAGATGTACCAAAATATTTTTAGCACCTCTGGTATATGATTGTAATGGAATACAATTGCACCATAAGGAATGATGAACAGGATAAGATCAGAAAAATCTGACAAGACTTATCTGAACTGATGCAAAAATGAAGTGAGAACCAGGAGTATTATATATATATATATATACAGAAATTGTATCTGTGATATATGTCCTCTATTATGGCATAAGCAACATGGGAATATGTATTACATGAAAGTATGGGTATAACCTATATCAAATTATTCATCACCTAAGAGATGGGTGGGGAAAATATAGGGAGGGAGAAAATGTGAATTTTTAAATGGTAGAAAAGAAACTACTTTTTTCATGTAACTGAAAAAAAAATGAAAAATAAAAACATTAAATAAAAATGAAAGAATTCATGTAGGATATGGCACTTGAAATGAGTTGTGAAGGAAACCAGAGCCTTTAAAAGGTGGAGTTGAGAAAGGAGTGTATTCCAGGAATGGGGGAAATCCATGCAAAGACATGGAGGCAGGAAATAAAATGTTATGTGTAAGGATAGCAAGGGTACAATGTCTAGACTACAGGGAATGTGGAGAAATATGTAAGAAGCCTGATGGGAAGGGCAAGATTGTAAAGAATTTTAAATGTCAAATAAAGGAATTTATATTTGATCCAGAAGTAATTATGAGTCATTGAAGTTTTACTGAGGAGTTGAGGTGACATGGTCAGATCTGTGCTATAGGAAAATCAGGCTGTCTCTTTGGAGGATAGATTAGACCAGGAAGAATAGAGATAAAGGGATTACTTAGAAGTCTTTTGAAAAATGGTCTAGGTGAGAAGAGATGAAGACCTGAAGTAGTGAGGTGATAAGTGAATGGAGAGAGGGAGAAAGATGTAAGAAATATTGTGGAGCTAGAATTCATAACATTGGGCAACTTTTGAAATTGTGGACTGAGTGAAAGTGAGGGATGAGAATATGAAGGTTTTGAAACGGGTCAACTAGCAGTGTTTTAACAATAAAAGAGAAGTTTGGAAGAGAAGTAAGTGGCTTTGAGGAAAAGATAACTTCATATTAACTACAATGAGTTTGAGATGCCAATAGAATATTTGATTAAAATATTCATTAGGAAGCTGATGACATGCAGAAGAGAAACCCTAAAGAGATAATTCTCCAAGTATAATCTGCACAGACTTGGTAACTGAACACTTGCAAACTGATGTCACCAAATGAAAGAATATATAGAAAAAAGAAAAGATGACTCAAGGCAGAACTTTGGGGGAAGTTCACAGTTAGTGGGAATAGCCTGATTGACAAATGATGAACTGACAAAGGAGTCTGAAAACTGATAGTAAGTCATAGAGAGAGATGGACTGATAGAACATTATAAGTGAATAAAGGAATTTCAGTTTTCCAGTATAGAAGTAGGACTCTTGAGAATGACAGAAAGACTGAAAGTAGAAGCTATTTGTAGCTGAGGTGGAGTGGAGGAGTAGGACATTGGAATTGTGTAGACTGAGGGACAAAGAAGTTTAAGTATCTGAGGGAAGATCAGCATATGTGAAATAGTTCCCTGGAGTCAAGGCAAAAATTGGGATAGACTATTAGTCGGGAACTCATTAAGGGCAGCTAGTTGGCACAGAGGATAGAGTCTGGGCCTGGAGTCAGGAAGACTCATCTTCCTGAGTTAAAATCTGCCCCCAAGCACTTTTTAGCTATGTTATCCTGGGCAAGTCACTTAACATTGCCTCATTTTCCTCAGCTGTAAAATGTGTTAGAGAAGGAAATGGCAAATCCCTTCAATATCTTTGCCAATAAAACTCTAAATGGAGGCATGAAGAGTGGGACACAAGTGAACAACTCATTGTTTTGGCAGCTAAGTGACACAGTGGATAGAATAGTGGGCCTGGAGTCAGGAAGAGACAAGAGTTCAAATCTGTCCTCAAACATGTACTAGCCATGTGACCTTGAACAACTTATTTAACCCTGTTTTCCTCAGTTTCCTTATCTGTGAAGTGAGTTGTGGAAGGAAATGGCAAATCACTCTAGTATCTTTTATGAGAAAATCTCAAATGGGGTCATGAAGAGTCGGACACAACTGAAACAACAAAACAGAGATGAATTTATTTTAAAAAAAGAGAGAAAGAATATCCTGATATCCTGGGTATTGGGAGATAATAGCTAGAACAATATATATATATATATATATATATATATA
>NC_058133.1:126471142-126504166 GCF_016433145.1 Gracilinanus agilis
TTCCTTCCTTCCTTCCTTTCTTTCTTTCTTTCTTTCTTTCTTTCTTTCTTTCTTTCTTTCTTTCTTTCTTTCTTTCTTTCTTTCTTTCTTTCTTTCTGTGTAAATATATTTTAGCCTTTACTTTCCAACTTAAAATCAATACTGTATATTGGTTCTAAGGCAAAAAATCAATAAGGGCTAGGCAATGGGGGTTAAGTGACTTGCCCAGGGTCACATGGCTAGGAAATGTCTGAGGCCAGATTTGAACCTAGGATCTCTAATATTCTACAACATCTATATTAACACTTTTGAACCATTCATTTTTTTTCCATCCTACCATGGTATCTCTGGTAGTTAAGGAGATGAGTTGACACCTTCTTCTCCAGCAATACACTGCCTCCTTCTATTTCCATATCTCTTTATTTTTATTATTATTGCATCCCAAGAAAGCAATACCGCTAATCTTAAGGAATGACCAGAGTTTTATTCTTCTTCATTTTATTTCTTGTACACAGAATGCAGGAGATTTTGATCTGAATGAAGAATATAACCAGGGAGTAGCTTTCTATCTTTCAATAACATGTTCCAACTGTGTAAGATATCTTAAGTGAGGATCAAAATTTTCCTTCCCCTTCCATTCCTTTCTTTCTCTTTCATTCTTTTCCTTAAATCCTTCATTGGTACTTTCCCCAGTAGTTTAGTGCCAAATGGGTTGAGAACTAATAAAATCTATTGAAAATTCTCTCTTCCTTTGTAACATGCCAGGCATTGATTTTCTTCAAAACACCATAGGTGGTGGTCCACTTATTCCACACTCTTTGCCAGTCACTGGAATGGAAAATTGTGTGGGAAGAAGAGAAAGTGGGTAGGTTAAGTGGTAGGGGTGGGGAAAGGGGAGTTAGAGAGGTGGAGGAGGGGAGTATAGAGTGAGTGAGTAGATTCATTGAGTGTAACTGCCTTCTCTATCATACATACAAAAGACAGGCCAATGCTGTGGTTAGCAATTTCACAGCAAAGAAAAGAACACCCATATTGGAGAGGGAGTTCAGCAGTTGTTTCCCTCTTTTCTTGGTGATTTATGTCTGAAGAACTGGTCAGTTGAAAATTTCAGAAAATGTTGGACAAAACATTTAGGACTGACAACTTCTTAATGGTGGAGGTTGTGGGGGGGGTTCTAGTAAAATCAAAAATAGAAATCAGGGGGAGAATGGTGGGGAGTAAGGCTAAGGAAAGACCACCTCAAAGTTTCACTGTGGACCCAGCCCTGGAGAACAAGCAGAATATGAATGCCAGCATAAATGTTAATGTAACAGGATAAGTGGGGGGAAGCAGCCCTTGGCAAGAGAACTGAGTATGCTTGCTTTTATATATAAAGGAGAGAGAGAGAGTGAGATTATATGCTTACTTGCTCACCAGGTGCATTTTTGCAAGCCTTCCCCTTCCCATTTCATTACTTCCTCAAATATTATTATGAGGCACTTCAAAGATGTATATAAATAGTACAGCCATTATATTATATTTGTTTTGACTTCTGTTTGCATTACATGGTTTTCTATTGAAAAAGAAATAATAATACTCTACAGTAGAAAATAGCAAAGTAAGGAAGACCTTTGAAGGGAGTAAACCAGCTGTTTTCAGAAGTTTTATCCAAGTAATGAAGATTGAGTAACTATTATTCCATAAACTGATGATGTCATCAACATTTATAAACTGAGAACAACTGTAATGTACTAACATGGCAATGTCTGTGCATATTCATGGTTTTCTCAATTGTTGTCACTAAGAATTTAAGCCTTCAGGTTTTAACTCACACTCAACAAATTGGCAAAAATGAAAAAAGAAGCAATTAAGTCTTGGAGTATTGAGGAAAGACAGGCAAACTGATACATTGTTGGTGGAGCTGAGAATTGGTACAGTTCTGAAAAACAATATAGAGTTATACAAATAAAGGTACTACAATGTTCATATGCAGAGATTATATTACTTGGAATTTAATACAAGAAATGCACTGGCAAAAACAAAGGCTGTATTTACACTAAAATGTTTTTAGAAATATCATGGTAGCAAAGAATCAGACACCAAAAACAATCCCCATCAATTGTAGAACAACAGAAAACTGTGGTAGATAAATACAATGAAATATCACTGTTATAAAAATAAAGAAACATGATGAATACAATGAAGCATGGAAAAATTTTATATGAATGGATTAAAAGTGAAGTAAGTTGTCATAAAAAATATACAATATCTACAAAAATGCAAATATGAAACATAATAACAAACACAATCCAAACTAAATATCGATAAAGTATAAAGAATAATATTGTTCCCAATAAAGAGATTTGGAAAAACATTTCTGCTCCTTTGTAGAAATGGAGGTAAAGAAATCCATAAGTGCAATTTAACTCATATTTTTTTTTATTTCATTGATAAATTTGTCTGATTTCTTTCTTTTCTCTCTTTTAAATAATTTTACGTCAGAGGAAAAGGAGGGAAAAACTAGGTAATATAAAAATATCAATAAATGTCTATTAACAAAACAAAAACGAAATCTAGCTTTCAGAAAGGTATGAGAACTTTAGAGAATTTTTTGTTTCATTTCAACTCTTATTTTGTCCATTAGTGAGGGAAATATGGTATAATACATTAGTCATAACAAATGTGCCTTTATATATATGTTGCCTTGGAAAGAAGAATTGGTCTCTACTCCATTCAAATAAAGTGATTTCACATAGTAATGTAAGATTTGCTACAGTAGGACCAATCAAATATTTCAGCTAATATTCTTTCTCCAAAAGTGACAATAATGAATGTTAAATGTGAGAAACTGTGGAAAATATCCTCTAGGATATGACCCTCAAAGGGAAGCCATGAACCTAAAATGGTCCCAACTTTATCTAGAAAATGGCAATGACTCTATTACACATGAATTTATCTGAATCTTTTCTGAGTCTATTTTTGCCACTCTTCCAAAGAAGAAACCTATCCAATGGTAACATGTGTAAAACACTTTGCAACCATTAAAGTGCCATATTAAGTGACACATCTGGCACACATGGTATATGCTTAATAATTGTTTGTTGAATCTCGCAGCCTATATCAACATAAATCCAAAATGGTTAAATGACAAATATAAAGAGTGAAATCATAAATAAATTAGGTGAACATAGATTAGTATTTCTGTCAGATCTATGGGAAAGGAAGGAATTTAAGACCAAGTAAGAGATAGAGAATATTATAAAATGTAAACAATGATTATGATTATATCAAATTAAAAGTGGTTGTACAAACACAACCAAAGCAACAAAAATTAGAAGGAAAGCAACAAACTAGGATGGGCAAATTATAACAAAACTCTCTGACAAAGAGTTTAATTTTCCAAATATATAAGAATCTATGTCAAATTTACAAAAAATCAAGCCATTCCCCAATCAACAAATGCTCAAGAGATATAAGCAATTTTCATATGAAGAAATAAAAACTATTAATAAGCACATGAAAAAGTGCTCTAAATCCCACTTGATGAGAGAAATAAAAACAACCTCTCATGGTGGAGATCAGCCAATATGGCAGCAAGGGAAAATGATAAATGGTGGGGATGTGGCAAAAACAGGATGTTAATGCATTGCTGGTGGAGTTGTGAATTGATGCAATCATTCTGGAAGGCAATTTGGAATTATGTGCAAAGGGCTTTAAAAGATTGCATGCCCTTTGATCCAGCCATACCACTGCTGGGTTTGTACCCAAAGAGACAATAAGGAAAGATACTAGTTCAAAAATATTCATAGCCTCACTCTTTCTGGTGGCAAAAAAATTGGAAAATGAGGAGGTGTTCCTCGATTGGGGAGTGGTTGAACAAGTTGTGGTATCTGATCATGATGGAATACTATTGTGCTGAAAGGAATGATGAAGTAGAGGATTTCTATGTGAACTGGAAAGACCTCCAGGAATTGATGTGGAGCAAAAGAGCAGAACCAGAACATTACACAGAGACTGATAGATTGTGAAAAAATCAAATGTAACAGACTTTTTTACTAGTAGCAATGCAATGACTCTGGACAACACGGTGGAGCTCATGAGAAAGAATGCTATCCACATCCAGAGAAAGAACCATGAGAGTAGAAACACAAAAGAAAAACATATGATTAATCATGTGGTTCGATGGGGATATGGTTGGGGTTTTGGCATTAAAAGATAATACTATTGTAAATATGAATTATATGGAAATAGGTTTTGAACAATGATACACATATCACACAGTGGAACTGCTTGTCAACTCTGGGAGTGGGGAGAAAAGAGAGGTGGGAAAAATAATGACTCATGGAACCATGGGAAAATATTCTAAATTAATTAATTAATTAAGAATATATATTTTTTGTTATTTTACTAATTGAAACATTTATGTTATTGTTATTGTTTTTATTATAATATCATGCTTCCAGGAAGCTCATCATCAGGAAACTTATCATTGAGAGATCCTATCAGCTTTGAGACTCATATCTCATCATTTCTTTGAGTACCCTCTGCCTCTCAAATTGGAGGGCTGGGGTCAGAGCAAAAATTCCTTCTAAAGTTTCCTTTTAAAAGAGAGTTCCTAGGTCACCTCTTCATTTCTCAACTAGCTGTACTCCTTTAGTCATCATGCCTTGACACAGTGTCCCTTTTTTATTGCTCCTCTCTCCCAACCCTTTTTAGCTTTCTTTATGTATCTTCTCTTAATAGATTGTAAACTCCTTGAGGGCAAGGACTGTCTTTGTTTTTTAAAATTTGTATCTCCAAAATTTATTTACATTCAGTCCCTGATGTGTAGTAATAATTATGATTATTAATACATGTATATTAAGGGACTGATTATACCAAATTATTGATTTGATTGTCCAAACAACCTTGGAGACCCAAATTGAATGATCAGATTTGGCACCTATGGATTAAAAGCATAGATTACAGGAATGTCAAGACATCATTGGTCATCAAGTTCTTCCTTAGCAATACTTAATTCAGATCTTATAGGAATCATTAGGATTGATTGATCAGAAACAGAATTGAACAGAAGCTCTCGATTTGGATTTCTTTTTTTTTAATCACAGATTTTTAATCATATTGACTTTCACTTGCCATCACATACATTTGAAGACATTTTTCTTTTGCCATCTGTTTCTCAAGGGATGCAAATGTATTTTAATATCAACCCTACCAACACATAACAGAAAATTGAATGCCAAAAGTAGGACCAAAAAAAAATAAATAAAAGGAAAAGGAAAAGAAAAAAAAAGGAGAGGAGATGGAAGGGAAGGGGAAGGAAGCAGGGGGAAGGGAAAGGAAAGGAAGGAAGAAGAAAAATAACAATAAATAAAAGGGGGAAAACACAAGTATTCTGAAGTAAAATATAAATTATTTTTTGAGATGACTTCTTTTAAATTATTTTGATTACCAGGCTATTTTAATTGAGGGATAGCTATATAGTGCTTATTTGGTGGGGATTTCTAAAGATATAAAATAATATTATATAAGTAAAGAGGGACAGTTTTCAGTGATTACTTAGAAGAGAACAGATTGAAATAGACTTGATTTAGAGCAACAAGAATTTCATTTAGGTTCCAGGGCAAATTTCTGATCAAATGTGTTATGCAATAATGGAGGATTTTTTTAAGAGACAGAGAGAAACAGAGACGGACAGAGACAGAGAGAGTCAGAGAGAGACACAGAAAGACAGAGAGAGACAGAGTTCTCTGGGAGTGATTAAGAATAGTTCTGTTGAGGCTAGGGCTATAGTAACAGCTTTTTAAGGTTCCTACTAGCCATTAAACTGTAATTTCCCAGAATAAGAATCTACTCTGTGATATCTTGGGCCAGCCAGAATGAACACAAGCCAGTGGACTGGTTGACCTGTGAAATCTTTTCTTTCTACAATGTCTATGATTCATAAGGTAATGCCAAACATTTTGAAAATATTTGTAATATTTGGCTGTTTTTCCATCAATGAAAACTGCCTTTACTCTCTCTTCTGCTAAATGAGTGCCAAGGAATGAAAGCAAATAATTGCATTTTTTAAAAAATTCACCATCATCATAATAACCCCTTTGATGCTCAACACTAAAACCTCCTTGTGCTTTGATTGTAGGAAAACATGATGGGGATTTTTTTAAGGCAATGTCTGGAATCCAAAAGCAAACTGACTTAGGAAGGAGGAATGCTTGTCCAGCAAGATTGTACTTTGTCCTGTGGTTTTCTTGGTGGTTTCTGCAGACATATTGCTAGTAATGGGAAGACCTCAAAGAAACTGGAATTCAGGGTCAAAGTCTAATCAAAAAGGAAATTGAAAAAATTCCTGTTTTGTTTCAACTGATACTTCAGATAATATTTCTTATAAATGCTTAATTAAATGGAAAGAAATGTTCTAATGAGATTAATAGCCAATTTATCTACTTATTTTCATTATATCTACCTCTATGCATGCCAGCATTGATAGAGTATTTCTGGATGGAGAGTAAAAGTTATTGAATGCTCTGTTGACATTGATGAATTATGGTAATCCCACTGATAATGTTGATTTCTTCACAGAAAATGACTAAAAATTTTTGAGGATCTGATTCTGGGAGACATGAGAACTTGGTCATATGTAGATACTCTGCATTGGCCTACTATGTGGTTGAAAGCAGTCTTTTTACATTGATTGAATAGGCAGAACCAGGTCTAAACACAATCTTCCCATTTCTGCTTCGTAGGAGATGATACCATGTGACTACATGGTAAAAAGAGAAGTGGACCTGGTTTTTGATCTAATTTATTTGTCACTTTTAGTTCTAAATTGAAATCTCAGAATCTGGTAGCTAATCCAGCAGGGAAGCCTTAAAAAGCAAGGGACCAGGATGTAAGCCCATTAGGGCTTTGGATTTTAATTTTGTGGAACTAATGTTATATAGGAAATGAGGTAAATTAAAATCTTAATCTCCTGTCCCCAAAGACTAAGGTGGCATACATGATATTCCATCCCTAAGGTGTAGGTGAGAAGTTTCCTATCAGTATCTATAATCATAGAGAAATTCAAATAGTATTCAGAATAGGAAAGGACCATAGACATCATCTAATCCACTTGCTGCATATTACAAATAAGAAAACTGAGTCTCAATGAAACTATTTCACTTTCATTTGGTTATACAATTAATGTTAGACCTGGGATTTGAATTTAGGTCGCTTTATGCTCTCAATATAAATATAGCCTCTGTCACATTTATGTTATCTCTTGCTCCTGTCACTTTCACCTTTAAGCAATTGCCTGCTAGCTTCTTCCTTGAAAAAACTCAAACATCTCTTCAGTTCCAAAAGCAAGAGTTGGCTTGGTAGCATATGTATGAGACTTTCATTTCCATGAACACACATTCTCATTTACAATCTCAGTATGTCCCTTTCTTTACTTATGTACACATTCTTCTCTTTCCCATACCATGTCAATCTTCAACCTACCCAAAGAGCTTCATAAAGGATCGACATGGATCAGTTCTGTTAAACTACCTTTACAAAGTCTCTTTACATTAAATCAAAGTGATTCTTAGTTAGGCAGGGGTAGTAGAGAGCATCAAGGGGTATATTTTTAATCAATATTATTCTCCCCATGAACAGAACCTAAAAGAATTTGGTTTGGATCCAAAGGTAAATGGAATATTATACCTAAAAGAAACTGAATAGCATTTTCTTTCTTCTCTAGTTCTCTTTCCTTTTTTTTTTTAAAGGACTTGCTATTTTGGAGTGTTAAGTACTGTATTTACTATTAATTGTTCTCTCTAAAACTAGTAATGAATAAAGAAATGGAAGGTTTGTTCTGACACTGTTTTGGAATCTGTGATCATTCAGATTGGGTGGAGAGGTAAGGGGATAAGGGAAGAAAGAGGCCTAGACTTGTTTACTCTTTCTCCATCTATGGTACCACTTCTTTAAAAAAATGATTTTAGAAGGCATTTTAGCCTGAATAAGTTAACACCATTTTAAAACACAAGAGAGAATATGAAGCTGCTGAAACTTTATGTTGTGTAGGTCTGGAGTGTTTGAGTGGATGATTTTCTTTCTTTTGGGATATTTAGATCCCCTATATTCTTTAGCAGATATGTGACCTTTTCTCCAGTACCACTAAGGAAGTGGAAGGGAAAGGGAAAGAGAAGAAAGAAAGAATAAAATGAGAGAAAAAAGAAAAATATGCTGTATTTTATTTTAAATATATATATTACTTATTTCACTAAATATTTCCCAATTACATGTAAAAATTAGTATCTTTAAAAAATTTTTGAGTTCTGAAATATCTCCATCCCTCCCACTCCTCTTTCCTTGAGAAGGAAAGCATTTTATTATTTATTATACATGTGAAGTCATGCAAAACATTTCCATAATAGTCATGTAGCAAAAGAAAAAAACAAACAAAAACCTAAGAAAAATAAAGAAAGCAAAAAAAAGTATGCTTCAGTCTGCATTCAGAATTCATTAGTTCTCTCTGTGTAAGTAAACAGTATTTTTTACCATGGGTCATTTAGAATTGTCATGGATCATTGTCTTGATCAGAATAGCTAAGTCTTATGAAGTTGATCATCATTTTCATATTACTATTATTGGGTACAATGTTCTCCTGGTTCTGCTCATTTCACTTTGCACCAATTGATAAGTCCTCAGGTTTTTAAGAAACTATCCTCATTATTTCTTATAGTACAATGGTCTTTCATCACCATCATATACAACAACCTGTTCAACTATTCCCCACTTGAAAGGCATTCCCTTATTTTCCAATTCTTTGCCACCACAAAATTAGCTGATATTAGTATTTTTGTACAAATAGGCCCTTTCCCATTGTCTTTGATCTCTTTGAGATACAGACCTATTAGAGATATTGCTGGGTCCAAGGTTATTAACATTTTTATAGTTCTTTGTGCATAATTCCAAATTGTTCTCCAGAATGGAGAACACTCTCTACTAGGTCTGGGAAAATTTTTCACGTGCCCCACCCCTCTACCTAGCAGACCAAAGCAAGTACTTCCTCCCTCTGTCTGAGATAATGTAGGGGCTCATAGGCAGCTTGAAAGTGCAGTTTACACACATGATCTCTAAAAGGTTTGCCAACATTGGTTGGACTAGTTCAGAACTCTACCATCAGTGCATTAGTGTTCCCTCTATTATTTGTCATTTACTTTTTCTATCATGATAGCCAATTAGATAAATGTGAAGCAGTATCACAGAGCTGCTTTAATTTGTATTTCTCTAATTAGTAGTGATTCAAAACACTGTTTCATGTGACTATTGATGTCTTTGATTTCTTCTGAAAACTGCTTATTCATATCATTTGATAACTTATCAACTGAGAAATGGACATTTTTTGTTTTTTAAAATAAATTTGGCTCATTTCTCCATATATTTTGAGAAGTGAGGGCTTTATCAGAAAACCTACTATATTTTTCCCCCAGTTTCCTATTTTTCTTTTATTTTGGCTGCATTTGTTTTGTTAGTGCAAACCTTTTTAATTTCAAATAATCAAAATTACCTATTTTCTTTTTATGATTTTTTCTTGCTTGGTCATAAACTCTTCTGTTAGCTATAGACCTGACAGCTATGTATTTCTATACTAATTTGCTTTTGACATTAACCTTTATATTTAAGTAATTTATCCATCTTGATCTTATGTTAGCATATGGCATGAAATATTGACCTATGCCTGGTTTCTTCCAAACTGCTTTCCATTTTGCCTAGTTTGGTCAAATGATTAATTTTTACCCCTAAAGCTTGAAAATTTGTATTTATCAATTACCATATTAAAATGGTCATTTAGTAGTGCGGATTGTCAATCTAATCTATTTCACTGATCCATCACTTTATTTCTTAGCCAGTACCAGAGAGTTCTGTAATATAGTTTGAATTCTGAAACTATTAAGATATTTTCTCTTTTGTTTATTTGTCATTGATTTCCTTGATATTCTTGACCTTTTGTTCTTCCAGATGAATTTTGTAATTATTTTTTTCTAGATCTACAAAGTAATTCTTTGTCAGTTTGACTGGTATGGCATTGAATAATCAATTAACTTATGTAGAATTGTCATGTTCATGATATTGGCTTGATCTGTTCATGAACAATTAATATTTCTCTAATTGTTTAGATTCACCTATGTGGAAATGTTTTGTAATTGTGTTCATATAATACCTGAATTTGTCTTGTCAGATAGACTCCCAAGTAGTTTATATTATCTGCAGTTATTTTAAATAGAAATTCTCTTTTATCTCTTGCTGTTAGGTTTTATTGGTAGCTTATAAAAATGGTGATGATTTACATGGGTTTATTTTATATCTTGCAAGTTTGCTAAAAGTTAATTGATTGAAATAGTTTTTTAGTTAATTCTTTAGTGTTCTCTAAGTATATCTTTATATTATCTGCAAGAGTGATCATGTTAATTCCTCACTGCTTTCTTTTTATTTCTTCAATTTCTTTTTCTTCTCTCATAGTAACTAGAATTTCTAGTACAATATTGGGTATATTGTAACATGATAAACATGATAATGAACATCTTTGTTTCACCCTTGATCTTACTGAGAAGGCTTCAAATTTATTCATATTACAGATAATGCTTACTCTTGGTTTTAGATACTACTTTAAAGGTTAGGAAAGGCTTCATTTATTCTTATGCTCCCTAGTGTTTTTAATAGGAATGGGTATTGTATTTTGTCAAGGGCTTTTCTGTATGTAGTGATATGATCATATGATTTTTATGTTTTTGTTATTAATATTGTCAATAATATTTACATTGTTCCTAATATTGAACCAGCCTACATTTCTGGTAAAAATTTTATCAAGTTATAGTATATGATCATTATGATATATTGCTATGATTTCTTTTCTTATATTTTGTTAAAAGTTTTATTGATATTTATTCATTCAAAACCATATTTGTGTCATAAAAGAAATTTTGTGGGGCTTCCTCTTTACCTATTTTTTCCAAATAGTTTAAATAGCTTTGGGATGTATTGTTCCTTAAATATTTGGTAGAATTCACTTGTAAACCCATCTGATTTTGGACTTTTTTTCTTAGGGACCTCATTGATAGCTCATTCAATTTCTTTTTTTTTTTAAGATGGGATTAAGTATTTCATTTCCTCTTCTGTGAATCTTGGCAGTTCATAATTTTGTAAATACTCATCCATTTTACTTAGACTATGACTCCTCATAATAGCTTTAATTTCCTCTTCATTGGTGATGTATTCACTGTTTTCATTTTTTATACCAGTAATTTGATTAACTTCTTTCTTATATCAAATTATCTTTTTTATTTTTTCATAAAACCAGTCTCTAGTTTTATTGATTAATACAGTGACCCTTTTACATTCCATTTCATAATTTCACCTCTGATTTTCAAGATTTTCATTTTGCTATTTCATTGGGAATTTTTAGCTTATCCTTTTTCTAGTTTTTTTTTTAGTTGTATGTTCAATCTATTGATCTGTTTTTTCTTTTTTCTGAGCTACTTCTGGGTGGGGGCAGGGGAGGTGTGTGGAAGTTTTCAGTGTTTCCAAGGTGGTATGATCTGGGGGTAGATTTGTTTACTTATCTCCTTGTCTGCACATCTTTACTCAGGAAGGACATCTGAACTCTTGGGACTGAAGTAGATATGGTTTCTCAGGGTCCCTGTTTCATTAGTATACTATATACTATCCCTCATTGTTCCCTCTCTCTCAGTGAAAAGTGCTCCTCTCTTTCTGTGAACTATGACCCTGAAGTGGGTACAGGCAAGGGAGTTACCAAATAATTTCTGGTCTTGCATTCAGTCCTAGCCTAGGAGTCTGCTCTAATCACTTTTGGAGTAGATTCTAAATTCCCTCATAATCTCTGGCTTGAGAGCTTCTGAAGCTGGTGATGCTTCTGTCACCACCACCTAGTCCTACTATTGGTATTCCATTCATATGAGTTTTAAGTCAGTGTACACCTTCATATCACAGATCTCTCTTCTTTCTGGGGAGAAAGAATGTCTCACTTTGGACTTTTTTTTTGCTCTATCACTCCAAAACTCAACCTTTTAAAGTTATTTATTTATTTTTTTTTATTTTAAAGTTATTTTAAAAAAATGTTGGGAGAGTTCAGCTGAGTACGTTCTCTACTCTGCCATCTTTGCTCTATCCTCAGAAATCCCTTACTTTTTTACTTTCTATAGGAACAAAAGCACTACTACTACCACCACCAACCCTCCTCTTTCATCATAACTCCTTTTCCCATTTCCTGTAAGAATTTATAAAAGGAGACTTAAATTAAAATAATAATAATCAACAACTTTAGCAAAGTTGCAGGATACAAAATAAATGCACATAAATCATCAGCATTTCTATACATTTCCAACACACTAGAGCAGCAAGAAGTAGAAAGAGAAACACCATTCAAAGTTACCTCTGGTCTGGAAGCAGATCTATGACCAGGAGCACTGTTTTGACAATCTTAACCTATTCTTCTTGGCTAAAAAATGTGGCCACAACTACCAATGTGGACACTTTTTTAAGGTCATTATAGGAATATTGGAACTGCAAATAAGCTAATGGTCCTTAATATAGCAGCAAAGCAGATGGTCACACCCATTCTTTAATTTTGTTTTCACTGATAAAATCACATCAGTTTCTCATATTGAACCATTTGATCCTGGGCTGGAAGCATTGGTATTCCAAATCGTCTTGGATTCATGGTTCTGGGCTGTCTCTATTAAGAGTTTGTTGTTCAAGATTACCAAATGAGCAAGTGGTAGAGGTTTAGCTTGAACTCTGGCTACTACTAGTTCCAGGCTGCCATTTTTCTAGACAGACAAAAATAGTCAGATATAGTCACGAAAAATAAGTTCTTACATTGGCCATGTATTAAAAAAACAAACCTTAATCTCTGAGCCTATCACCTCTCTATGAGAAGGGGAAATAGTATTGTTCACCATGAGTCTTTTGGAATTGTGGTTGGTCATTATGTTGTTCAGGATTCTTGTCTGTCTTTGTAAAGAAAAAAATAGTCTTTATAATATGGTTGTGATTATTTAAATGTTTATCCCACATCTGCTCATTTCACTTTCCATCAGTCCAATAAAACCTTTTCAGAGTTCTCTGAAATCATCTCTTCATCATTTCTTGTAACACAATAGTATTCTATAATATTCACATAATATAATTTGTTTGACCATTCCCAAATAAATGGACACCTCTCAGTTTTCAACTTTTAGTTAAATGAAATAGAGTTGCTAAAAAAGTTTTTTTAAATATATCTCACTCTCCATTTTTCTCTGATCTTTTGGGGGTATTAGTACAGCAGTGGTATCACCGAGTCAACAGGTATGTGGTTTATAACTTCAAATTGCTATCCAGAATGACTAGACTTGTTCACAGTTCCAACAACAGTGCATTAAGGTACCTATTTTTCCAAGATCCTTCTAGCACTAGTCATTTGCTTTTTTTGTAATATGATAACTCAGAGTTTCTTTAATTTGAATCTCCCAAACTATTAGGGATTTAGACTTCTCCCCTCAAAGATGGCTGGAGGAGTGATGGAGGTAGAGGTGTAGATGGAAGCAGTTCTGGTGGTAAAAAGATAATGAGGTTACTCAGTAGATAGACTATTGTGTCTGGAGTCAGGAAGATCTGAGTTCAAGTCAGCCTCAGACACTTACAGTCTGACCAAAATAATTTTGCTTGCCTTAGTTTCCTCATTTATATAATGATAATAATAATAGTACCTACTTTCCAGGGTTATTGTGAAGATTAGATGAAATAAGATTTAATTTTCATTAAATAATAATAGCTGCATTTTTGTAGCAAGGATTTTGTACCAAGCACTATATTAAGTACTTTGCCAATATTAATCTGATATCACAACAACCTTGGGAAGTAAGTGCACTTAGCTCAGTGCCTAGCACACATAATAGAAGCTAACTAAATGCTTGTTTTCTCCCTTCCTATATAACCTGGACAAGTCATTAATTTCTCTGTGATCTGAATTCTTCATCTGCAAAATGGAGGAGTTGTATTCAATAGCCTTTAAGGGCATTTTTGGTTCTAATGCTATGAATCAATGAAGCTATGATCCTCTCTTTAACTTAAACATTCTCAGTTCCTTGGTCAAGTGTCCTTTCTTTTATGGTTTCCATGGACACTTGCCACCCTGCTCAGCCTCCTTGGTGTCTAATCCAGTTCATCAATATCCCTTTCAGAGCATCACTCATAAGCACAAATAGTACCAATCATGATCAGAAGCATCAGGTGCACCCTTAGAAATACAAGTTCTTTGAGAATGTAGAGACTTCTCTCACTTATGAGCAGTTTTAGGAATATAGAAGATTATCTTTTTAAACCCTTTCATTCTGTCTTAGAATCAATATTAGGTATTAGTTTCAAAGCAGAAGAGAGGTAAGGGCTAGGCAATGGGAGTTTAAATGACTTGCCTAGGATTATTCATCCAGGAAGTGTTAGAGGTCAGAATGGAAGCCTAGGACTTCTTGTCTCCAGGACTGGCTCTTAATCCCCTGAACCACCTAGCTGCCTGCCTATACAAAGGGCATTTAATAACTATTTGTAATTATTTTTTCCTGAAAAAAAATACAAGTCATTCCCCAATTGACAAAGGATCAAAGGATATGAAAAAGTTAGTTTTCAGATGAATAAATCAAACTATCAATGATCATGTGAAAAAATGTTTTAAAGACCTCAATTAGAGAAATGTAAATAAAAACAACTCTGAGTATCACTTCATACCTATCAGATTGGCCAACATAGCAGCAAAGGAAAGTGATAAATGTTGGAGGGGATGTGACAAAATCAGGACACTAATGCACTGCTGGTGGAATTGATCCAACCATTCTGGAAAATAATTTGGAACTATACCCCAAGGGCTATAAAACAATGCAAACCCTTTGATCCAGTAATACCACTACTAGGTCTGTATCCCAGAGAGATTTTTTTTAAAGGAGGAAGTAACATACATGTGCAAAAATATGGCAAAGAATTGAAAATTGAAGTGACATCCATCAATTGGGGAATGACTGAACAAACTGTGGTGCATGGTGTGATGGAATACTATTGTGGTGGAAGAGATGATTAACAGTATGATTTCAGAAAGACCTAGAAAGACCTACGTGAATTGATGCAGAGTAAAATAAGCAGAACCAGGAGAACATTGTACAGACTCTGAGCAATATTGTGGATTGATCAACTGTGACAGATTTAGCTACTCTCAGGATTACATTGATCCAGGACAATTATGAAGCTTTATAACAAAGAATACTATTTACCTCCAGGGAAAGAACTGAATCAGAATGCAGATGAAAGCATGTAATTTTTTTTATTTTAATTTATTTTGGGTTTTGGTTTTAAATGATTATTGTCTTATGAAAATGAACAATATGAAAATATATTTTGCATGATAATACATGTATAACCCAGATCAAATTTCTTGCCAGCTCTAGAAAGGGAGAGGGAATGGAGAAAGGGAGACAATTTTGATCATATAACTTCAGAAAACTTGTGTGGAAATTTGTTATTAAATGTAATTGAGAAACTAAAATCTTTATAGTAATAATAACAACAGCAGCAGCAGCAGCAGCAGAAACAACAACAACAACAACAATAATAATAATAATAATATGAAGTATTACTCTGGACAGGATAATGCCTAACTGCACTTCTTATTACAAGAGTCCATAGTTTTTCTAGGTGGTAGTTCTAAAGTTCAGGTGAGGAATAGGTGAGTTTGATGTCTAGAAGAAATGTGGAAGCTTTAATCGGGGTATATTAAGTCAAAAGCTCAACTAGGAGATCCCAGTGTTCCTTGATCATTCTGATAATGCCTCAGCCCTGGGACAAGTGCTTTCACCAGTCACCTCACTCTCTCCAACTCTGATCTCAGACATAACCTACCCTATATCTTTTATAAGTACAATTATTTGCACCACAGGGTTCTGTATCTAAAAATATATGGATGTATACATATGAGAGAGACAGACAGTTTTCTGTCTGTCCTTGGCATATAACAAAATTTTAAGTTCCTTAGGGCAAAGCTGTTCTGTTCTCTGTCTTCTCTATGGTAGTCTGTTAGAAAGCATCCATAGTGTTACAGAAATAATAAATCAGAAGAATATGCTAGGCTTCATGGCCCCCTTTTAGCTTGTATGCTACACTCCCTGGAGTACTTTCAGAATTTTTATTAGAATATCAAATGATACCTACCATACGTATATAGGTGTCTATAAATATGTACAATATTAAAGACAAGCCATTCAATCTATTACAAAATAAATGTTCAAGTGTTCATAGCCTTTTTCCTTCCATGTTATAGCTGAATCATTTATGGAAAGAAGGCACAAAAAAGAAAAAGAAAAGTAAAAAAGAAAAACCCAGCCTACCTCCACTCATTTCCCGTTCCCTTCTCCATCAGGATTGTAAACCCACAATAGACCTCAGTACCTCTGGTTGAACTTGGCTGGGGACAAAGCATGCCGAGCCAAAATAAAATGAAACACAGGTATAAACCCAAAGTTTCCTTTAAGAGCAGTGGATTTTCCTTTTAAAGATTACTGAGACAATTCCTAAAAGTCACACCCAATTTCAAAATAAACAAATAGGACCTAAAATGAACAAGACCTTCTAGACACCCAGGTTTTGTCATCCTTGACACTTCTTTCTCCCATACTCTTCCTTCGTCTTTAATGGTCTGACTCTCCTTCCCACTATAGGTCATACATATTTCCCATTCTTTCTACTCACCATTCCAACAGCCTAGTTAAGATTTTCATTACCTCTCTCCTGGACTTTTGCAACGGTCTCCTTGGTCTCTTTCCTCTCCAATAAGTCCTTCTTAAAGCTGACAAAGTGATTTTCCCAAAGCATTTCACTCCCCTGCTCAAGATGTTCCTGTGGCTCCCAAATGCTCCTGAGAAAACTTACAAACTCCTGTTTAACATTAAAACCTTTCACAATTTGACTCCAGTCAAACTTTCAGGGTTTGTTGAACATTACTGTCTTTCATGAACTCTCCATTTCAACCAAATTAGCTCACTTGCTGATATACCTAGGGAGCATTATACTTTCCCTATCAGTGACTTTGTACCTCCTTTTCAACTCTGTCTTATAGAATCCCTTACAACTTTCAAACCTTATCTCAAGAACCCCTTCCCTATTTGTAGACTGTGGTTGCTTTTACTCACTCCTTTCTTGTGATATTACTTTGTGTGAAATCTATCATCTATCTAACTATCTATCTGTCTGTCTGTCTATCTATCTGCCTGCTAGTCCTTCTGTCTATCTATCTGTCTGTCTGTCTATCCATCTATCTATCTGTCTACCTATCTTTCTATCTATTTCTCTGTCTTTCTATCTTTATCTATGTCTGTTTGTCTATCTATCTGTCTATCTATCATCTGTTTGTCTGTCTGTTTGTCTGTCAGTCTATCCGTCTATCCATCTGTCTGTCTATCTATCTGTCTATCTGTCTACCTATCTATCTATCTATTTCTCTGTCTGTCTTTCTATCTTTATCTATATGACTGTCTGTCTATCTATCTATCTATCTATCTATCTATCTATCTATCTATCTATCTATCTATCTATACGTCTATCCATCTGTCTATCTGTCTATCTGCTAGTCTGTCTGTCTATCTGTCAGCCTATCTGTTGATCTATCTCTGTCTTTAGTCAGGCATAACTGAAACTACTGAACAACAGTAACAATGATAACTATATGTGTGTGTGTGCACATATTTAACTAGACACAGTCACATGCTACATATATATGTATATATGTGTGTGTGTGTATCTATAGTTGTTGTTATTATTGTTGTTCAGTTGCTTCAGTTGTGCCTCACTATTCATGACTTCAATTGGGATTTTCTTGGTCAAGATACTGGTGTGGTTTGCCGTTTCCTTCTCCAGCTTACTTTACAGATGAGGAGTCTAAGATAAGCAAGTGGCTTGCTCAGGATGACACAGTTACTAAGTATCTGAGGCCAAATTTGAATTCAAGAAGATGAATATTTCTGACACCAGGCTCAGTTAATGCTCTATCAACCGTGCTTAACTGTGTGTATAGACACTTATATGTCTACATCATTTGCCATAACTGAATGTAAGTTATCTGAGGTTAGGAACTATTTCCATTTTATCTGCATCTCCAGCGCTACATAATGCATGGTGCTTTACAGGAACTTAATATATGATTTTAAAATTTAAATAAACTAAATTTAAGGCCCAGAGAGGACATTTAGGTGAGATGATGGTTATGGTGTTTTGTTATTGCTTTTATTATGCTTTAGTATATCCTTGCACCTCCCAGGTCTCATCTCTCACCTTTCTAGTGGCTTCATTATTACTCCTTTTCATGCATGCACCATTTTTAGTTAAACTGGTCTTCTAGCTGATCTCCATATGTGACAATCTCCCTCCTTCCTCTATGACTCGCGCCTGGGAGACCTGCTGTCCTCATCTCTGTCTCTTGCAATCTTTCATTTCAACAGAAACTCAGCTCAGGTGCCACTTCCTATACATGGCCTTCCTGATTCTCATTTGGTAAAGGTTTTGTCCTTTCAGCTTTATTTTGGGTGTTATATCTTTTTATGCATACATTGTATAGATTTTCCGTATACTTGTCATACTTCTCCCCAGCAGTGGAATGAAAGTTCCTCGAGGAAAGAGAAGGGATTATTTTGTTTTGGTCATGTGTAAATGTCTTGCACATAGTATATACTTAATAACTCTGTGTTAAATTGAATTGAATTAAACTGAATTTTATTAGGGCTGTAGCATACTGACAAGTAAGGGGCCAGAGGCAATGTTCTACAATTATTCAAATCTCTGATTTAAGGCACTGATTCATCAACTAGAACATCATATAAGGCCTCTGCCCTTTAGAGGATTACTGTATTAACACAGGTTTTAGAGTAGAATTTGCAAAAATCATTTTATTATTGCTAAGTCCTTCTCCATAAGACCTCTGAAAGAACTGAAAAATTCAATATTCCATAAATCCAAATAAAGTCTTATTGACATAAAACTGTCCAAATAGCCCTTATGCTTGAGGGGTTTCACTTAAGTAAGTGTCCATCTTCCAGTCCTGATTTTTTAAAAGAGGAAGGCAATAATAGAAGTTTGTCACATGAATGGGGGAAAATTTGGTTTGGAATTAGATTTAAATGTAGATTATTATAGAATCTTTCCTCCAAAGCATAACATCAGCCTTAAAAAGAAAGTTTTCAATGGATGGCTCTGTATTCAAAGGGGAGTCCTTATAAAGTAACTCGGAGTATCCTAGTACTTGTTAATACTGAGACAAAACAGTATTCCTAAGGGAAAAGACTGTTTATGTGGCCATGGGAAACCAATGAATAGAGCAGTGGCTTATAGAGATCTCCCAATATAACTAACAGTTTCACAGACTTTCTGGGTCCTGGTATCACAACCAGGCATTCACTTTCCTAGACACTCTATCTCATAATAGATGGAAACAATACTTCTAAATTTAACTGATTGGGAAACAGGAAGAAACTTGGCCAAGCACATTGTATGAAGGAGCTGTAATCTATGAAGGGCACAAAAGAGCATTTTTTTACTGAATGCCCACAATGGATTGTTTAAAAGTGTATACACTCAGGAATCCCAACTCCCCTCTCCACCCCAATCTCCAGCTATTTTGGAATAGTAGTTTACAAATTTTTTTAAGTCTAGGAACTCTATGCATCTCTACTTTTAACTAGTATGTAGAACAGAAGAGTTACCTTATGGCCCTGTGATGAAAAAAATAAAATCTACTATTCTGATTTGAATTGAAAATGAAGAGGTCTTTTAGAGCAGATAAAAGGCTATTTGGCAAGTTCTGTTTCATTTGTTATATTAGTCTTATCTCATTTCAATGTTGGTCGAAGGATCCTTGGACATGTAATCGTAAGATCTGATTTCAAATCCTACCTCTATCACTTGTGCTCTGTATAACTCTAGACAAATCACTCAACCTCTCTGGGCCTGAGTTTTTCCACTCATAAAATGACTGAATTGAAGTATCTGACCTCTGTGTTCCTTTTCAGATTTTGCCTATTAGGAAATTCAGGCAAGAATGAACAGGTAAAGGAGGTTTAACAGTTTGTTTGTTTTCAATAGAGAGAACTACCTTTTGCCTCTGAAATAAGACTATCCTGCTTTATGAAGAACAGCCTGTTTTCCTGTATTAGGATGCCCCTGGTGAGAGGGTATTGGGAATATTGTTTATTAATAAGAGTAGGTTCTTAGATCAGTTGTCTCCTTATTCTTCCCTACCTTCTCTTCTTCCACACCTCTGTCTGTGATTCCTAGAAACCTTGGGATCCATACTTCTCTCAGATCTCATGTGTAATTACCCTTTAGGCTAGACCTCCCCCATAATCAGCATAGTGGTTCTACTGTTTCGCTTGGGGCAGATAATTCATAGATTCATAGCTCAGACTTTTGCCAAGCCCACCAACCCCTAAGATAGTTGCCCTCTGTCAGGGGAAATAGGGATAACTAATCAAGCACTCTTCAAGTGGAGGGGCACATAAGGAAGGCATGTGAGTACTTAGGAAGAGGAAGGAGAACTTCAGCTCTTGAACAAGGGAGGTGGATGGTGGGTAAGAAAAAGAGTATTTAGAATAGGAATTCTAGTAATTTTTGACAGGGCTTTTGTCTTTGATTTTTTAACGTGTGTGAATGTGTATTGTGCTCCCGATGAATATGATGATATTAACTGGGAGTTTGGATATGGGATAACATATTTTAAAGACTCTTGGTTTTGTGTTCAGAAAAATCTGGGTTTGAATCCTGTTTCTGACAATTACTGAATATCTAGCAATGGAGAAATCATTTAATCTCTCTGAGCCTCTACTTTCCTACCTTTAAATGGGGAATAACCATAGTTCTTTACTTCACAGGGTGACATAAGGATTAAATGAGATAATGTATATACATTTTTCTGCAAAAATTAATTTGTGTTATAAATGCCATTTGTTATCATCATCATCATCATCATCTTCATAATGAACATGTTCAAACAGAATTCTTGATTTGATATCAGAGGATCTGAGTTTGAATACTTTCTCTGTTCCATACCTGGACAAATTAGTTTCTAAATCCCAATTTCCTTCTCTATAAAATATCCAAATCTTTGTGACCCTACTTGGGATTTTCTTGGCAAAGATACTGGTGTGGTTTGCCATTTTCTTCTCCAACTCATTTTACAGATGAAAAAACTGAGGCAAACAGGTTAAGTGACTTTCTCAGATTCACACAGTCAGTAAGTATATATATATATATATATATATATATATATATATATATATAGAGAGAGAGAGAGAGAGAGAGAGAGAGAGAGAGAGAGAGAGAGGCCAATTTTGAAGATGAGTCTTTCTTATTCCAATCCATTTGCTCTATCCACCGTGCCACTTTAGTTGTCTAGTTACCATGCTACATAGGACTTTTATTTACTTAATTTATATCTTTAAATTTGTATCTAATCAACTTCTAGATTTTATTAGATTACAAGGAGAACCTCTGTATGTACTTGGGTGGTAAAGTTTGTTGTTAACACAACATAATCTTCATATATTTTAAAATGAGAGGCAGCATTGATCCTCTGGCACTCAGAGAAGGCCCTGCTTTTTACTGCGTATGCCTTTTCTCTTCAGTTAGACTGTTGTATGGGTCTATAAGACTAGAATTGTGTTAAAATTGTCCAAGAGTCCAGATAAGCATTTATGCCTTAGAAATCAGAAAACTATTAACCATGGCTTGATTATTTTGTTTTGTTTTGTTGACCATCTAGGTTTAAGAAAGTGAAGATGGAAACATTAATTAGACAAATTAAAATTAACAGTATATAGTGTAAATATTTTTAGGAGATTCAGTTATTAAACATTTATCAACACATCCTTGGTTGTAAGGAAGCTTCTTTGTATCCATCATAATTCTACAGAAATATCCTCTACATAACAAGTATAAATTTATCAATTAATCAAGTATCCTTTATATAGCAGGTATCAAACAGGTCTTTATTAATCAATCAACATTTATTATCATTATTCACATAGTATGTGTCATGTTGTTTTGTTGGTCCTTTGTTGTTAAGAAGACCATTGACATCAAAGTGTAATACCTTGACTTGTACATGAATTGGATTCAAGTGAGGCAGAGTTGCACAAAGTCTTCAGCCTCACTCTTCCACGGCCATTCAAGTCTAGTAGGACAAAAGGCATGAGTGGTGATGTTCTATGATGCAGTGGATGGCCTTGATATCTTTGATGTCTAAGCAAAGTTAATGATTAATAGTAACACCCATGTATTACTCATCTCATGCACAGAAAAATATTTTTCATTAATCAGTGGAAAATGAAGAATCTTAATAACAACAATAATAGTTTATATTTATTTATCACTTCTAGAGTTACAAAGTGTTTTGCTTAAGTTATCTGATATGATTCTCAAAACCATGCTAGCAAATAATGATATATTCATCTCCTTATTTGTACAAGCAGAAGACTGAGGTCCTAAGAGGTATAATGAATTATTCCATAGCAAAGTGGTCGAATCAGAATTAGAATCCAGGTCTTCTGGAAAAGGAATGATACTAGTAGTCATTAGGCATGGTTTGAAGTTTCAGTACTATACTAAATAGCTGTCCTGTGCTTGTTTCCTCAGCTTTGACATGAGAAAGTTAGACAAAATGATCTGAGTTTCTTTTTTCTAAGATCATCCTCAGCTTAGAACCCTGGGTGGTTTGGGGGAGGTGGGGGAGGATGGAGCGAAAAAGGTCAAGCTTTACACCAAGTTCATGCCTCCCTTTGAGCTCTCAGAGGCATTTAATTTAGGGACAACTGTGCTTGTGTGACAATTACTTGAGCTATCCTGAAGTTGAAAGAGGTGCTCATGGAAGAAGTTCTCCATCACTAGAGTTCTTTAAGTGGAAGCTCTTTGAAACTTTTCAGTAATGCTATAAGGGAAAATTCTGTTCAAGTGCATATTTAAATAACTGACCTCTGAAATCAGGTGACTGTGTTTCCAGATTAGATTCCTTTCCTCTCTTTTTTCTGTCTACCCTTCCCCACACCCATACATGGTGCCAAATGCTCTCCAAATTTCAAATAGTTTTGCCTCAACTAGATTTCAGTCAAATTCAAAGGTAGGGATGATGTCTAATAATTTTGTGCCACCATACCCAGGCCTATTCAATCTTCCATACACAAATAGTGCTCTAAAAGTTCTTGACAAAAGGATTTATTTCCTTTGGTCAATGGATGGTCACAGTCAGCTAACTATTAGTCCCCATGTGTCTTGTAGGTCATATTCACCTAGGAAAATAAAATTAGTCTATATAGACAACCTACTAGAGTTGAGAAACAGGGGACACCTATCTGGATTAAAATCCTTGTGGGACACATACTGACTTAATTTTAAAAATGTAAATTTTATGTTTTATTGTACTTATATTTATGTTAAATATTTCCTAACTACATTTTAATCTGGTCTGAGCTACACTTGGGAATATTGTCAGCTGAATGTAATCCCACACACACACTTCATACTTTTCCAGACTATCCAAGTTCTTCCTTTCAGAGATGTTGGTTTCAGGCTATAAGGTCTTAGAAAGGAAGGAACACACTAGCTGGTATTGTTTCATGTATTACTAGCTCAGCCTTGTGCAAAAGCAGGCATTTTGGAAGTGCTTTCTGAGGAAAGCAACAGCAAGCACATTGATGATGATTACAGTGATCATGAAGAAAAAGATAAAAAATACCACCAACTCTCTAGAGCAGTGATGGGCAAACTTTTTAAAGAGGGGGCCAAAGGAAAGGAAATGCTCCTCTGTCAGTCTGTTTCTAAGGCAACTCTTTAGAAGTTTCATTGTATTGTATCCTACTCATTGTATTCATCAGATACAACAGTCGGATAGAACATTTCAGGGCCCTCCCCCCACATCTGGCCCGTGAGCTGCAGTTTGCCCATCACTGCTCTAGAGGGATTTGAGGTCCTTGAGAAAAAAAAATTTTCCATATTAAAAAATATATGCTATTAATTTAATTATGGTAAGATATGATTTTTTACAGTTTAGAATTGTTACAGAGAAAGAAAAATCATAGAATCAAAAATTTAGAACTAGAAGAGATCTTAGAGGTTTTTGAATGCAACCTTTACATTGTAAACATTGGAAAACTGAGGTCTACAGAAGTTGTGACTAGCCAAGAATCACACAGAAAATATCTAATAATAATGATAGCCTTGCATTTGTATATCACTGACTCTGTATGTGTGTGTGTGTGTGTGTGTGTGAGAGAGAGAGAGAGAGAGAGAGAGAGAGAGAGAGAGAGATTGTATTAAGTGCTTTACAAATATGTCATTTGGCCTTCACAATAATCCTAGGAAACAGATACTATTATGATAGCTGCTTTGGTTGAGGAATACTGAGACAAACATAAGTTGAGTTTTGCTCGGTGTCACACAAATAGTGAAGTCAGCCTTGAACTCAATTCTTCTTGACTCCAGATTCAAAATTCTTTCCTGGCTGTTTCATATCTGAAAAGGACTTTAAACAAAGATCTTCTTAACTCTAAATAACTACCATGTCATATTCTTTTTCACATGCACACACACACACACACACACAGCTGATAGAATGGAATTCCCATTTTACACATGAAAAAAAAATGCTCAAAGACATTAAGTAATCTACCTAAGATGACATGGATAACCAATTCCAAAAAAAAAATCCAGGTTTCAAACTTAGATTTGTTAGACTTCAAAGCCAATATTTATAGTATATCACACTTTCCTTGAAAGCTATTTTGAACTTTTTCTATGATTGTCTCTTCTTTGGATTCTATTAAATAACCAGTCTCATGTATTTTCACTGCTTCTTCAGAAATGGAAAAGTTTATAGCCAACAAATTTTAGTTGAACTCTTTACAAAGTCTGGAAATATGTTTTTATTTGTACAGGCAAGGTAACAATGAGAATAACAAAATTAGTTCTTTAAGTTTACGTAAATAGTCATCTATGTCTTTGTCAGAGTTGGTCTGTTACATTGCCTTAGAATGACTACTTTCTTTTTTTCATGAGATCATAAATTTAGAGGCCATCAAATCATCCAGTTCTCTTATTTTACATAGAAGAAATCTGAGGTCCAAAAGGGTGAAGTGAATTCCCAGGACCATTGATCCTAGAAAGGACATTAGAAGCAATCAAATCCAACTTCTTCATTTAACAGATGATGAAACCAATGCCCAGAAAAATGTCAAGAACGAGGTTAGCCAGGTCATAGAGAATTGAGCCAGAAACTGAACTTAACTCCACTGACTTCAAATCCAACCATGTTTCCACTTTGGTGCATCCTCATAGGCAAGTTGTACTGTGTTAAAAACCAAAATAAAGTTTCTCTGTTGTACCCTGACATGGGCATATTTGTGCCTATGTATGTGCATGTGTACATGATGGAAACACAGGTCGCAGAACATAGATTGAGGCTACTTTCTATGATTTGGAGCAGTTTCTTAAACTCTTTTCTGAAATTATGTAGGGAAGGATAGTTGTTTTAGCTGGAGTTCATCTTAGTTATTTTCTTAGGAATAAAACATAGAAAAAAAGCCTCAACATTGAATTGTTCAGTTTGTAGTGGCTGGAGGGGAGTAGAAAAGGATCTGTTCTCCATCCTAAAGGAAAATGCTATATTGTGTAACATTGTGGTGATGCCCTAGAGTCAAACCCATTAAACTATGATAGTAGCATCCGTAAATTAAAATGAGCTAACACTGCCATTGAGATAGCATCCATTTAATAACACCAATTAAAGTAATTGGAATGAACTTGAGGCCTGACTACAAACTCTTCATTCATACTCCCAAATTTCCTGTTGCATAGGAAATTCAAACACATCTGTTTTAACACATCTGGACCCCTACTATCTACCCTGACACCAGCAGTCACAAAAGCCATAGAAACAACCTACCAACTAATAGGAGGTTTTTTGGGTTGCATATGGTATGAAACCATAAATCCTACATTATTTCAGATGAGCAGTGAAAATGGAAACCTTTAAAGTTTGTACTTTCCACAGGAAATCTCAATCCTCCCCTGAACAGATGATTTTGATTTTGAAGTCCACAGTGGGCTTTTAACTTCTACAGCTTTGGGGGGATGGTAAATTCCAAAACTCCTTCACTATCCTAAAGAAACAGCAATAAAACATGTTTCAGGATTCAATTCCTTCAGCTTCAGAGGCTGAAATGGATGAACTAGTTTGGGGGAAATGAGACATGACCCAACCCTTCACCTAAGCTAAAGCTGACTCCAAAGCGAATTCTCCATAAGTTTGATAGTATGGAAAAAACTAAATTACTCGCTCCATCTCTCTCCATGATATCATTTCATACAAAGTATGGACTTTTTCCAGTTGTGACTAAAAGTGAAAAAGAAAATTAATTGAAAGAAGATTGGACTTATTACATTGGGAGGGGGGCAACCATATCACATATATAAAATGTGCACGTGTGTATGTTTATATGTACATGTAAACAATACCAGGAACTTTATGGTTGGTATTGCCATTTTTCATTGTTCCATGATTAACAACCAATGGTCTCAGATGTTCAACTTCTTTTAGGCTGATAATCTTGCCAACTTGTTCAGCCCCATTCATTTTAGTGAAAGATGAATCTTCTTGGCAACTTAGGAGGCTTTGTCTAAATGAACTTCACAATGTATGGCAGAAAGATTGTTGGCCTAAATGACAAGCATTTCCAAGTTTCTCATAGGTCCTTCTACTATTTATCCGTATAGATTTAGTTATCTAATCTCTATGGATTTCAGATCATTTTCATCTGAAAAATGAGGTGTATGTGTGTGTATGTGTATGTGTGTGAGTGTGTATGTGTTAAGAGGACTTAAACTAGATATTTTCTAAGTTTCTTATACCTCTAAAGTTATATGATCATTTTCAATTAAGTTTGATCCAGTGATCTCTCACCTATTGCAGGAATTAAGTTCTAGAGATGCCCTACAATAGGTGAAAATCTGCAAAACAGTGGCATTATATTTATTTTATTATTTATATATATTTTAAGGCTTTATAAATCCTTCTCACTTTCCTTTAAACCTTTCCTATACTCTTATAAACACTGAACCAATCAACGCCCAGGATACAGAACACAGCACTGTGGTTGGTCTCCTTTCATTCCAGCAACCAATAATGTGCCATGTACAATCTTATGTTGGCAAACTTGAACAAGGAGTAGTGGTGTACTGTATTTCCATTGTGTAAAGTACAATATTTATCCACAAAATCCTGCAATATAGCTAAAACTCCACAAAACAAAATTAGATATATATTTTTTAAAACCTGAGATACATCGAAGTTATGATAAGTGAACCATGATATAGCAAGGGATGACCATATTGACTAATCTAGGAACTACTTTTTGAGACTATAAAATGTTCCTTTATATCGTGATTACAAATGGAATGGACCAACTACTGTTTATACATAAAAGAGATTGATACTCTCCATCACCTAGCCATTTGTAGAATTCTTCTTTTTTTTTAATAATGAATTCTTTTCATTCAGTTACTCATACTTTTTTTGTTTGAAGCCAATAGCAGGCATCCAAAAGGTAGCTGCCTGTGCTTATAGGTAGAATTTAAGCTCATTAAAAGCATGGATTATTTTATTCATTCTTTTCACATCTCCTTTGCATTGCACAGTGCTAGGAATATAGCAGGTGCTTAATTAGTACCTACTGATTCATTGATTGATATCTGATTTTTACAAGGAGGAAACCTATGACTTCAAAACCATTCTGGTGAATCCATTCATCTATAACAGGGATCCCTTTCAAAACTGAGGAGAAACAGGAGTTTGAGCAGTGTATTATACTTCCCTACCACTGGAAACCAGAAAGGAAGTGTTCAAAGTCAAAGATAATTCTTGATCAAGGAAGTTAAAATGGGCAGAAATAATTCCTCTTTGAATTTACCTTGCTTTCACCTACACTCTTACTTCCCAAGTGATAAGATTGAAAAGATAATGTACAATTAAAGATCCCTACCTTTGACAGGACATTTAAAAGAAAAGCACTAATTTTTAGAAGTATCAGCCTTTCTTTGTTCCTAGATTTATAACTTGAGCCCTGAAGAGAAGATGAGTTCCTAGCATCAAATCCCTGAGTTTTCCTTTAATTCCAAACTTACTGAGGTATCAATATCAGTCAGGAACTCTACTGTATTGTCTTTATATCATTGCCTCTTTGTAATAATTCCAACCGCTCCCACCACTCATGGTTGATCCATTGGTCAGAGAGGATGTCATATCCTTCTTTGTGTTCTCAATTTTCAAACACTCAGAGCTTTGGAGACCAGGACATAGAGCCTCTTTTACATATAATGAATTTATTAGATAACAAAAACATTTATTAAATATTTGCTATATGCAGTCCACTGTGCATCTAGGATTTAAGGTAATAATGAGGAGAAGGATCATGATGATGATGATAAAAATGACCGCATTTACACAGTGCTTCTAAGTCTTCAAAGTACTTTACATGGGTTATCTCATTTGATCCTCCCAACCACCCTGTGAGGTAGATGATATTATTAGCCCCATTTTATAGAAGAGAAAGCTGAATCCAAGAGAGGTTATTTAACTTGCCACTAAACTAGTAAGTATCAAAAGTAAGATTTGAACTCAGGTTTTTCTGACTACAATTAAAGCTTTTTGTTGTTGTTCAGTTATTTCAGTCATTTCTGACTCTTTGTGGCCTCATTTGGGGTTTTCTTGGAAAGATACTTGAGTGGTTTGTTATTTCCTTCTCCATGCCACTTTACAGATCAGGAAACTGAGGCAAATAGGGTTGTAACTTGCCCAAGGTCACCCAGCTAGTAAGTGTATGAGGCCAGATTTCAACTCAGGAACATGAATCTTCCCAACTTCAGGCCCAGTGCTCTATCCACTGCACCTTTCTTTTTTTCTTTTTGTTTTATTTTCCATGTTTTCTCTTTCATTTTTCATTTTTTATTTTTTTGTTTTTTATTTTTATTTTTTGTTTTAGTTTTGAATATTTTCCCATAGTTACATATTTCATGTACTTTCCCTCCCCCCCCCCCAAACCCTCCTAACTCCCCTTAGCCAACAAACAATTCCACTTGGTTTTACATGTATCAAGACCTAATTTCATATTATTGATAGTTGGACTAGAGTTGTCGTTTAGTGTCTACATCCCCAATAATATTCCCAACAGCCCATGTGTTCATGCAGTTGTTTTTCTTCTGTGTTTCTCCTCCTACAGTTCTTCCTCTGAATGTGGCTAGTTTTCTTTCTCATAAGTCCTTCAGCCTTGCTCTGGATCCTTGCATTGCTGCTAGTAAAGAAGTCCATTATGTTTGATTTTACCACAGTGTATCAGTCTCTGTGTGCAATGTTCTCCTGGATCTGCTCCTTTCACTCTGCACCAATTCCTGGAGGTCATTCCAGTTCACATGGAATTCCTCCATTTCTTTATTCCTTTGAGCACAATAGTATGCCATCCCCAACAGATACCACAATTTGTTCACTTTACTAAAACTAATAAGACAATTTCCCTATCCTCAAGACACAAGCTACACAGACTGTAGACAAATAAATGTGTCAGAAAGAAAGGAAGCATGAGGTACTAATGAAATCACAAGTCAAATCTCCAGGCTTCCAAGAATTAGCCACCACAAGGAAAAAATTGGAAAATGAGGGGGTGTCCCTCCATTGGGGAATGGCTGAATAAATTTTGGTATATGATGGTGATAGAATACTATTGTGCTATAAGGAATGATGGTCTGGAGGATTTCCATATGAACTGGGAGAACCTTAATGAACCAATGCAGAGTGAAATGAGCAGAACCAGAAGAACATTGTACACAGAAAGTAAACATTGTGGAAAAATCCAGTGTAATGGTCTTTACTACTAGTAGTAATGCAACAAGCCAGAACGCTTCTAAAGGACTTATGTACAAGAATGCTATACACGCTGAGAAAAAGAACTATGGGATTAGAAATTCAAAAGCAAAATATATGACATCATTTATCACATGTCTATATGGGTATGTGATTTGGGGTTTAGGCCTTTAAAAAATTGTTCTATAGCAAAAAATGAATAATATGGAAATAGGTAGCAAGTGACAACATTTGTATAACTCAATGGAATTCTTTGTTCAGCTCTGGGAGGGGAGAGGGAAGAGGAGAGGGAAAGAAAATGAATCATGGAAACATGGAAAAATATTTTTAAATTAATTAATGAGAAATTTTTAAAAAAGAATTAACTACTACAAAGTAACAAATATTTATTAATTCTTTAATGTGTGTCAGCACTATACTAAGTATCAATAATATGAATACTGTACAAACAAAAAGAAAAACAGTGTCTTCCATCAAGGAGATTATATTCTAAAGGAGGAAAACAAGGACTAAATGGGGTAAGGACACTGGAGGAAAATGAGAAGCATCATCAGAAGGGGAGTGATGTTTAGCTGGCTTTGGTCCCTTTCCAAGGGAAGCACTGGAATTTGTCAATGGGTGAAAGGGCTGGCTTGGCAGATGCATATTCAGGGGTGAGGAAGCCCATGGCAATGTGGGAGGTTCTGGAATGAAATCCTAGCAAAGCCATGGTGTTAAAGTCAAACAAGTCAGAATCACTAAATACATAAAAAGAGTATGAAGACATAGAGAAGGAAATGAATGGAACTGGGCTGATAGTCCATTGGATTGAAATATATAAATAATATAGAAAGTAAAAGGATAGTGGTATAGAGCCAGATAGGAAATCTAAAGAGTACTAGATTTCGAGTCAGAGGACATGGGCTCAAATCCTGCTTCTACCATTTCCTGACTATGGGACCTTCAGTTAGCTATTGAACATCTTTGAGCTTCTACTTCCTAATATTCAAAATAAGGGGGTTGGAAAGATAATCATTCAGCTTTCAGTCTTATTCTGCTAAAAATGTGCTTGAGGAGGAATAGTATTTATTATAGGAAGTCACAGTCATTTTGAGAGAAAAGTCTTAGTCTCGAATGTTAGGCTGAGACTTACCCTTCTTCCATTAGAAGTTGGTGCTGACGTTTTGAGCAGTGGGGTGACATAATTAGAATTAGGAAGATTAATTTGAAAGCTGTTCAAACTGCTCTAACCAGACACAGATGCAAACAAGGAAAGACATTCCTTAACCATGTAGTATATATTAAAGAAGATACGTGAGTTTAATTCAAAAAGAAGTCTTAATTCTCCTCCATGCCCCCATTCATTTTAAGGAGTCTATCAAGTCTGCTTTTTGGCAAAGGGAGGATGTAAAGCCTCTTAAGGAATCATAGAGATAAGACTTAAGAGGATTGAATGGGGTGGGAGTTGAGAAAGGAAGACATTAGGAATGGACAGGCTCACAACAAGTAAAAATATTTAAGTATATATTGTATAATATGTAGGAGGATAATGCTGTGGAATATCTTGAGGGGAGAAGAGAAAGGAAAGCTTAAGAAGGACCAATAAATTGATAGACATTTTTAGGGAGGAGTAAGGGAGTTACTTAGCACAATGCCTGGGACATAGTGGGTACCTGATAAATATTTGTTGACTGATCTATTGTCTATGTTCTGTCTACAGTGCTGATTCTCTTGTAAAATAATGTAGGTGAGAAGAGTGATTCATTCCAGGCAGAAGAAAATATTTGGTGTGAAAACCAAGGAATAGGGAGGAGAAGTAGAGAGGGAAATGGAAGAAATATACATTTGTAGAGCACTTACTTTGTGCCAAGTACTATACTAAGCATATTAAAAATATCATCTCATTTGATCCTCACAACAACCTCTGAACTAGATGTTATTATTATCCTCATTTTCACTCAGTTTTGAATGAACTGAGACAAATGGCCATTTAAGACTTGCCCAGGGTCACATAGATGGTAAGTGTTTGAGGCTAGATTTGAACTCAGGTCTTCCCAACTCCAATCAGCTTTCCTTCCATTGAACCACCTACCAAGAAACCTAGAATGGAACAAAGCTCTACCACTAAATATATAATTGAATTAGAAAAGATAATCCTCAACCGAATTTCTTTACATTTCTTTCTTGAAGACTTTATGCAGTCTCTATAAGTATTGTAGAGGGAAAATGTTCAAGAGAAGAAAGAAGAGAATTACATAACCAGAACCTCTCTACTTTCTTTATGCCAGTTTAGACAGTTGATTTTCCCCCCTTTTAAACCAATCAAATTGCACAATAGAAAAGATCTTTGGAGACAACAAGAATTCACTAGTATATAATGCTTTAACTTTTGCAAAGCATTTTAAAGACATTTATCTTCCTAGGCAAAAAATTTATAGATACTGTGGTAGGTGGTGACATTAACAAATGAAACAAACGTTTTTCTTTCCCTCTTGAAGACTATTTTAATTAAACAGCTTAATTCTCCATTTCTTTTTGTCTAAGTACACTTACATGTTCCTTGCAGTCTGAGGGAATATTTGAGCTGGTATTTTCTAGGACAGAAATTAGTGAATTGGAATATTTGGCCTGATTTGTAATTCAGTGCATTTATTATTGATATTATTTCTTGTTTCCATTCAAAAAGCAATAATGAAATCAAATTTGTAATCCAAATATATTAGATTTTTTTCTTATAACACTTATTAGAACATAATGTAGAGTCATGGTTGACATCCATCATAGCAAGCCTATAATTTTCCAATGGGTCTCCACAGAGATGATAAAAATCTGTCTTTGCATGAATCTGATGTTTTTTGTATTCAGAAGTGATCTAGGGACTAAAAGAGAATGCAGAGGGACCAATGAAACTTTTTAAAAAACTATACCCAAGACGCTCATCTTCTACTTCATCTTATTGTCTCTAACAATATAAATCTTCATGTTGCCAGCTTCAAGAAGCATCTGTTTCTTGTGGATACCGCAGCTTAAAAAAAAAAGGTTAGCACATTTCATTTTCAACCAGAAAGTGTCAGCAATCTGTTGTGTTGAACTTCATATATATATATATATATATATATATATAT
>NC_058133.1:126504331-126545386 GCF_016433145.1 Gracilinanus agilis
ATATATATATATATATATATATATATATATATATATATATATATATATATATATATCAAAGGAATTTACAGAGGCCAGGATGCAATTAGAATATCTCAGGTTTCTTTCAACTCTAAGATTCTGGGAATCATATATTGGGAGTATGTAGGTAAAGTAGTGACATCATTACTTTAATTTTCATCTAGTCCTCTGTTGATGTATTGATTGACCAACTCTATAGTTTTATCAAAATGGATGAATAGTATAGTTGTGATTATAGGAATTCTTCATCCACTTCAATTTTCCTGTGTGAATAATTGAAACCAACTATAGAATAATTATGAACCCCATTCAGGAACCTTTAAAATGTTCTCAGTCTCGTAATCCACACAATGACATCCAAAAATGGGAGCATTCAGAGGATCTCATTATTTTGGGGAATTTCTCAGCATAAATGGCAAATATCATTACCAAGCATATAGTTTGTTTAATATTAACCTTGATATTCATATTCTGAGAATCACCAACCTAAAACCAGGTTGATAAATTTTTTAACAATTATTTTAAAATAATACATCCTTACAAACTGAAAGGCAATAGATATCTCTATTTTTGTACTTATTTGCTTAATTTTTATCAAATAACTTCTTTGTTCTCTCATTTTGACCAGATATATTTCTAGCTGATATTATTAACAAAGTCATTTTACCTTTGACATTTGGACCATGATTAGATGTTTTCTGCATCCGTTCAATTTCTCAGAAAGCATCAATGAAACTGATCAAGAGTAGCATCAAATTTATCATCCAAATATATTAGACATTTCTTCTTGTAACACTTATAAGAGCAAATGTAGAGGAGTACATGATGTCTACCATAAAAAACTCATAATGTCCCAGTGGTCTCCACAGAGATGACAAAAAAACCATCTCTGTGTGAACCTATTTTCATGTTTTCTAAAAAGATCTGGGGACTATGCCAAACTGGGGAGACATGATGAAAACCCTGACATGACCAAGCCTCTTCCATGGATCACTGACCTTCCTTGTCCTCTCAATAGTCCCCAATATTGTACCCAAGGTCAAGAACCTGTGTTCTGCACCTTTTGGGGTTCTAATCAAATCCTTATGTCTTTGATTGACTGTGATTGTTTTATTTATTTGAGGGTAGGGGATATTGCTTTGGATAATGAGTCTCTCTATCTTTCCCAGGCTGGAAATATAGAAGAAACTCATGGTGCCAATTCCACTGCTGATTGGCAAGAAGCTTTGAGCTGCTCTGTTTTCACTCTAGGCTGGTTCATTCCTTCTTAGGTAACTCTGGAGAGTTACCATATAGGTACCAGACTGATAAAACATCTGTCTTAATGGCAAATGATAATTTTTGAGCTCAAGTGATTAACACCCTAAGCCTCAAGGGATAGAGCACTAAAGATCCAATTTCAAATCTGGTCTTAGATTCTCATTGTGTGAACCTGGACAAGTCACTTAACTTCCCTATCAGTGTCATTTTCTTCAACTAATAATAATATCCCCTACATCCCAGGGCTGTTGTGTAAAATTAAAATTAATGTTGAATACTTCAAGTATTATTTTTTTTAAGTTTATAATCTGACAAAATAGAACCATGTGACTAAGGTTTTCTACCTGCTCAAAAAAATCCCCACTCCACCAAAGCCACTGACAAGAAGGACAAAAAGTGCTAGACATGGAACTCTACCCAATTTATATCCTATCTATGTCAGCACGCAATGACAAGAAGTGAGTAGGGTACTGGGAATAGTAGTTTTGCTGGGGATCATAGTTTTTAGGGTAACAGATTCAAATTACACAGTTGTGAAGATCAAATAAGATTTTTCAAAAACGTATCACATGGTGCCTGGCACATAGAAGGTGCTTAATAAATGCTTGTTATCTTCACTCTGCAGTAGCAGAAATTTCAAGATTATGACAGCATGACAAGCAGGATAACTATGATCCTTGACAAATTATTTTATTCTCCTTTCCTAGGTCTCCTCTTTTTGCCACTGTAGATATCTTAGGAAACTTATTCCCTTGTGCAAGATAAAATGCATCTATACTGAAGCCTTTTAAAAGAATTTTTTTAATATTGATTGGTTTGCTTCTTCTATGGAAAACTCTAAGTCCCTAAAGAACAGGGGGGCACTTTCTTAGGCTTCACTAAGAAAAGCACAAGATTCAAGACTAAGGAAGCTCCACTGTACTGCGCTCTAGTCTAATAACAACTAGAATAGTGGGTTTAGTTTAGGAAGGATTGACTAGCTGGGCTGCATCCAAAAGAAAAAAAAGTGCTGATCAGAATGAGAAAATTCTTGAGTTTGTTCCATGTGAGAACTGATGAATAAAAGTTAAGTAAGACCATTTTATACAAATGTATCTTTTTTGTCCAACGATGCCTTCTCTAATGTGAGGAGGAGGGGAAAAGAAAGTAGTTAACTGGATATTTTAAGGTAACAAACAAATTAATAAATTTAAATTTAAAAAAGGAATTTATTGAAGAAATTTGTTACAATTAGCCTCAAAAAGAGAAGAATTCATTGCATAGATGTAGCTGTGGTACAGTGGATAGAGTATCCTGCCTGGAATCAGGAAGACTGTTCTTCATGAGTTCAAATCTAGCCTCAGACCAGCTGTATGACCCTAGGTAAGTCACTTAAACCTGTTTGTTTCTGTTTCCTCCTCTGCAAAATGAGCTAGAAAAGGAAATGGAAAACAACTCCAGTATCTTTGCCAAGAAAACCTCAAATGGGTAGAGAAGAGTCAGCATGACTGAAACAACACAGCATCAACAACAACAGAAGTTAAATGTACATGACAGCTGTCTTCAAGAAGTTGAAGGCCATCATTTAGAAGAGCTGCCAGAATTTTTATTTAACTTGGGATCATAGGATGGGTAAAATCTAGAAAGAAGTAAATTTACATTTGATGGAAAGAAAAATTCTCTAACAATTGTAGTTATTCTAAGATAAAATGCATGGGGATAAAATAGTTTTCTCTTCACTGTAAGAAATCAAGCACAGACTAGATGACCTCTTATTGCTTATGCTGAGTACAGGCAAGCAGAGATGTCAAAATACAGTTTACTGGTTGCAGTTGTAAAATGTACTACTGCAACCTGCTGAAAATCTAATTAAGAAATGTTTAACAAAATAAATAAGGAATTCAATAAAAAAACACATTTTTTTTATTTTCTGTCAGTATGCAGCCCAGTGGTTTCTATTCACATTTGACACCAACAGTCTTATAGAGTTGTTCAGTCATGCCTGACTCTTTGTAACCCCCTTTGGGATATTCTTGTCAAGTTACTGGAGAGGTTAGCCATTTCCTTCTCCAGCTCATTTTACAGATGAGGAAACTGAGGCAAACAGGGTAAAGTAACTTGCCCAGGGTCACACAGCTAGTAAGTATCTGAGACAAGAATCAACCTCAGGTGTACCTGACTTGACCTACCTCTATCCATTGTGTCCCCTAACTGCCCTATGGGTTTCTTCTTCAGATCCAAATTGGCCTGTGTGGACTTTGATATTCAGTGATACTGTGACTTTCCCATTCTCAGAGAAGCAGAAGAATTTTTTCAAGCAGAAGATTATTGTAGCTCCCATGTGAAAGTCTCACTATACTTGACCCTGGTCAGACTACATATAGCATACTGTGTTCAGCTCTGGGTATGACTTATTAGGAGAGACCTTGATGAATGAGAGAGAATTTGGAGGAAAGTAACAAAGATGGAAAAGTCTCTAAGATCATTCCTTAGGAGAATTTATTAAAGAAACCGGAGCTGCTTTATCTCACCTGGCACTAGGAGTCAAGAACTTACACACAATTTAAGTACAATTAAATACAATATTTAATATTTAAATAATATTTGAAGTTAGGTACAATTAAATACAATATTTAAGTTGTATAGTTAGAAAATCTTGAACCCTTGCACTTCATCTCCCAGAATCCTTTCTCCTTCATCCATATAGCATCCTTACATATTGTATAAGTTTGCTGAAACTCCTCCTCTCCCTCTCTTTTCCCCCATGTGCAGTAGGAAAGCTGGCTTTACTCAGGTTTTTACTTTTGGCTTTTCTTCCCTTACTTCAAGTTATTATAAATAAATCTTATTAAATATAATACTTGGAGTATTTGGATATTCATTTTAATCTCACAAAGTACAATATTTAAACAATTAAGATCTCTCTCTCTCTCTCTCTCTCTCTCTCTCTCTTTCTCTCTCCCTTCTGAGCCTCTGAAAAGACCTCTTAAATAAAATGTATTCCAGAATTTGGATTCTGTTTTTATTTTATTATTTTCTTTCATTTCATTTCATTTCATTTCATTTCATTTCATTTCATTTTACTTTATTTTATTTTATTTTACTTTACTTTACTTTATTTTATTTTATTTTATTTTATATTAAAACCCTTGCCTTTTGTCTTGGAACCAATACTGCGTATTGGTTCCAAAGCAGAAGAGTGGTAAGTGCTAGGCAATGGGGGACTTGCCCAGGGTCACACAGTTGGGAACTGTCTGAGGTCAGATTGGAATTTAGGAACTCTCCTGTCTCTAGGCCTGGTTCTCAATCTACTGAGCTACCCAGCTGCCCCCTGGATTCTGTTTTTAAAAAGGTGGCATCTTTTACTCTTGGCAGTGGCACACACGGGGTTAATTTCTTATTCATTTTGTCTGCTCTTCCCTTGTTCAAGCAAGTGGGAAGGCTTGAGCCCTGAGATTAAAGAGCTCTCAGTAAAGGAGAGAAGCTTAGCAGGGAGATTAGCTGGGGAACCCAAAGTGAGGCAAGGAGCCAAGCCAGAGCGATAAGAGTTCTGATTTCAATGGGGACACTTTAAAAAAAAAATTCCTGTAAAAGTTCCAGACCTAATGTTGCTAAAGGACTTAGGGGTGGGAGGTCTTCTTGGGAGTTATACAAATAGCCTCCCTCTTGTAACTCCCACTCTTAACCTAAGATTAGGAGGAGTTGCAATTAGTGTAGCTGGGTGGGTTCAAGCAACCTGGAGCCCATTTTCTTTTGGTTTCTCCCCACACCCCCATGATTTTGTGGATATTCACATTGGCATTGTTCCCAACAGTAAAAGCCATTGGGAGAAAAAGAAATCTCTCTGCTTGCAAATCTTAATCGCCAGTCTGTTGCTCTCCCCACCCTGGTTTATAATTGAGTTGTTAGCTGGATTCAAGGGGGTGGCATCTTGCATTTGATTTTTTTTTTTCTTGTTTGAGCTTGGGTCCTGATAAGAAGTGAGGCTGAGAGACTACAGCTCCCTTCTGCAGATGTAAATACTGCCCCAAAGAGGGCAATTTCCAGAGAATTTCTGAGAAGTAATCTACCCAGGGAGCCTCACTGATTCCATCAAGATAGAAAGCACTCTTTCTCTCACAAAATAAATGGGCTCTGATTATGGTTTAGGAAATTAAAAAAAAAAAAAAGAGGAAACTGTCAAGATAGGAAATAAACACTGAAGAAGGTAAAAGAACCCAAATCTAGCTCTTTTGTAACACTGTTGGTTTATTATTCTCATTTTTCTCCTCTCCTCTTTTCTCTGTATAGACAAATAGTTCTCATCAGTAATTATTTCTTAAGAATTCCTTGTTCTCTGAAAAATGCTTGGGGGTTTATAAAATAAAAAGAATCCTCTCTCCTGAAACTACCTTGTTTTTAGATCTGTGTTTTTCTCTTTGTATATATTTTATATTATTTATGTGTAAACTTCTTGTTTCCACCATTCGAATGTTGGTTGGTTGGTTGTTTTCCTTCATACCTGAAGAGGATCAAAAGGACATCTCTATGTTGGAGTCGATGTATGATGTGTGGAAATGTGGCCAATCAGACAAATATAAGCTCAGAGAGCTCTACCACAGGGTGGACATGAATAGCCCTCATAAATGTTTGGGATAGAGATATCTTTAAATGTTGACATCTCAGGTTTCTTTAGAGCTAATGCAATTCTGCATTGCTCGTGATGCCTGGTGCCTTCTTTGATGCATCCATGTCACGTTGGATGATCCTGTGCCAGTGCCTCCTGTGTTTCCCAATCAGAGACTTTTAGAATGTCCTTCTTACACTTTTTCTGACCTTTGTATAAATATATATTTTATATAAATTCTATATAAATTTTTATATAAATTCTCCCTGAAATATTCTTTTAGGCAACTGAATGTTTGGCATTCAAACTCTATGGTGAGTCTTTGGAGTCACACTAGGCTATGGATGTAAGAATTTAAGCCCTTTGCAAGTAGGAATTGTGTCATTCATTATATTTATGTCTCCAGTACCTGGCACCTAGTGTCTGATAAATATTTGTTGAGTGATTGACTTAAAAGTCTGCAAAACATTTTTGGTATTATTATTCATTCAACCTTCTCAGTGATTCTTGGGATAGATGTGATGATTTTCCCCATTTTACAGATGAGAAGCCTGAAGAGTGGTTTTAAGAATGGAACCTAGGGCACCAGCTGGGTGGCTCAGGGGACTGAGAGTCAGTTCTAGAAATGGGAGATCTTAGGTTCAAATCTGGCCTCAGACACTTCCTAGCTGTGTGACCCTGGGCAAGTCACTTAACCCCCATTGCCTATCCTTTATTGGTCTTCTGTCTTGGATCCAATACACAGTATTGATTCTAAGGCAGAAGGTAAGGGTTAAAAAAAAAAAAGAAAAAAAAAAGAATGGACCCTAAGAGTAACTTGCTAAAGATCATGCAAATAGTATATATCTAAGGTAGGACTTAAACTCAGGCTGTTAAAACTATCAATCTAGGAATGAAGTGGACCCTATAGGCTATATAGCTTAACCCCTCATTAAAAATGAGGTCCAGAGAGATTGAGTAAGGTTGTCTAAGATCAGAGACAGTTGTTTTAGAGGCAGAATTTGAACCCAAATCCTCTGACTTCAGAGGCTCCAGTTAGAATTCTGCCTCATCCTTCTTGACCCCAGTGTCTAGGGCTTTCTATACTACACTGTCTCACAAAAGGAGAATTGTCTCCAGAAATGCATAGTGAGAGTTATTTGGGGGTTAGCAGTCTAGAGGTAGAGAAGAGAAGGGAGGGACTTTACAAAGTTGTCCTTGGGGTTCCGTATTTAAACATATCCTGAAATAACAAAGAGCAAAGCCTGAACCACTGCTGTGGAGAATGACTAAGAGCAGGGCCTCCCTGATGGCACAAGCACCAGCTACAATAATAAACAATGGGTCCAAATGCATTTTTATTGAAAACAGAGTCAAATCACAGTTCAAAGGTAGAAAGGTCTGTTCAGTCTAAGAAACATGTAAGAGGGCACTTGGCCAAGTCCTATGCATCCGTGCCTCTTCTGAGCTGGAAAGTCCTGAAAATGCCAAGATGGCAGAGGACAGGAAGCACTACAGCCCAGCTTGCTCAACATTTCCCTCCAAACAACTTTAAAATAATGCCTCGAATTGAATTCTGGAGAAACAGAGCCAACAAAAGATATGGGTGAGATATACTTCCTGCTCAAGACAGCGTAGGAGTTCAGAAAGAGGTCTGTAACATGGGAAGGAGAAAATAGCACAGAGCCTACATGAATGCAAAACCAGTGGTGGCACTTCGTAGTGGTGATAGCAGCAGTAGCAGCATCTTCTAGAGGTCTTAAGCCTGAGATGATAAGGGGATTCAGCAAATGGTCAGAAGGAGATTTCAGGGCATTTAAAGGCTATGGTGGAAACATTATTTCTACTACTAAAGTTGACCTTCCTGACCAACAAGGAAATTTGAATATTTCATCAGATTTTCACTAATGGGGAGGAACTTGCTGCCAGTGTAGAAATTATGGGAACTTTGGGGAGGAAGGATAACATTATCTGAAATTTGTGAAAGATAAAGAGAGTTTTAGATCAACACTACAGCCAAAGATCAACACTAAGTGATATGCACCCTATTATTTGGGAGAAGAGAATTCAAAGGATTAGGAGAAAGGATAGATAGTCTCTGATGGACTAAAATTCTAGAGCTCAAGAAGCTTTCAAGAATGAAATTCAGTGAACAAAGAAAGAATAAACAACAATGTTCAAATAACATTGAAAAAAGGGGGGGACATGTTAAAAAAAAGCCAATGTAGATGCACAGAAAAATCATTTATCAGCAATTTATTTTCATTTATACTGGAGTAAAAGAGAAGATCAAAGAAGGGATAGGACTGAAGTATGATATGGATAGGCTGATAGTATGGGATGATAGAAAGATGGAAGACTTATTCAATTTATTATCTTTATTCTGTCTTACTTTGTCAAGGAGAGTTGCCCCTGGGCTGGACATGATGAAATAAAAGTGGTTAATAGAGTTGTAGTAGTTAACAATCTAAAAAGACTTAGTTGTATTTGATAAGCTCAGTCATTAGCATAAGAAAAATTTTATTCTAGGGTACTATAAGAACTAACAAATTTGATTGCTATAGTACTGTTTTGATCTATGAAAGATTATTAACAGGAAATGTACAATAGACCAAAGAAGATCAAATGTACGAATTTTCAAACAAGGGGAAGATACAGAATCTGCATATTACTGGTTAGTAAGCTTAATTCAGTGTGACAAAATTCTAGGACGTCACATTAAAGAGATATTGGTGATCATCTAGAAAAGGACATGATGACTACATAGAACAGGTCACAACATATTAAATTAGCTTCATTTTTTAACAAAGTTGCTGGATTAGTAAATCATGGGAATTCTGTAGTTGCATTTTATTCAGATTTTTTTCAGAGTTAAAAAAATGTTTAACTGACAAACTTTCATTTTATTCTTATGGACTAAACAAATTGGCATGGGATGAGGTCACAGGACAACTAGATTGATTCAGAATTGGTTGAACCAGGAAAGTCATTATTAGTGGTTTAGTATCATTTTGGAAAAAACGTTTTTATCATTCCATTCTTAGACTATTTTAACATGTTTTTGCAAATATTTGGAGGATAATTGTAGATGGCAGGCTTATCAGATTTGCAGCTATCACAAGGCTGGAAAGGATAGCAGAAAGAATCCTGACAGAATTAGGATCTGAAAAGAACTCAACAAATTAGAGTGTTGGGACAAATCCAATAAACGCTATTTAAAAATCATAAAAGTATTTTTAAAAATCAATTTCTTAAGTAAAAGATGGGACAGGGGTAAATAAAGAACAGTTTATCTTAGAGGTTAGTATACTAAAGTGTAAAATTATTATATGGCAATATTATGATGCTGCAACAAAAACCTATTGATTACAAGGAGGATAGATATAGACATAGATATAGATATAGACATATATAACAGGTAGCATAGCATCCAGAAAAAGAGAGGTGATTTAGAGCCCCATTATATATCCCACCCTTGTCAGAGTCTATCTAGAGTTTTGTGTTAAGTTTTGGGCACATTTTAGAAGACCAATGATAAGCTAGTTTGCTGACACAAATGTTCTCTCTGTGGTGTTGTATGACTGTGAATCTTGGGACACCACAATCTCTGAGAAATCAAAGTTGTGGCTAACCCAAAGAGAAATGGAAGAATTATTTGATGAGTATAAGCAAACTGCAGCCCATTTACAATGATGAATTTTGCTCAAGAAGCACGAGAAGTATTATTAAGGAAATGAATGACTGGAAAAGAAGGTGGGCAAATCATATGACGAGAAGGGATAAGAAATGGATAAAATACTCAACTTTTACCCACAAAATACACAAAAGCTCCAAAGGAAGGACTCCATAATGTCAGATTTATTCTCTATGGAAAAACAAATAAGAATAATGGAGAGCAAGAAGGCAATAGTGGATTATGATGGGTAAACTTAATTCACTTACAATGAGTAATAAATTAAAGAGATCATGGACCCAGTGGTATCAGGAAGACTTGAAATCAAATCCATCCTCAGACAGTCACTTAATCCTGTTTGTCTTGCTTTCTTCATCTGTAAAATGAGGTGGAGAAGGAAAAGACAAACCATTATAATATCTTTGACAAGATAAGGACTGAAATGACTGAACATCAACACTGATAAACTGAAGAGGTCAAGAGGAGGAAAGACAGGGGGATTAAGGATCTCAAAATTATAACATAGGTAGAAAGAGTAAAATCACAAGCTCTGGAGTCAGAGGACCAGGACTCAAATCCCACCCACGATATCAATGAATTCTATGTTGGGCAAATCACATAAAGCTCTTTGGCCTCAGTTTCCCCAACTATATAAAATGAGGGTATTGGAGGGTCATTGAGAACTCTTACAACTCTAGGTCTATGAATCCGTGTGCCTATAAATTGAGGGAGGTTGAATTTTAAACTGCAGATGATAAGACTGAGATGGAGCAGCTGAGAGGATAAAAAAGGGCTTCATGACAGATATTGATACCTTTTTTGGTGGGTCTTCATTTCTTTGGTTAAGGACTATTATTGTATAAGGCAGGGGTCGGCAACGTATGGCTCTTTCTGCAGAAGCCATAAAGTCAATTTTTTTTCAGGCACTGTTACAGGAGCCACACTGTGAACACTGTACGGCTCTCACGAAATTACATTTTAAAAAACGTGGCGTTTATGGCTCTCATGGCCAAAAAGGTTGCCGACCCCTGGTATAAGGTATCACTAAACAGTGGTAAAGGAAACAATATATTATAAAAGATGGAGTTAAGGTGGCATTACAGGCATGGAAAAATTCAATACAACATATGTTCCAGTGGAGAGAGAAGATCAGGTACTTTTGGAGAAATAACAGGTTTATTTTTGTTTGTTTTCCCAAAGCTATCATGTGTAGAAGGGCAGGACTTGAGTCAAGTTTTTCCTGACTCTAAGATCTTCTCTCTTTCTATACCATACTACTGGTGGAATGAATAAAAGAATAAGCATATAAATAAAACAAGAATACATTTTAAATTGTTCTTTAATTCACAATGGCTTTATGTCATCATGCATATTCGCAATCTCTGGATAGAATTGTTGCTATCACATGATAATGTGACATTTTTTAATCTTAAAAATTCACAATTTGGGAACCACAGATATAGGTCATCTTCATCATTTTACAGAGATAGACAGTGACCAGCTCATAGGATGATCTTTGTTTGAGACTTGGCAGGCATCTTTAGTCCATTTCATAAAATGAATGAAGTCAAATAGCAAAATTGGATATCAAACCCAGGTCCTGAGACTTCCAATCCAGTACTCTTTCTAGAAGAGTTAGAAATGGTGATTGCTAAGCTGACTTCTAGCTGAAATTCTAAATCAAGTCTTTTTTAAGAAAGAAAGAAAATGTAATAAATAAGTGGGGGAAAGAATCTCAATATATTTAGGTATGATTTTTACCCATCAAGACCATTCCTCATGGGGGACTGAATTGGATTCAAAGGAATTGTGACAAAACTAAATTATTTATTTTAATAAATCGTTTGGGCTGGAATTTCACCAAGATGGTAATGGTCTTATTGGATCATGTCAATCCCTAAACATATACTCACAACATAGTTTCTCCTGGGAAATTTGGCTTGAGTCTTGCCTGATGTTGGATTTTCATCTACCCAGGGTTGCAGTTAGAAACATTGTAGTGTTATCACTTAAATAAAATGAGAGGTTTATTTATTCATTTTATAAACACTTAGTAGCCATCAGGAAAATAAAGGACACCTAGGTAGCACAGTAGATAGAGAGCCAGGCCTGGAGAAGAGAGATTCTGGATTCAAATCTAACCTCAGATATTTACTAGCTGTGTGACCTTGGGTAAGTCATTTAATTAGCCCTTACTACTCTTCTGCCTTGGAACTGATACTTAGATAATAATATTGAGGATTTTTTTGAGTTTCCTCATCTGTAAAATGAGCTGGAGAAGAAAATGGCAAGTGACTCTAGTATCTTTACCAAGAAAACTGCAAATGGGATCACAAAGAATCAGTACTGATTAAGGGTTTTAAAAAAATTGATATGAAGATAGAAAGCAAGCATTTAAAAAAATTGCTAATTTCCTATATTGAATTAAGACTTTCTAACAGCTTGAAGGGGCAAAAAATCATGTAAACAAACAGGGTCAAACTGGGCCCCAGACAGAAGCAGAAGCTCAGTTATAAAATGGTAGAATAATGAAAATATTGAAGTTATTTTTTTAGAGCAGCTGGTAAGCAGTTTGGAGGCCACAGTCTGTTCTTCCTACCTAGATATTGCTTCCATTACAGGATTCTGCTGAAGTTAAATGATTTGCATAAAAGAAGAAGGAAAATCGAGACAGCCAAAAACCTCTAGTGCACTGATACAGCAACTGGGATTAAAATGTAACCTGATCCACAGGGAGTTTGTGCAAATAAGATGAAAACTGCCATTTAAGGTTTTTCTATGGCACCAACTGGATTAGATCTGCTTTCAAGACAGGCATCTTTTGACAATCCCTGGGAACTGTGGCTGCTTATTGGAAGGCAAAGTTGATGCATGCAAAGTCAATTAAAAGACTAAATACCTAGCATTTAGCTGAGCATTTCCCAAAACCCCCTAGCTTCATTTATCAGTATTTTAAACAGAAAAGTGACATAATGAACAGTGATTTCAGAGTGATATTCTAAGACTCACGAATAAAAATAAGGATTGCTTGTGAAGAGCAGAACTCAGAACAGAGAAAATACACTCAAATTTACCAGCTCCTACAAGCAACAGATTCTTCTGTGGCTGGTAATTAAGTCTTCTGCAAAGAAATACACTGCAACAAAACAAGTGAAAACACTTTATTTGTGTATTTTCAACTTCAACTTCAACTTCAAATGTTCTTCTATTCCATTTGCAATCAAATAGGCAATTTGTCACTAAATTATTCCCAGATTGATTACAAATTCTTATAAACCTTTAAATAGTTAAGATAATTATTCATTCATTTTTTTATCTATGAAAATCTACATCTAGTTTTTAAAGTTATTAAGAAAGCCCTCCCAAATCTTAATCCTCCTGGGTAGGGTGAATTTTTTCTTTCCCTAGACCTAAGAGCAAATAATCAACCTCAAGTCACCTATTATTATCCTTTTGAAGGTCCAGTGCTATTCTGTACCTTTATAAAGATTAGGGGATGAGATTTCTGTCCTTGAGAACTATTCTCTAACATTATTTGGGGAAGAGATTCTATACAGAATGTTTTCTAGAAATGTGATAATTTTGCCTGGAAAACAGAGAGGAAAGGAATAATGATTGTAAATTTAAAAAGCATGTATTAATTAGAATTTTGTAACTTGGATTTCATCCCCCAGAAGTCCTTCAGTATTTCCCAGAATTCCTTTTAATCTCTCCACCACTTTGCAAGGTCATATTTTGTATGTAGATGGCTGTGGGGAACTCTGCCTCTCTCTTCTCTTATGACCAGGCTGGGTTAGCTAGTTTTGTTTTGTTTTTTTACTTTAGTTATTATTAGTAAACTTTATAAAATATAATACTTATTGTATATTAAATTTTAATCTTTACAAGAAGAAGGAACAAGTATTTATTAGGCACAAACTATGTGTGACCCACTGTGATAAGAGCTTTTACAAAATATCTTGTTTGATTTTCACAGTGGCTTGGTGAGGGAAATCTAATTATTATTCTCACTTTACAGTAGAAGGAATTGAGGCTGACAGAGGTTAAGTGATTTGACGATGGTTGTACAACTAGTTGGTTCTGATGCTTTGATTTGAACTCAACTTTTTTCTGACTCTATACCTAGTACTCTATTCACTGTACCATATGCAACCTATATACTCCAGGCCAGTAAAGTAGATCTGTTATCGATAAATCTTTTGAGAACATTGCTGGTCCTATAAAATATTTGGGATCACATATTAGAAAAATGAGCATTAAACACAGCCCTACACAAATGTATTTTTGTTTTTTTTTCTAAAACCCTTACCTTCTGTCTTAGAATAGATACTAAGCATTAGTTCCAAGTTAGAAAAGCAGTAAGGGCTAAGCAATTGGGGTTAAGTGACTTACCCAAGCTCACAAAGCTAGGAAATATCTCAGTCAGATTTGAAAGCAGGACTTCCCATCTCCAGTCTGGCTTTCTACCCCCATAGATATGTTTAAAAAAACAACAACAACTATTAACTGGAATCTACAGGAAAAACACCAACTGGCAAACAACAATAACAACAACTTTGCTTCAAATATCTCTGACAAGGATTTGATATTTAAAATACATAAAGAATTAGCACAAATGTTAAAACCAAGAGCCTTTCCCTCATGGATAAGTGATCAGAGAATATGCGTAGTTCACAAAAGAAAAAATATGAATCAATAAGTATTAAGTGAAAGATTTCTTCTGTGTGTCTTAAAAATTTGTATGCCAACGATTTAATTTCTCAGCATTCTTTACTCTTCCTGGGGTTCCCTTTCCTTGCATCCTGGCATATGAGTTTGTTTATAAATTTGCTGAAATCCAGGCTTTTTCTTTGGCTCAAGTGTGGCAGGCTTCTGGGGCTCTGGCTCTTTCCTCTGCTCACTGGGCTGAAGGAACCCCTTTCTCTCTCACTTTGTTGTTATTAAATCCTATAAATTTAAATACTTGGAATATTCATTTTTAGTCTTACACTTCAAATCATTAGGATCAGAATTATTAGAGTCAGAGATCATCTAGTCCAAATTTTTCTTTTCTTTTTTTAAATTAAAAGATATTTTATTTTCCCAACTACATATAATAATAATTTTTAACATATTTTTCCAACATTTAGGATTCAAAACCCTCCCTCCCTCCATTTACTTCCCCTATTTACACATGGAAAGCAATTTGATATGAGCTATACATGTATTATCATAAAAAAATACTTCCAGATAGGTCACTGTTGTAAGAGCACAGACATATACAACTAAAATCTCAAAATAAATGTGAAAGATAGTATGCTTTGATCTGCATCTCACTCCATTCTTTCTCAGTTCTTTCTCTGGAGGTGGATGGTATTCTTTGTCATAAGTCCCTCAGAATTGTCCTGGATCAATGTATTGCTGAGAGTAACCACATTACATTACAACTATACATTACTATATACAACTATCACAGTTGATCATTCTACAATATTGCTGATACTCTGTACAATGTTCTCCTGGTTCTGCTTATTTCATTCTGCATCAGTTCAGGTAGATCTTTCCAGCTTTTCCTGAAATCATCTGTACATCCATTCTTATAGCACAATAGTATTCCATCACCAACATATAATACAATTTGTTCAGCCATTCCCCAATTGAGGGACATCTCCTCAATTTCCAATTCTTTGCCTCTACAGACAGAGTCTCTATAAATATTTTTGTATAAGTAGGAACCCCCCTTTTTACACAGATTTTCCAGATCACAGGGATACTATATCTTGAAACACTACAATGTTGATGGGATAACTACAATACTTATTAAAAAGCACTTAGCAAAGTGCCTGGCACATATTAGGCACCACATATTTATTATCTTTCAAGATCCCTTTCCCAACTATAAAATGCTTCTGGAAATGGCATAATATTCGAATTCCCTTTGGTTCTAGCAGCCATTCTGATAATTCACCAGCACAATAGCCAATTATCACATGTAACAACCCAGTGGAATTGTGCATCGGCTATGGGGAGATGTGGGGTTTGGGGGAGAGGGAAAGAACATAAAACATGTATCTATGGGAAAATATTCAAAATAAAAAAAATTTTAAATAGCCAAACATCTTTTATAGGTATCATCTCCCACATTGTAATATATGCCCCTTGAGGGAAAAAAACTGTCTAGCATACAGTAATTAGTGCTTTTCCATGCATGCACATTCATTCATCTATGCAGCCACTGATTCATATATTACTCTAGGAAGAAAATATAACTTTATTATTAACTTTTATTTCTAATATTAATTGTCCATCATCTGGGGACCAATCTTTAGTGATGGGCAACTTTCCTTATATATAGGCTGGTCCTTGGATGTCATGAGTACTATTCAGGTAGGATCTGTGACTTTTCAGCAGGTTGGGCCAACCAGTTCTTGGACATGAGTAACTATTCTTTAGGAATTGGAAGTCAATTTTGTACCAGCATGAAGCACTGACATTTTAACCAGGGTATTAATGGCAATGTGCGGCTAAGTGATACAGTGGATAGATTATTGGGTCTGGACTGAGTTGAGATCTGGCTTCAGGCATTAATTATAGGACCCTGAGCAAGTCACTTAACCCTTTTTTTCATTAGTTCCTCATCTGTAAATGTGAACATGCTGGAAAAGGAAATGGCAATTTACTCCAGTATCTTTGCCAAGAAAACCTCATGGACAAACTCCATGAGATTATATAGTGTCAGACATGATTCCACAACTGAATTACAATGATGGTTGTGGTGGTGGTGAAAATATATTATGAATATATTTGAGAAGTTTGATAACATAAAAAAGATTATATTTTATTGGAAATTTGGTTTTCTTATTTCTGCATGGATACGTGAAGAGGCTGATGTACATGATATCTTGTAGTCATGCATGTAATTGTCTGTGGCTAGAAAAAGTGGAGGCTTAATGAGAAATAAAAATGAGTTTTTCCAAAACATCTAGTGAACTGATAGAATCTGAGGCTTAGAGTGTAACCTTAGCCCATCTGAGTTGGCAAAAAGATGATGAAATTTGGTATTTAAAGTTTTCCCATTGGCACCAACTGGATTAAAGTAACTTGTCAGGCAGGAGAAGGTTGTTGCCAGGAGTGGAGTCAGCCTCTGTCAAACAGGATGTGCAAATATGGAAGGTTTCAAATATCAAGGGGAAACCAAAATAGGAGTAAATCAGACTATTTGTATAATATTCTTGATTGGCAACCCTGGAAACTGTAGCTCTCTATCCATTCACAAAAACATTACAGGAACTGGTAGGTAGTGCAAACATCCTCCCGGAGCTGCCTCACCCAACCCAGGTGTACTTGGCTAATGACTTACTTCTGATCTCCTTGGCAGAGACCAAACCAGGGGAAATAATACTAATGTCAATACAAGTTATTTGGAAATGACTTACCTTGCCTGCCTTTCTCTCTGCCTCACCAAATACCCCAATTGGCTGAATACTATCTGGGGCTTACACTCATTCATAAAAAACTTTACACTTTAAGTTTATATAGTAGCTCAATTTATTGTGAGTTAATGATCTGCATCCCACTCTTGCTTTACTGGCAGGCCAGATGTCTATTACAAGATGTTGAATTTCTAGGTTAATTCTCTCTGTCTCTCTATCTCTCTGTCTCTGTCTCTGTGTGTGTCTCTATTTCTCTGTCTCTCTGTCTCTGTCATATATATATATATATATATATATATATATATATATATGTATATAAGCTATAGAAGGAGGAAGTGCAATCCAGCCTGAAGCTCAAATTGTAATGGAAAAAGAATAGGATATTGTGCTTTACATTTAAAAATTGTCAATGCTTTTATCTAATCTAATAAAAACCTCTTGTACAGCTATGACTGAGGGAAAGTGAGAATTTGGTTGATGGTCATTTCAACCCATTCAAGGAATTATAGTTATGTTAGATCTCTTCTTTAACCCTGAATAGACTGGAAGAGAGCCTTTATGACTATTTAGCATGTACACACAATTTTTACAAATAAAATATTTCATTTAGAGAGAAATTTGAAGCTGGATTTTAATCATCTTTGTAAGTAAACTTTAAACAAAGTAAACTTTGTAAGTAAAATAGCATCCTGGGCATATAGGTGGGGCATATAAATGAAAAAAATGTATGTTTCCCAAGCCTATATTATGTAAGAATATTCATTCTTATTTAGGTTATACTCTGGATCCTTCAGACTTTCTCTGCTATGCCACAGAAGTGTCTTCGATCTTTCTACCCCTGGACTTCACATATTGGAAGTATCTTTTACCTCTGTAGCCTCCCATCTCATTGGATGGTGTCTCCTAGGATATATTTCCTTTTTTAAAAGGGCCAGACATATCTTCATTCTTTTTCAGGCCAAGCATGAAACTTTCTTTACCATGCCCTTTCAAAGGGTATTTTCTCCCCTCTTCCCCCTTAAATTTTTTTAATGAATTACTTTTCCTCAGTAGAATATAGACTCCTTGAAGGTATGGATTGACTTTTTTTTCTGCTTATAGTATATTTATGAGCACTTGGCATAGTGCCTGGCATAGACTCCATGAATGCTTATTGATTTGTATCTTGGTAGAAAGTACTAGGGGCTTCTCTGTAGCATGTACTGAAATTAAATATATATATATATATATATGTATGTATAAATATAGATGGATACACACATTTTATATACATTATGTAAACATATCTCCTTTGGGTTTTTTCTGATGCTTTTCATTTTATCTTCCTCATGTTGTCAAACCAAACTTTCTCCAAGTACAGCTACCAGAATAGTCTATAAAGATGTAGGAGCCTGATTGGTGCACACAAACTTCAGGTTTTCAATACTGACACAAATTTCTTGTGTCAGCTGAATATCAGTTCCTTGGGGCTTATCAGAAGGATATCTGATGGAAGGTAAGAAATTTCTGTAACTAAGGGGATAACAAGAAAGTTTACTTACAAAGATGATTAAAATCTAGCTTCAAATTTCTCCCTAAATGAACTATTTTATTTGTAAAAATTGTGTGTACATGCTAAATAGTCATAAAGGCTCTCTTCCAGTCTATTCAGGGTTAAAGAAGAGATCTAACATAAATATAATTCCTTGAATGGGTTGAAATGACCATCAGCTAAATTCTTAACCATGGTAGAAATGCCAAAAAATATGGCACAACAAACATAAGTCCATTCTAATAGCTCAATTTTTTTCCCACACTTTTCTTTCTTCCTTTCTTCACAGTGGCTCTCAAAACCAGAGAAATGGGACTTGTTATTTACTGGAGGAAGAAGCTCTTTGTTTTGATGTGGGAAATTCTTTTCATAATGCTGAACAATTCTTTAGAGACCCTTAAATAAAACACACTATGGCAGAAGGACAAGACCTGGTTGAAGCATGACCACTTCATCAGGGTCTTGATATTCTTTTCAAAGCAAACATAAAGCTTTTTTGATTAAAAGAGGAGGGAAATATGGAAAAGATAAAATACAAAGAATGTTTCATTTAAGAGAAAGCCCTAGAGGTATTCCTCCTGTGGCCCTGCCCATTGGAGAAGTTCCTAGAAGTAACTTCCAGAAGCAGATTTTAATGATGATCTAATGTAATTTGAGCATAGATGCCTTTTCTCTCTCAAGTCCTTTGGTCACCTGGGGAAGGAACTCTGTAGTGCAAGATTTATGCAAGATCTCTTGCATTTGCAAATTTACCCTAGGCAATCCTGACAGTTAGGAGAATGGAACTCTGACCCAGCAGGTGCTAGTTCCAGGAGCTGACACTTTGAGCTGGGACTACAAAAACCCCTGCAGAACCAATGTGGGGTTCTGATTTCCTTGACCTCACCCAGACACCCAGTCTGACTTCCCCATGGGGAACCTGGGAGATTGAAGGGAGGTTGAAGGGAGGTTGAAGGGAGGCCAAAGGGAGGTTTGGGTTGTGGATCGTGGGCAGAATTTAGATTAGGGCAGCCTAGAAACAGGGACACCCCCAAACCAATTCATCAACTATATCTGTCAAGCTGGTGGACCAAACAATATCAGGGCAGTGTTAAACTATCTCTGGATGAGGGCTGGTTCCCTCAGCCTGGCCTTACCTCCTAGGTCCATAGCCAACACTTGCCAGTCTCCCCTAGCAACGGTCTCTCAAGAGCCCTAAACCCTCTTACCTCAGTTTTCCCTTCCATGTTAAAATAAACCCTTAGCCTGAAACTGTGAGCTTCTGTAGTTATTATAACATCATCTTGGACTAAAGGGGCTGAGGAGAGGGGAGAATAGCAACCATGTGACTCTAAAGGAAGTACTGGGCAAGCATCCATTTTATTCAGTTAGTGTGTGAGCTTCACTTCCTGTTGAGTTCTGCTTTCACTCCAGCAGGGAGGGGCCCCTCAGTCTCCACCTTAAAGGAGCCTATAGGTAGCAGGGAGACCAAATGGGCATCACAGCTCAGGCTGCACATCCCTGACAGTCTCAAATCACCTGCTCTCAGGCCCAGATGACACACTTGTACCACCAGCTCCCCTGTTATCAGCCACATTTTCCACTTATTACAACTCATAAATGGAGGAATTCCAAGAGTCTCATCCAATCTATCTTCTGTGGACTGTCAGAACATTGAATTGATTTGTTGATTACCTAATAGTATCTATACATCTCTTTCTTCATCTCTACCTACCTATATCTTTCTATCTATGTATCTATCTATGTATTTACCTATCTATGTATCTGTGTATTTATGTATTTCTCTGTTTACCTTTGTATCTATGTATTCGCCTATGTATCTATCTATGTATGTATTTGTGTATCTATCTATGTATCTATGTATCTGTCTATCTATCTACTCTCTATCTTCTTATCATATCATTTGAAGAGACATCAAATATTATATAGTCTAAAAGCCTCATTTTACAAATAAGGAAGCTGAAACTCACAGAGGAGAAGGAACTTTTCCAAAGTTATACACAGACTAGTTAGCGGCAAATTTGGGACTGAAACTGAGGAATTTTGATTCTTATTTTACCGCTTTTAATACTATATCATAGTTATTCTGTGTCCCAGAAACCCAATCCTAAAGGATGTTCTCATTTAGTGGTTCCCTAATCCCATACAGGATCAAATATAAACCCCTCTATTAAGCATTTAAAGCTCTTGAAAAAGTGGATATAATCTACCTTTCTAAACATATTATATATGATTCTCCCTCATTTGGACTGTGATTCAACACAAACATTCTTCCTGCTTCTCACATACAATAATCTTTTACATGTCTCTGTATTTTAAGATAGGATGTCCCTCTATGCCTTCCTCCACACCATAGTCTCTTAGGATCTCTAATTTCTTTCAAAGTTCAGTATGTAACACTTTTTATATGAGGCTTTTTCCTAAGCTTCCTTCATCTACTAGTCCCCACAAAAAAAAAAAAAAAAAAAAGCCTTGGATTTATTTTTGTATATATGCTTTCTCCCTTGTCAAACCATAAATTCTCTGAGAGCAGAAATTGTTTCATTTTTTCTTTCTATAACAACACATTGGCTAATAGTAGGGGCTTAAGATATACATGTTGTTTGACTGATTATATTTTTGCTCTAATAAATTGTTTTCGCATAAAATCAGAAAATCGAAATTTTGCTTCCAAAATCTGCAAATAATATAAACCAGACCAAAGCAATAATATCCATAGCCATCCCTGGTCTTCTTCAAATTCTCTTTTGTTTATATATTCAGGTTTCAGGGAGGCAGCAGTGGAAAATATAGGGTTGGGGTCTGAAACTCTGATTTTATTGATATGATTGTTCTTTTGACAAATGCTGAGCAATCACTCATCTCTTAAATGTTGTCTAAGAGAATAACTTGGGACACCGAGAAATTAGGTTTTCCCACGACCACACAGCAAGTAAATACCAGACTCAGTATTTGAATGTAAGACTCGCTAATGAACCTGTCCCTTTGGCCACAATCTAACATTGTCTCTCTCTCTCTCTGCATGGGCAAATACAATAAATGCAACTTTACTTTAGATGGCTGATATCCATCATATTCAAACTCAGATGAAAGTAATGTAGCATCTTCTCTATGCTGATAGATAAAGGAAGGTAAGTTTTTGAGAGAGAGAGAGAGAGAGAGAGAGAGAGAGAGAGAGAGAGAGAGAGAGAGAGAGAGAGAGAGAGAGAGAGAGAGAGAGAGAATTTTGGAGACTCAGTAGCTTTGTTGGTCCCAAGGATCATCGTTCTCAGCATGACCAGTGTGAGGAGGTTCAAGGCCCTAATTTTGCTGTTATTTTTGGAGATGGCTTGAGTTTCTGCAGTTTTGGCTTTCCCTGGGATCAGAGTCATGCTTTTTAGCCCTGCCTGCCAAACTAAACTTCTCACTGGGTGTGAAAGCACGTGTTTACCCACGTGCAAACCCCAGCTACAGCATCTTGCTGTAATTGCATTTGTAAAACCTCTTCCTCAAATATTAGTTCTTTGCCTCTGTGGAAAAACAGCAAGGACAGCAGAAAGGACAACTGGGCAGAGGTTTGCACCACACCACCGGAGGGGTAGCATTTAAAAATGGAAGTGGCTTGTCTAACCTGCTTTTCTTTGGTTTTAAAATAACACACGGTATATACTTGCATTTGTTTTGAATTCTTGGCCCTATGACCTCTGCTCCTGTTTGACTTGATAAAATTCCATATCCCCATGCCATGGAATCCAATGCCTTTGCAAACAATTTATATTAAACTGGTTTTAGGTAGATTTCCATATTCCCTGGAAGGAGAAATTTGCGTTAAGCCAAGGAGGGTAGGTGAAGAGAGGACAATCTGTCAGCAACCGAATCAAGGAATCAGGAAAAGTGAGGATTGAAAGAAAGACCTACCTTTTAATTCTCAGGACTCCCTCTTGTTAAGTTATCTATACTGTTGCTGCTTGATAAGCATGGATAGTCACAGATTGGGCAGCATATGGAACAACCACTTGACATAGTTCTCCTTGGTCTCAGGAAGAGTGGTTCCCAAGCTTTTTTGTTCTTCTGCCAACTTCTATGGAGAAAAAAAAAAAAAAAACCCTGAAAACCACATATCCCACCCACTTGCTTTTTGCCACCCCACACACCCATACACAAAATCTCACCCAACTTAATGGAAAGAGTGGAGCTACAGTTGATGAGAGAGGCCAGTGAGGCGAAGGCATCTATGCCAGAAACAATAGTATACACATGGATATCTTATAAACATGTCTCATAAAAGAGGGAAGTCCATAGAGTGCCTGGAACAGCTCTGAGACTTACTTGGGGCCTTGGAAATACACTTTAAGAACTACTACTCTAGGAGCTTAGACACAGGAAGTATTACACATAATATAACACAGGCCATAAAGTTTTCATTCAACAAACATTTAACCACCTACTGTGTATACGTAAAGGACTGAGGGAAGTGTTTTGGGAAGCTGGACAGATAAATACAAAAAGGTTAGATTAAAAAATGATTACTTTTTAAAGTTAGTTTAAGGATGTGGTTTGGAGTTTTCTGTTTTTAGTTGTCCATCTATCCTACCTTGTTTTATTCACACACACACACACACACCATCCTTTATCCTTTGTTATTTTGTTGGCTATCCTAGAAACAGTATGGCCCCACTGGAAATGCTGCACAAATTTCCCAAATGTAGTCTAGCTTGCTTTCCTCTCTTTATTTAACTCTGGTTGCAGTACATTTTCCATGCATAGTGTCTGTCCAAGACATATGTGCTGATGGATAAGCTATTTATCCAAAGACATAGAATCTGTCCAGTATTTAGTCTCCAAATATTTGGTTTTTCTTGTGTGTACTGGGTAGCTAAGATTTGCAATGGATAAAGTATGGAGCCTGGAGTCAGGAAGAATCATCTTCCTGAATTCAAATATGGCCTCAGATAATTGCTAGCACTGAGACCTTAGGCAAGTCGATTAACATTTTTTGCCTCAGTTTCCTTATTTACTCATTCCAGTAAAATGAATTGGAGAAGGAAATAGTAAACCATTTTAGTGTCTATACCAAGAAAAATTCAAATGAGATTATTCAGTCAGCCACCATTGAAACAATTGAACAACAAATTGCTAAGCAAGTGTCTTTAGAAGAACTGTTGATTTCATTAAGGGTGTGAGTTTGGAGTAATTTGCTTGATGTCATCTAGTCAATCAGTCAATATTTATTAGGCACTTACAATGTGTTGGCCATTGGGCTAAGCACTGGGTATACAAAAAAGGGCAAAAAATAGTTCCTGTTCTCACTGAATCTTGAAGGGTCTTTGTATCTATAAGGATTTAATCTTCATTTTTTTTTAACTTTGTGTAGGTCAGCCTTCATGTGAGAGAGGATGACCTCTGTTGAGCATCTGTTTTCCTGACAAATTTTTTGATAGTGATAAGCAAAGATCATGAATGTGTTCATTTCTGTGTTCGTGTCTATCAAGGTATAGTCTAATCAAGCTTACTTAGGAGTCTCATTGAAAGTGAACATTGTGGGAAAACTAAGCAGCCCGGTGGATATAGAGCTAGGCCTAGAGGTGGGAGGAACTTTGGAGAATGGGTTCAAAACTCGCCTCAAACATTTCCTACCTGTGTGCCCTGGGCAAGTCATTTAACCCCCATTTCCTACCTCTTACCACTTTTCTGCCTTGAAACCAATATATAGCATTAATTCTAAGACAGAAGGTAAGGGTTTAAAAAAAGAGAGAGAGCATTGGAAATTGTATTTTCTACAGAGTGAAGCATTTTCCCCCCCAAATCAACAAATAATAAACATATCAAAACCTTTTATTCCCTATGCTGGCCACTTTCTGTTCCTTTTCCACAACACTGTTTTTTTCCTGTGTCTGCCTTTACAAAGACTATCTTCTATGTCTGGAATTCTTACCCTCCAAAACTCTACCCCTTAGTTTTTCCATCCTTCCTTCAAGTCTCAGGCTAAATCCCACCTTCAATAGAGGCTTTTCCTATTCCCACTGGCTATGAGTGTCTCCCCCTCAGAGATCTCTACTCTGTAGAGACATTGTAGATTCACATAATTATATTTACATATTGTTGTTGTTTTTTATCAGAATGTGAGCTTCTTGAGAGAAGAATCTATTTTTACCTTTCTTTGTACCTCTGGTACTTAATATAATAAACACCTGATTAATGCTTTGTGCTGACCTATTCCTTTCCCACATTTATATCAAAGATAGTCTCAATAGGCACTTGAAACATTTATAAGGGTGTGAATAAAGAATTTATTGGAATTGAAAATAGACTGTACAGATAGGTACCCTTCTCAGATACGTCTTGGGTTTTTTTGTTTGTTTGTTTGCTTGTTTTTTTGGTATCTCTGAATCTGTTCTGTCTGAGTGAGGGACTGCCTCTATCTTTGCCAAGGCTACTGGGTTTTCTTGTGTGTCTTTTACTCTATTCTTTCTTGATCCCTTTAGGAACTTCTCATTCTTCACTTTTTCTCATCCTTTGTCTTACTTTTTCTGCTAGGTCCTTCTTTACTGCCTACAAATGTTCCTATGTCTCCTCTATCCTTAAAAAAATTGCTATTGTACTATACATCTTCTCCCTTTCACAGCCAATCTCTTAGAAAGAAAAAGTTATCCACTTTTGCTGCCTATGCTTCCTCACCACCCATTTACTGTTCAAGCCTTTGTAAACTAGCTTCTGACTCTACCAATTGACCTAAACTGCACTCTCTAAGATTACTAATAATTTAACTCTTATGTCCAATGACCTTTTCTCTTTCCACATTCTAGATGACCTCTCTATCTCTTTTGACTGATGAACCCAGCCTCCCTCTGCATATTTTCTCCTTACTTGCCTTGTCAAGTGATGATTGTCAAACCAATCATTTTCATTCTCCTTTGCTGGCTCACCATCCAGTTCCCATGTCCTAAGTTTCTCTAACGGTTCTGATCTAAGCCCTCTTCTCTTCTTTCTTTATACTCTTTCTTGGTTTGTCTCATCAGTTCCCATTGATTCAATTATCACCTCTATGCAATTGACTTCCAAATCAATACATACCCTCCAAAATTCCACCTTGATCTCTAGGTCCACAATGCCAACTTACTAGATATATATAATTGGATTCATTTGAACATATCATAGCTTCTCCTTTAAATTAGTTTTCATTTTTGTAACTCTTCTAGAACAATAACTTGAACATTTTAGGTTTTAAGTAAATATTTTCTCAATTGAATGGAACAAAATTATTTTTTGGATTTCTATAATGGTTATATTCTAGAGAAAAATTCTTATTATTACTAGCTATACTTATATTTTATTCATTTACTTACACATTCATTTGTATACTTATCTATCAATTCATTTCTTTGTTTCCTTCATTTATTTGTGTGTGTGTGGCTTACTTATTTACTTTACTTCTGCTTGCTCTATCATTAGTACTCCAAGATCAGTGTCTCTTAAAATAATGTATCTTAGTCTCTTTGAACACAAGATAAAACTATCTCTACCAACTCCAGTTTTTTTTCTATAAGAACCCACAAACTGTCATTCTGTTTAGCTATAGCTTCTTTATGCCTTAAAAAATTCTAAGTGCAAATCACTATTGAGGAGAGACCATATGTTGTAATAGATAAGAGTTCCGAGTTCAGAGCCAGAAATACTTGAGTTCAGGTCTTACCTCTGACATATATGGGTAGTCATCCACATCCTGGACACATCAATTAAGCTTTCAATGCTTTATTCAACTCTCAAAATCTATAAGTTGCAAAGAAGATGCATTCATAGAAGGACTATTTTCTTTAAGAGTTCATTATGCCAATGTAATCCCTATCAATACTCACAATTCACTTTTAACTATTAATTATTTACTATTTTTATTTAACTATTAACTATTAATATTTAACTATTAACTATTAACAAAGATTTCACTATTGGAATACCAACATTTAAGTTAATATTTGTATATCGTCTAAAACTGTGTCATTTTTAGCTCCTTTTTTTAGTGTCTACAATGATGGCAGCAACAAAACTGGGAGCCATTTTAAAATGTTGTCTGTTTTATGAGGCAAAAGAGTCATAGAACTTATTACCTATTTCTGTGATGAGCCTCTCCATACTTAGCTTATTGAGTTCTAAGGTCATGGACATATATTGCCTCAGGTCCTTTCTCAAAGCCTGTGAGAATTTGCCAGAACCTATGTTTTGTAGGCATAGGCTTCTTGTAGAGCTTTTTAGAAAAGTTCATTCATTAACCAATTCAACAATTTTTTAAGTACTTACCTTGTGAAAAACTCTGCAGAAGCACTGATAAATTTTCTAAATAAAACATTGCCCCTTCCCTTGATAGGATCTGAATTCTAGTAGGAGAAATTAAACCCAATAAAACATAACTATAACACAAAAGAGGTGATAAGTACATTTTAAAAAGGCTCAAAGTGTTATAGGTTCAGAAGAGGAAGAGTTTACTTACAGCCAAGAACAATAGAAAAGATTCAGGGTAGGAGGTAGTATATAAATTGGGTATTAAAGAATGGACAGACTTTCAACAGGTTTCTACTTGTTGCAGTGGGCAGACGTTCCAGCTACAGGAGATATTATGGATAAGGTGACAAAAACAGGAAATTTCAGTACATAGACCGTAGAAATAGAAGTAGTCCAGTTTGTGTGTTTTCCAATATACCTGGAAAGATAGATCGGAGCAAGAAAATGGAGGACATTGAATGCCAAGCTAAGATATTTGGATCTTACTTAGTAGGTAATATTGAATATAGTAGTTTGGCAATGAATTAATAAAGCAAACAATAAACATTTATTAAATACCTACTATGTAGTAGGCAATGTGCAAGGTGCTGGGGATTTTTTAAGGCAATTAAATTATGTTATTGAAAACTATTAGGAATTAAGAAGCTACTATTAAGGTTTAGGCAAAAATAAAGGGGAGGTGGGTTATAAGAGGCCATACCTATAGTCCAGTTAAAAAATAATGAAGACTTTAACTCAAGAGGGTGTAATGAGAATAATAAGGATACAGCTTTGAGAGACAGCATAAAGATAATGTCTTTGGACTTGTGAGAGAGACTGGATATGGAAATAAGGGAGGGAGAAGGGCCAAAGAATCTCATATAGAGTTGGAAAGGATATATTTTCATTTATTTCACCTCCTCTATTTTACAGATGCAAAAAAAAAATGACACAAGAGAGAGATCAGATGATTTGCCAAACATCACAGAGATCTGAGATGAGATCAGAGATGAGATTTAAACTGGGGCTCCAAACTTCATTTTGTCTCAGCAAACCCAGCATTATTTCTACTACACAAGAGTCAAAGATGGCAAGGAGGTTATGAATATGTGAGATTATTAGGAAAATGGCTGTTTCACTAGCAAAAGAAGGAAAGTTGGGAAAAGAAAGTAAGTTCTAGAGAAAAGGCAGTGAGTTAACTAAGAAATAAACTTAGTTATCTTGAAGTATGTTTCAGAGGAAATGTCAACTGCTAGACAAAAAATAAAAAATTCATGGAAATGAAGATATAATCCTTCTCATATTCAGTTGAGGCTAGTCTGCATTTGGATTTTATAAATTTCATAATTTGATGTAACCAAGATCTGCCCAGTATGTACCCCATTGGTAGGATGTACAGAATATGTGTGCGCAACACCTCTGATGTGAGGGTGTTGAGCCCTTTTCAGGGCTGCTCATTACTTCTCACACAACTATCACCTGTGGCTCCAAGAAAGCTAATAGCATGTGCAATGACCATCAGTAAAACTATCTTGGCAGATAAGCTAAACCAGTTTAAAGGTAACTGACAGGGCTCAAACCTGGTGGTAGATTGGGGAGATGAAAACTCCAAACATGTGAAGATTTCCCCTAGCGGAATGGGAGGAAGGGAACAATTTGTTTCACTGGTCATGAAGGTGGCAGAAGCAGGTGCTATGGAGTTTGGTCAGACATTGAAGTTGCCAAGGCTATCCACTAAATACAAGGCCATCATCAGCCATCCTGACTTTTGTCCTGTTATAAGACTTGGATGACTCTGGAAGAGAAAATGAGGGGGAAAGCTAAGTAGCTCAGTGTATTGAGAACCAGATCTAAAGTTTGAAGGTTTTGGATTTAAATCTTGTCTCAGACACTTCCTAGCTGTGTGAACCTGGGCAATTCACTTAACTCCCATTGCCTAGTCCTTAATACTCTTCTGCCTTGGAACTAATAACAGTATTAATTCTGAGACAGAAGGTTATGTTTAAAACTCTACCTCACTTAAATCCAATTCACTCACAAGACAATTTATCACCCAAGAAATCATCATTCTTCTTCTAAATAAAACTTGGAATTAAAATTAAAAATTAAATTAAGTTTTAAAAAAATCTCCAGAAGTACATATCTTAACCCATCCACTGCTTCTTATCTTGTGTGATTCTTGTTATTTCTTTCCATAAATCCTCCATGAAATAACTGCCATACTTGGATACCACTACAGCACTCAGGCTATCCATGTGTTATTCTCCTCATTAAATGAATAGTCTGTCTCCTTTACTAATTATATATAGCTTCTGGAACCTGAGTGGCAATTTTTAGAGGTACAGGGAACTTTCAGTGAAGAAACCCCTCTACCAGAGCAGCTTCAGTGATTCTCAAATTGGGTGCCACCGCCCCCTGGTGGGTGCTGCAGCGATCCAGGGGAGGCAGTGATGGCCACAGGTGTATTTATCTTTCCTATTAATTGCTATTAAATTTTTTAAAAAGAATTAATTTCCAGGGGGCTAAGTAAAATTTTTTCTGGAAAGGGGGCGGTAGGCCAAAAAAGTTTGGGAACCACTGAGCTAGATGATAAATTGGAGAAAGTGATTAACCTAGAGCCAAAAGACCTGAATTCACATCCAGCCCCAGATACAAGTTTTGTGATCTTGGGCAAAGCCCTTACTAAATTCAGTGTTCTAAATAACTGAGACTTTAAGTTAAAGAGAAGATGCTAACTTTTATTGACAAAAGGAGTTTTTCCCCTGAGAGTTTCTTATAATAATGAAATCATAGAGGTCCATTCCCTATTCCCAAACTACTCATTGTTAGTTTTGAATGCATATGAAGGCAGAGTGGCTAAATTGGTATTATGTTTGGACTAATATTTTCATTTTTTGGGAAAGGACAGAAATAAGCATTTATTAAAAACATATTGTCTGTTTGGCATCTTGTTAAGTGCTTTACAAGTAATATCTCAGTTGGTCCTCAAAACAAAACTGAGAAATAGGCACCTGCTCTTATTATTATTAATACCATTTTATGGTTGAGGAGACTGAGATAGGCAGAAGTCGAGTGACTGGCCCAAGGTCACACAGTTTATAAGTGTGTGAATCCAGATTTGGACTCAGATACAAAGCACAAGTAACAATTTGTAAAAGCTTATCTTTTTTTTATCTTCTAAAAAAACAAACTGATCAGTCCAATCAACATGATAGAAAAAAAGAATGTAGTACATAGGAGTCAAAATGTCTAAGTTTCCAGGTAACCTCAGATACATACTAGCAGAAGCATCTTGAATGAGTTATTTCTCTGGCCTCAGTTTCTTTATCTATAAAATGACTGCCTCTAAGCCAGTGACGATGGTTTGAAAAATGGGGTTTAAAAGACATGTTATCATTACCTTTTTCCAATTCACAGATAAATATGTTAAAGAGAATATATATTAATAATAATAATATTATGTTATGTATTATTATAGTGCATATATAATATAAATATATTAGAGAACCAAGAAATACCCTAGAGTGCTCTACTAGAGACCATCTACCATGCTGACAGTGAATTGTTTTAATCCTTATTTTCCATCTTAGAATTAATACTCTGTTTTGGTTCCAAGGCAAAAGAGTAGTAAGAGCTAAGCTATAGGGGTTAAGTGCCTTGCCTGAGGTCACACAGCTAGAAAGTATCTGAGGCCAGATTTAAACCCAGCACTTTTCATCTGGAGGCCTGGCCATCAATTAACTGAATTGTCTAGTTGCCCCCAATATCTAATTATAAAAACAAGTCTTTGTGTTTAGTCTTTGGACCAGTTCTGATTCCATTATACTGTATTATAATCTATTTCTGTATGTCTTTTCCCCATGAATAGTATGAGGTGCTTTATCATAAACGTTGACAAAATGTAGGTAACCTCTGCCCATCATTTTCCTTATCTCCTAGGTTAGTAATCCTATTGAGAAAAAAAAAGATTAGTTTGATATAACTTTGAGAGAATCAAATTATCTTTTTGTAAATACTACTTCCCTTTTTAGGAGCTCACCAATCCTCCCCTTCAACTGTCCATTCTAGAACTGCCTTAGCAATGGAAATCAAATTTACTATAATTTTCTGACTCTGAACTCTTCCCCTTTTTGAAAATAAGAATATAATTTCCTTTCTTCAAACTCCGAGTGTCTCTCCTATTTCCCATCATCTTTCAAATGGAGCTCACAATATCTCAGCATTCTCCCCTGCTAGTTCTTTTAGTATCTTAGGTTATCATCTTGATAAGGAAACTTGAATACATCAAAGATTATATTCCTACTATCTTCTTACTTGTGACTATCAGTTCACTGTTAAGTCATTCTTGACTAGTCGTTTTTAGGGTAAAGGCTATTTTTTAATATTTTGTGTAAAGACTATTTTTTAATGTTTTATCTTAATGTTATTTTAATAACAAATTTTCACATTTTCCAAAGTTATATGGCTCATGTTGTCTCCCTCCTTTTTTCCCTCCCCACTCCTGGAGTTGACCAGTAATTCAATGTGGGTAATATATGTATTATCATGTAAAAGAGATTTCCATATTACTCATTTTTGTAAGCAAATATAAGGCTATTTTTTTTTACCAGAAAATACACACACACTAAATTGAATAGCTCCACTTTCTCCTTGTTCTCAGTTATTATTGTTTCATCCATCCTAAGCAAAGGCCATATCTCTTCTTTTTCTCTCGATATATCAATTGTCTTTTTCTATTTAGCTTCCCTCATCTTTGTCAGCAAATCTGTGCATTTTACATTCCTGATATTGCTTTTATAGCACCATTCCACAATGTAAGATTCATCTTTTGTTGCCTGGCTTTTGCTTACATCTATTTTCTTTATATTCCAATTTGGTTGCTCAGTTCCTTATGTATCCATATCAGTTTCTTTAGATGAATGCCATTTTCTCTCTTCGGTAAAATTATTTCTCTTTTGTGTCTTTAGAATATTAGTTCTGAAAATCTCCTAATCCTTCATGACTAACTTCTTCTGGAACAATTTTGCCCATGAGATCCTAACAATCTTCTTTGAGCTCTTTGAAATCTATTTTCTCTGAATCTAGGGTGAATGTCTGTCAAGCTTTACTCAGATTCCTCCCCTTTTCCTCAGCATCTCCATAGTTCTAAATACCACTACTTTAAGATTGCTCCAAAATCTTATCTATTTCATTAATTTTGCCCTGTCCATCAATTTCACTCTATCAGGTTCCTTAATCCTTTAATCATTTCACTTACCTTTCTAAAAAATGTACCTTGCTTCTTGTAGTTAGCTACCTTCTTTTCTTTCCTGAATATTTATTCAGATTCACTCTCTAATCTTACTTGATCCTCCATAATCCCAAATTTTCCACAAATGTGCTTTATTGAGTTTCTCTTATATTGGGAAAGTAGAATCTAGACCAATACCTTGTCCTGGAGATGATTTTTCAAACTTGAATCTTATTTCTTCTCCCAAATTTTAATCTCTGAGTTATTTCACTAGTCCATATCTCTCCAAGTTACAAGTATGGTTTTCATCTATTTATTTGACTCAAGATATTCTCTATTCTCTTGGTTCCTCCCATAATGGTAAAAGGAAGTCAGAGAAAAAATATAAAAAGATATTTATCTCCTCTTTTTGCAGAGGCAGGGAGGCTCTGGATGTTGAATATTATATATGATATCAGACTTTTTGATAAGTTGTTTAGAACCTAAGAGTTCCTCTGCCCCTCTTTTGTTGGCATAAGGGATAGCTCTCTGAAAAAGGAAAGGAAAAATAATTTGGGAAGTATAGGTGAGGTAAAAACAAAATAAACCAAAAATGTTTATTTTAAATATGCCCATAACCTCCTCTTTATTAAAAGAGAACACAGAAAATTTAAAACATTTCTCTTTTCAAAAGGGTCTATGTATTTGACAAGAGCACTTGGGTCAATCTCACTCTAACTTTTACTTCAAATACTCTGATTTTGCTTTTTTTTATTTTTTTTTTTTGCCAACAAGCATTTATTAAATACTTACTATGTGCCAGATACAATGTTTGAAATATAATTTGTAAAATGAAACAGTTTCTGCTTTGAGGAAACTTACGTGCAATTGGGGAAAAACAAGAAAAGGAAAAATATTTCTTTAAAATATTCAGAAGAAAATGAATTTCAGAATGGGACACAAGCATTAGGGCAATCTTGTTACTGCATTGCTAGATTTAATATATACTTTAAAAAAACTAAATGTATCAAAAGATCACAGTTTAATATAAAATCCTCCTTTTTGTTCTTTGCATTTTGGAGTGTTTATGTGTGTGGATGGTTGCTAATAATAAAAAAGAAATTGACAATAAAATGCAAGAGGGAGAAAGAGTGGTCTCTCAGAATGAGGAAATTGTCAACAGTGTTAAAAGTTTCTTTGAGAAAAAGGAAGAGGACTGACAAAAGGCCATTAGATATAAATTGTTAGTAACCTTCTAGGGAACAACCTCAGTAGAGAGATAGAGTTTGGAGCCAGATTGTTACAGGGGTTGAGAAGTGAGTGGGAGGTGAAGAATTAGAGGCAAAGAATTCCCTGCTATTTCTAGGAGTTTGGCACTGAAAGGGACAGAGATATAGGATGATAGCTCGAGGGAAGGGCAGGATCAAGTGAAGAATTTTAAGGATGGTAGGAGTTGATTGGCCAAGTTTATAGATAATAGGGAAGGAGCCAGTGGATAAAGAGATTAAAGATTATAAGAGAAAGGGGATGATTAAAGGCACAAACTCATAGAGGTGATGGGAAGGGATAATCCATGACATAGAAGAGGGGTTGACTCTTTGAAATCTGTTTTCCCTAAATTTAGAATACATGTTGGGCTGTGCCCATATCACAATTTCCTAATCTGTAAAATGAAAGGGTAGGACTAGATGACTTTTCAAGTTCCTTCTAGTTCTAAATCTATGATCCTATGATTCTGTTCTATATCCAACAGTGAGATTTGTGAATATACACACAGATAGAGAAATGCATTAGTCTTCTCTGAGCTTTTGCCAAATTGATGAGCAAGGTATGTGTGTGTGTGTGTGTGTGTGTGTGTGTGTGTGTGTGTGTGCAAATTATTATAACTAACTCAGAATCTGTTTCACACTAAATGATGAAGCTCCCCCCTTCACAACACACACACACACACACACACACACACACACACACACACACACACACACACACAGAGTAGAATTCCTTCTCTAAAGGTCCTGGCTATCTTAGTCTGCCAGGCTACCTTTACTGTTCCCAGGTTTTGCTTGAGTGAGACCTATAATTAAGATGATGACGATGATAAATGGAGGAGGGCGAGAGAAAGATGGATGGATGGACAGACAGACAGACAGAAAAAAAGATGATGAAGAAGAAGATGAAGACAACAGTAGCAACTATCATTTATTTAGACCTTTAACATTTTTAGTTTTTTTTAAAGTCCTTTTCATTTATTATCTCATTTGATCCTCATAACAAAATAGGTGTTATTATCAGGCCCATTTTACAGATGAGAAAACTTGAGTTCAAATTTGGCCCCAGAGACTTATTAGTTGTATGATCCTGAGCATGTCACTTAAACTTTATTTGCCTTAATGCACTGGAAAAGGAAATGGCAAACCACTCCAGTATCTTTGCTAAAGAAAACCACAGACAATATGAATGAATAATACATGAATGAACTATTGAACAGCAACAGAGAGTCCTTCAAGTTTTATAAGACACAAGTATAAGTATATTCATCACCATTTTATAGAGGAAGAAACTGAAGTCTATTAGACTAAGCAACTTGTGATGGTCACATGTTGTTCAATTATTTCTGGCATGTCATACTCTTCCTTACTCCATTTAGGGTTTTCTTAAAATGGTTTTCCATTTCCTTCTCCAGTTCTTTTTACAGATAAGGAAACTGAGGAAATGGGATTAAGGCCAGATTTTAACTTGTATTCCTGATTCCACTCCCAGTGTTCTATCCATTTAGCCAACTAACATCATGGTCACTACCCAGTAACTAGTTGAGGCTGAATTTGAAGTGAGATCTCTACTAAATTGAACACTTTGCCTCTGAGCCAGTGAAGAATATTTAAAAGTCATTTATTTTAAATTCCACAAATTTTATAATAAATTTTTCTTTAACATAGAAATTTGGGGTGTTTCTGTGTGTGTGTGTGTGTGTGTATGTATGCCTTAAAAACATCTCTTTTTATATTTATAGCTGCTCTTTTTGTGCAGACAAATAATTAGAAACAAAAGGTATATCCCTCAATTAGAGGATGGCTGAACAAATTGTTCAATTTGATAGTGATGGAATACTATTCTGCTAGTAGGAATGATGAAAAAAATTATTTCAGAAAGAACTGGACATACCTACATGAACTAATGCAGTGTGAAGTAAGTAGAACCAGAATAACATTGTACACAGTAACTAAAAAAAATGTGAGACGATCAAATGTGATAGATTTTGCTACTAATAGCAATGCAATGATCAAGAACAATTCTGAGGGGCTTTTGAAAAAGAAAGCTATCCAGCTCTAGAGAAAGAAATATTGGAGTAGGAATAAACATGAAAACATAAGACTTATCATATGTTTATTTGAGTGTATGTAGAGGGGGTTTGGTTTTACAAGATTATTCACTTACAAAAATGAATAATATGGAAATATGTTTTGTGTGGGACAAAACAAACCAAAACATATAACCCAGATTGAATTGCTAGCCAGCTCCAGGAGAGGGGAATGAAGAAGGAAGGGAGACAATATGAATCATATAATCTTAGAAAACTTATGTGGAAATTTGCTATTAAAAAATGAGTATTTCAAGATGGTCCCAGAGTAGAGGCAGGACTCTTCCTTTCCTCTCCACCAACAGAGATACAGTGCCTCAAAAGGACTAAACCAAAGTCAGAAGAGTGAAGGGACCCCACTGTAGGGCACAACGTGGAAGATAGGCAAAATTTGGGCATTTCTACACTAAAAGGGGACAAAATTACTCCCAACAATGGGTGAGCTTATCACCCCTTCCCCATTCCACCTATGTTGCCAGAGATGGAGCAAGTGCTGAGAAACTTCTAGGTTTTTTTGGGGGGAGAGGGGGTGACTGAGGTCATCACAGACATACCCCTGAGACGAGTCCTCAGGAGGCTGAGGAATGCAGAGCTTGGACAAAGAGACAATGCAGGGCCACACACAGTAGAAGCTGCCATGGAGACTTGAAAAATAGCCTCAGGGCAAAAACCTCTCCAGAGATCAATACAGAGGCTTGCCTACACTCAACACCCAGACCTCTGTGGAGCAAGCTCTAAGTTATCAGAGGCATATTGCCCCTGAGAGCAGTGAGACTTGGGTCCCCAGGAGGCTGAGAAATGTGGAGCTTGGGCAAAGAGATGGCACAGGGCTGCTCACAGCAGAACTTGCCAGGGAGACTTGAAAAATAGCCTCGAGGCAAAAACGTCTCTGGAGCTCAATACACAGATTGCCCATCATCTTCATCTAGACTTCTGATCATGAAGGAGCAAGGCAATGGCCACCAAGAACTACAATCCATAACCACCAGAAAAAATAAGAAGAAAACCTTAACCCTCAATAATTTTTATGCAGAAAAAAATCTAAAGAGGAGACAGCAGAAGATGATCAACAAATAAGTACACTCAAACCTTCCCCAAAAAATGGAAATTTGTCAAGCTCTTGAAGAATTGAAATCGGAGATTATAAGAAAGATAGAAGAGAATTGGCAAGAAAATGGGAAATAGTTCAAAAGTGGGAAAGAGTTTAAAAAACAGAATTTCCCACTTCAAAAAAGAACCCCAGAAATTAAATGAAATAATAAACAAATTGAAGATCAGAAATGACTTGCTGGAAGCCATGAAAAGCAGAATAGATCAAACCAAAAAGGAAAATCAAAAGATCTTAGCTGAAAACCAGTAATTAAAAACTAGAATTGGGCAAGTAGAAGCCAATGATCCCCTAAGACAGCAAGCATTAATAAAGCAAAGTCAAAAGAATGAGAGAATAGAAGTAAACATGAAATATCTCACTGAGAAAATGACTGATCTAGAAAATCAATCTAGAGAAGACAATTTGAGAATCATAGGTCTATCTGAAAGCATGGAAACAAACAGAAACCTTGACATGATACTACATGATATTATCCAAGAAAACTCCCCTGATGTTCTTCAACAAGAGGGCAAAATATACATTGAAAGAGTGCATAGATCACCCTCTACATTAAATCCTCAAAAGACAACCCCCAGAAGTGTAATTGCCAAATTCAAGAGCTTCTAAGCTAAGGAGAAAATATTACAAGAAGTCAGAAAGAGACAATTCAGATATCAAGGAGCAATAATCAGGATTACACAGGATTTGGCAGCCTTCACAATAAAGGACTGCAGTGCTTGGAATATGATATTCAGAAAGTGTAACATGGAGATGGCAGGGTGGAATTCCTGCAAGATTCAGGGTCAAGCCTCAACCCAGAATTCCAGGGGCCCCCCTGCCTAGAGAACTCTGGGTGAGGGGGCAGTTGAGGGCAGTTAGGGGCAGTTGGTTCTTGGGGTTGGAAGTGAGCAGAACACCCTTCTTGCTGATCCCAGTTCTTGATTGCTTTGGAGGCCTTGTGGCAAAAGCCATTTTGGTTCTTCTCTGCTGCTAGCTTGTTTAGCTGAACTAGACCTTTCCAGCAAGCATTATTGTTAACATTTAATTATTTAGATATTAGAAGTGATTAATTATAGGCTTTGAGGGCAAGCTAGTTATAACTGCCTCTCCCTCTTAGGGGGAGGGGTTGTTTCTACATAACAGTACAGGGCCTCCCAGATCTTATCCTAATCCTTGACAAAACTTCCCTTCCTTCCTTTCCTCATTTATCAGTAAACCTTTATCTTTTGGGAGCAGTACCTGTCTATTATTTTGGGAATATTCACATCCATCTTCAGCTAAGTTTCCTTGAGCTGTCTGGCCCATACAAGTCAGATTCGTCTGTCCCTGATAACATCAAGATTCTCCTTTTATTCCTTTGTCAAACCTGTGGGGAAATAAGTTGAGAAAGTCAACATCATTAGAGATTTGCCTTGCCTAGTCTTGCCAGAAGAGTTCAGATCAAACCTCTATTTCCAACTGATTTCTAACTGCTTGTTGGGAAGGGGGATAAAGGAGCACTGAGCCAGTTTATGCCTCTCTCTCTTCACTCAAGCCTGTCGGGGGAGGAGTGAGTCTAGCAAGTTACTGATTTCTGGCCATCCCTTCAGCTTCTCAAAAGAATGTTTCATACAAATATAACAGAAAGTCAAGATAATTGGGTCTACAAACAAGGATTACCTACCTATCAAAACTCACAATATACTTTGAGGGGAAAGTGTAGGCATTCAACAAAATAGAAGATTTCCAAATAAAAGACCAGATATAAATGGAAAATTTGTTATTCAAATATAAAAACCAAGCAAAACATGAAAAGGTAAATAAGAAAAAGAGGAGAATTTTTTCTTATTTTTTTCTTTAAGGGCTTCAATAAGATCAAATTGTTTATATTCCTATATGTAAAAATGTTATTTGTTACTTTCAAAAATTACATTCACTATAACAGTAGTTAGAAGAATTATTCATACACAGAGATTAGGGTACTAAGTGGTTTAAGATGATATGCAAAAAAGGGTGGGGGGGAATGGAAGATGGCACCAAGAGAAACTTGAAGGAATAAGAAAATTAGGATAATCTATACCACACAAAAAGACACATGGGAGGGGGACGGGAAGAATACTATTATGAGAAGGAGAAGAACAGAGTGCTAACAGGTAATACTCAAACCTTACTCTCAGTGGAATCATTTCTGAGAGGGAAGACCACCTAGATCCAATGGGGTATCAAATTTTATCTTACCCTTTAGGGAAGTTGAAAGGAGAAAACTAAGGGAGGGAGTGCCGTGTGTGACAATTAGATTAAGTCTACACTGCCAATCTTTAGATTTAATCATAAAAGGTGAGAACATCTCCAATTTTTGGAGGTCCCTAACCCACGTGTGCTAGAGTGGGTGATGAATCAGAATTGACTGACTGCCCCCTAGGCAGTCCCAAGAGAAGCATCTGTTGTAATTGGACACTCCAACTAGGGGGGAAGCACAGGAAGTGACTCATATGTGATCCCTTTAAAAGGAGAAGGTCTTCTTCTGGAGAGAGGTCTTCTGGAGGAGAAGGCTGCTGGTGAAGGCCTTCTGCTGAGTCTTCTAGCTTTCCTGGTTTGTGGAGGAGTACTGGCTAGGATGCTGAGACCTTGATAAGACAGCTTTTAATATCTTCTTTAAAATTCCACATGGTGAGTTTAAAGACTGAATCTTCCTGAACTTCTCTTAAGGAACTTCCCTTTAATATAGACTCTATGAATGAAGCTTTGCTTCATTCAACTCTGGGCCTCTCACCCTCTGACTCTTGGCTGAGGGTTAATTAGATTAATTAGAGGATCATAGTAATTTACCTACTGTGTTAGATTCTTATTTCCTTATTTCCTCCCTCTCTTCTCAATTCTAAATAAACTTCCATAAATTCAATTTTGACTTGAGGTTATTCCTTAATTGGGGAAATTTCCCCTGGTGACCATTTTTAATATATTGAACCCCCAAAAAACCCTTTCCCCCTTACAGGTGGGATTTAAAAACAGGGAGGGAAAGAGAGGGGAGAAATAATTTAATAGACCCTAAAAAATAAGAGGTGAATAAAAATTGAGGGGGCAGAAAGGGAAGTAAAATAAAGGTGGTGATTAGGGGGACTGATTGAAAACAAAACATTGGTGTAAAAGGAAATAGCAAAAGAAGAAAGGGCAGGACTAGGAAATGAAATCAAAATATTAGGGAATGCACAGGTGGCAATCATAAATCTGAATGTGAATGGGATGAACTCGCCCATAAAACAGAAGCAAATAGCAGAGTGGATTAGAAACCAGAATCCTACCATATGTTGTCTACAAGAAACATACATGAAGCAGATAGAGACACATAGGGTAAAGGTAAAAAGCTGGAGCAAAATCTTTGAGCTATCAACTAGAAAAAGAAGGCAGGAGTTGCAATCATGATATCTGACAAAGCCAAAGTGAAAGTAGATCTGATTAAAAGAAATGGGGAAGTTAATTACATCCTGATAAAAGGCAGAATAGACAATGAAGAAATAACAACACTCAACATGTATGCACCAAATGGTATAGCATCCAAATTTCTAAAGGATAAATTAGTAGAGCTTCAGTAGGAAACAAATAGTAAAACTATACTAGTGGGAGACCTAAACCTTCCTCTTTCAGATCTAAATAAATAAAATTATAAAATAAATAAGAAAGAGGTAAGATATGTGAATGAAATCTTTAAAAAAATTAGAGTTAATAGGTATGTGGAGAAAAATAAATAGGGGAAAAAAATACACCTTCTTTTCAGCAGCACATGGTGCATTCACAAAGATTGACCATGTACTAGGGCATTAAAAACATGCCAAACAAGTGCAAAAGAGCAGAAATTCTAAATAAAACTTTTTCAGATCATAATGCAATAAAATAATAATTAGTAAGGGTACATGGATAGGAAAATCAAAAATTAATTGGAAATTAAATAATATGATTCTCCAAAATCAGTTAGTTAAAGAACAAATCATAGAAATAATTAATAATTTCTTTGAAAAGAATGACAAGGATGAGACATCCTATAAAAATCTATGGGATGCAGCCAAAGCAGTGCTTAAGGTAAAATTTATATCCTTGAGTACATATATTAACAAATAGGGAAGGCAGAGGACAATGAATTGGGCAGTCAAATGAAAAAAACCAGAAAGTAAACAAATTAAAAATCCCCAGATAAAAACTAAATTAAAAATCCTAAAAATTTAAGGATTAATAATTAATCCTTATTATAATTAATAAATTAATAAAATCAAAAGTGAAAGAACACATTCTTGGTTCCAGGTTAAGATGGTGGCAGAGTAAGAAGGAGCTCTTAACCTCTCCTGACCGAAACACACAAAACTCCTCAAGGGGACATAAAAACAAGTCCAGACGAATGGAGGAACCCCACAACAGGGCACAGCGTGGAAGGTACGTGGAATCGAGACATTTCCAGGCTATAAAGGGCTCTCACTAAATCGTGGGCTGAGCAACCGCCCCACCCCCACCCCCTCCACACTCATCTATAGCTCCGAACCCAGCTAAAAAGAAATAGGGCAAGTTTGGGGCACCCATCAAGTCATCAGCAGCTCCGGGACCTGTTCCTGAGAGCAGCAAGACTTAGGACCCCATTAAGTCAAAAAACGCACGCGAAATCTGAGCCCACGCGGGAGCAGGACACTGGGTGCAGAGCGCAGGCTGAGCAGAGGCGTGAGTGGAGGCAGACACA
>NC_058133.1:126550379-126562865 GCF_016433145.1 Gracilinanus agilis
GTTCCAAATCTCTAATAATTAGAGAAATGCAAATCAAAACAACTCTGAGGTATCACCTCACACCTAGCAGATTGGCTAAAATGAAAGAAGGGGAGAGTAATGAATGCTGGAGGGGATGTGGCAAAATTGGGACATTAATGCATTGCTGGTGGAGCTGTGAACTGATCCAGCCATTCTGGCTGGCAATTTGGAATCATGCTCAAAGGGCTATAAAAGAATGCCTGCCCTTTGACCCAGCCAAACCATTACTGGGTTTGTACCCCAAAGAGATCATAGATAAACAGACTTGTACGAAAATATTCATAGCTGCGCTTTTTGTGGTGGCAACAAATTGGAAAAGGAGGGTATGTCCTTCAATTGGGGAATGGCTGAACAAACTGTGGTATATGCGGGTGATGGAATACTATTGTGCTAAAAGGAATAATAAACTGGAGAAGTTCTAGGCGAACTGGAGAGACCTCCAAGAACTGATGCAGAGCGGAAGGAGCAGAGCCAGAAGAACTCTATACACAGAGACTGACATTCTGTGGTAAAATTGAATGTAATGGACCTCTGTACCAGCAGCAATACAATGACCCAGGACAATTCTGAGGGAGTTATGGTAAAGATGCTACCCACATTCAGAGGAAGGACTGCAGGAGAGGAAACATATAAGAAAAACAACTGCTTGAATGCATGGGTTGGGGTGGACATGATTGGGGATGTGGACTCGAAACTACCACACCAATGCAACTACCAACAATTTGGAAATTGGTCTTGATCAAGGACAAATGACAAAACTAGTGGAAATGCGCATGGGTAGGGGNATAAATGTTTAAAAAAAAGTTAAAGAACTATTGATTTAATAAATAAGACTAGAAGCTGGTACTTTGAAAAAAGAAATAAAATAGACAAAGTACTGATTAATCTAATAAAAAAAGGAAAGAAGAAAACCAAATTAATAGCATTAAAGATGAAAAGGGAGACCTCACCTCTAATGAAGAGGAAATAAAGCAATCATTAAAAAGTATTTTGCCCAATTATATGGCAATAAATGCGGCAATCTAGATGATATGGATGAATATTTACAAAAATATAAATTACCTAGATTAACAAAAGAAGAAATAGAATACTTAAATAATCCCAAATTGAACAAGCCATCACAGAACTCCCTAAGAAAAAATCCCCAGGACCAGATGGATTCACAAGTGAATTCTATTAAATATTTAAAGAACAACTAATACCAATACTATACAAACTATTTGAAAAATAAACAGAGGGAGTTCTACTAGATTCCTTTTATGACACAAATATGGTAGTGATCCCAAAGCCAGGCAAATCAAAATCAGAGAAAGAAAACTATAGACCAATCTCCTTAAAGAACATAGATGCAAATATCTTAAATAGAATACTAGCAAAAAGTTTTGTTTTATTGGGTTTTTTTTCCCCCTCTCTTAATTACCTTTTGGTAATTCTCTTGAGTTCTGTGTTTGGACATCAAATTTTCTGTTTAAGTCTGTTCTTTTCTTTATGAATGCCTGGAAGTCTTCAATTTTATTAAATGATCATACTTTACCCTATAAGAATATAGTCAGTTTTTCTGGGTAGTTAATTCTTGGTTGTAGGCCCAATTACCTTGCTTTCTGGATTATCATATTCCATGCCTTCCAGTCCTTCAGTGTAGATGCAGCCAGATCCTGTGTTATCCTAAGTGTAATTCCATGGTTTCTGAATAACTTCTTAGCAGTTTGTAATATTTTTCCTTGGTCTGGTAGTTCTTGAATTTGGCTATAATATTCCTGGGAGTTGTCAATTGTGGATTAAATGTAGGAGGTGATCTGTGGATTCTTTCAATCTCCACTCTTTCCTCTTATTTGAGGACGTTGGGGCAATTTTATTGAATGATTTCCTGTAGGATGATGTCCAGGCTTTTTCTTTTGTCAGTGTGGATGAGAAGGGAGCATTTATGAGAAATGTTATAAAGATAGACTCAATAGAACTTGGCAACTTTTTGCATATGGAAGGGCATGAATAGCAGGAGGATTCAAAGATAATATCTAGGTTATGAGCCAGGGTGATTGGGAGGATTATCATGCTTTTGATAGTAGTAGGAAATTTAAGAAGATGGGAGGGCTTGGGACAAAAGATAATGAATTTAGTTTTGGATATGTTGAGCTTAAAATCTAAGGGAAGTACATTCCTGGCATTTTGCTAGATGTTATAACCTTAGGAGCTTACATCTTTAAAAGGGTTACTAAGACATAGATTCATACTTTATAGATTCCCTATTAGTTGGTTTGTTTCTTTTTGTTATAGCTTATGATTTTATTTGTGTATAGAACTCCTCATGTAGAAACTACCTCTACCAATGTAGATGTACATTTAATAATTTTGCCTGGTAAACTGGTTACCAGGTTAGGTAACTTAGGATCAGACAATGAGACTAGCTCTCTGTCCATCACAAGCAACACAAATAAGGCTGCTATTCATGTTTTGAGTCCTTCAGTGTTTTAAAGAATCACTTTTAGGAGGTCTTCATGAATGGATGAGATAAAAATTTATCAATTGTTGACCAATCTTGGGCTGAGGAGCCTCTCCTCTCCTTTTTAAACTAGTCCTTTTATGATTATCCATTCCTTCCCAGTTCTGTGCTAGAAGCCTTTCAAGCTTGGTAGGACCTGTCGGGGCTTGTAATCTCCTGGCATAGCTTTTAGGAATCCAGCATCACTTCTAAAAAATCTTTAGGCATTAGATTAGAACATTTGTCACAGCCCATTTTGAAAAGAAAAATAACATTGACTATGTTCCTCTTTTCCTGCTTCTTTTCTTCTAACCTTCCACATTTCAGTTCTCTTCTTCATCTTTCCCTGATATCCAACATGGAATTCTGGAAGAGATCTTAGAGAACCTCTGGTTTAACTTCTATTTTGCCAAGAGGGGCACTTCTTTGATCCTTCCTGCCTTCCAAAAATCCCAGTGATCTTTCCTGACTCCTTATATGTTATTTCTGTCTTTACACTTTACAATCCAGCCAAAATGACCTTTCTCTGTTTTTTTACTCATGGAAATCTGACTTTTTTCTATGCCTTTGTACTAATTGTCCTCCATTGCCTAGAATCCACTGTCTCTTTGCTTCTACCTCACAAAATCCATTTATTTCTTTAAGATTCAGTTCAAGTACCACCTTGTACAGAAAGTGTTTTCTAATCCTCCCAATTGCTAATACTGTCCCTCCCTAATTACCTTAAATGTATTTAGCTTGTATTTATGTTATTTATATTTATTATCTCTAATTATATATAATATGTGCATATATATAATATATTTGTACAGATATGTACATCTATCCCTTTATAGAATATAAATTCCTTAAGAGTAGGAATTTTTACTTTTTTATGTTTATATTTCTAACACTTTATTAATTCCATGGTTACATGATTCATATTTTCTCCCTCCCTCATCCCTCTCCTATCCCAGAGTCAAGTAGCAGTTCCATTGGATTATAGATATATGTATTATCTCTTGAACCCATTTCCAGAGTATTCATTTTTGTAAAAGATCAGTCCTCTAAAACCAAAACCCCAAATCACATACCCACATAAGCAAATGATAAATCACATATTTTCTTCTGTATTTCTACTGCCACAGTTCTTTCTCTAGATGTGGACAGCATTCTTACTCATGTGTCCCTCAGAATTGTCAGGGATCATTGCATTGCTTTCAGTGAAAAGTCAATTACATTTGATTGTCCCACAACATTACTGTTTCTGTGTATAATGTTCTCCTGGTTCTGCTTATTTCATATGCATCAGTTCATGTAGGTCTTTCCAGTCTTATAGAATTCCATCAATTCATTATTCCTTACAGCACAATAGTATTCCATCACCATAATATACTACAATTTGTTCAGCCATTCCTCAATCGAGGGATATCTCCTCATTTTCCAATTTTTTGCTACCACAAAGAATGCTATTTCTAACACTTTAAATAGTTTCTGGAACAAGGTTGGCATTTAATAAGTGCTTGGTGATTGATAACATTTAATTGAAACACAGAATCCAGATAGCTTTCAGGATTGGAGACTAGTAAATCAATGGCCAGGGTACATCAGGACTAATCAAACAGGTGGCAGATGTGGGCTATGATTCGGGAGTTCAAGTTGGTCATAGCCTAGGCAAGAGATGAAAGATCCCAGAATCTCACTTCTCTGGCTATTAATTTGTCTCCAAGGAACATGTGACTTTATTCATATATACTCAAATGGAAAATGCTCATACCTGAGTCGTACTTTAAAAGTTTCTGAGGAAATCATGAAAATTCAACTGGAAAATAACATACCACAAACTTGGTATCATGACAACTTTAGAATCATTATAGCTATAAACTATTTAACCTGCTACAATAAAACTCCAGAAAAGGCCCAATAGAATGCAATTTTCTTTGGCCAATTTTTTTTTTAAGGCCTGATTTAAACACAGTGAAAAAGGTTTGTATGGGTTCAGAAAGGGTGACAAAGACACTGTTTTTTGCTATCATTGGCCTGATATCAACTCTCATGTGTCCAAAACAAATGAATCTGGATGGAAGTAGTTAAAAGGCTAAAGTGAACCAATCCAATTTAAAAAAAAAAAAAAGATATTATTGCTAGCAGTATCCTCCCCCATTAGAAATCTGTGTGGGGAGATAGAGACCCACTTCAACTCAATGAGTCACTTTTACTTCCTAGCCAGAACAATTAAACTTCTTGTATAAAACATGACCTGAAGCCTGCCCTTCACCACATCATCCCACCTCAAAAACTCCCAGAGGTCAGCTCTGACATTTAACAGCTCGCAAATTCAATTTCTTAGCTGCCGAGGCCAACTTCATGCTTTTAAAAACGAAAATTAGGTTATGGGGAATTTTTCTCCTTCAACTTTTTGGGTAATACATAAAATGTGTTGTCAATTCTGCTGCCAGACCGCCCAACATTACACATGCCTCTTTATCATGGTGGAGATAGCATTTTACTACATTTGTGAAGCAGCTGCAGGGGGAAAAGGGGGGTTGGGGAAAGAAAGCAAGAAAAAAATACACCCCCACCCAAGAACACACAGCTCACCATTGGAACCATGGTGCCTGCTGGCTTCCTAACAAAGGTACTGTCCGACTAGGTCAACCCAACATCCCAACAAGCTACAGAAATGGTTAAGGCATTTTGCAACTTGAAGCTCTCCATTATTGCTAACAGCTGAACAGCATAGGATGCATGAGTATCCTTCCTTCCCTCCCTCCTTCCCTTTTCCTCCTTCCCTTTCTCTCCTTTCTTCCTTTTTTCCTTCCTTTTATTTCCTTTGCCTTCACTCTCTCCTTCCTTCTCTTCCTTTCTACCTCCCTTCCTTTTCTCTCTACTTCCCTTCCTTCATTCTTCTCTTCATTTCTTCCTTACTTTCTTCTTTCACCTCTCCCTCCCCCTCTTTCTTTCTTCTCTTTTCAATTGTTATTGATCTCTTGCCATATTTTGCATACAGTCCCCAAACAACATTAGCTCATTTCTGCTCCAGTCTTAAAAATTAGCTCATCTGGGTTATGTACTTTGGTGTGTAGGTGTTGAGTGTTGACTACATCTTAATTTTTCATTCTGAAAGGCTCAATCCACTTTAACAGCTCTTTAATGAGCTTGATCTTTCTGGCCCAATGTTTTACTCTGACTATTGGAAGAGATTTCCAGTTCTTCCTAGAGTATCTCTAGCTGGGTGGAGTTGTGTGGAAAGGGAGGGGAGGATTGTGGTTGTTTTATTTTTCAATTGAGCCTAACCACCCCCTTCCTAGAAATGATACTTGTACAAGGAATCCAATAAAGGTCCTATTTCCACGCATTCAACATAAGCCTCTTGCCACCACTTTGGTTTAAAATAATAATAACAACAACAACCAACTTGTCTCTTGTTTTAACATAACTCATGATGGTTTATAATTATGCAAACAGATGCTCCACCTTTCTCCCTCATGATTCAAATCCTAGTTTCAACAGTAGATTTTCTTTGAAAAAAGTCAAATGTAAAGATACAGGAATATATTTCCCCCTCCTCCCACTTCCCAGGATCTCTTATCTCTTTAATACCAAATATATATATATATTCAATGATTGATATTTCTGGCAGGTCACCACCAACATACTACCTGTGTGACTTTAGGCAAGTCACTTAACCTCCCTAAGCCTCAATTTCTTTATCTGAAAATTTAGGGAATTGGACTGGATGGCCTCTGAGTCCCTTCCAGCTTTAGATCTTGGGTTTTGATTTTTCCTTAGTAATCCCAACTATAGATCTTGAATTTGGTGAATAAATAGAAAGATTAGAAAGTCCTAGAGAGGAGAAATTTTGTCTTCTCTGTCTTTGTATCTCCTCTCCACCTAAAGCTCCATTTGGACAACTTAAACAGTGACTTAGAGCTTCATAAATATTTCAGTTCAATTCAACAAAAATCATATTAAATTATTACTTGCATGGGGGCAGCTGGATAGCTCAGTGGAGTGAGAGTCAGGCCTAGAGACAGGAGGTCCTAGGTTCAAATCCGGCCTCAGCCACTTCCCAGCTGTGTGACCCTGGGCAAGTCACTTGACCCCCATTGCCCACCCTTACCACTCTTCCACCTATGAGACAATACACCGAAGTACAAGGGTTAAAAAAAAAATTATTACTTGCAAAACATTGTGCCAGACACCAGGGATACAAAGACAAAATATGAATCATCCTAGCGCATGAAAAGTTTATATTCTTTTGCAGGAGGGGTTAACATAAACAAGTGCTGCTATTACAAAGTATATTCAAAATAACAAAGTATTTTCAAGATGAAAGGAGTGTTAGTGACTTGAGGAATAGGGTAGGGAGAATTGTGAATGTAGGATCATATGATTCTAGATCTAGAGCTGCAGGGACCTCAGAGGCCATGTAGTCTCTTCAATTTACAGATGGGAAAACTGAGGTTCAGTGAAGTTAAGTGACTTGCCTAAAGCTACATAGGTAGTAGTATGTGGATGGCACCCACTAGATAATGTGAATGGGAGGAGACCGAGGTTGATAAGAGCCGCATTAAAGAGATTTTTATATGAATGCATAAAATTGCATTTATTAAGCATCTGGTATGTTCAAGACACCATTCAAAGGGCCAGACATGTAAACACAAAAGAAAAAGAACCCTTTACTCAAATATAGGGGGAGATAGTAGGCCAACTTTGACCAGGAAAGGGAGTTTTGTTCTAGGATAGGTGGTCATGGCAATGGCATTTTGGTCAGGACAAATAACTGCCATATCCATGCCAGCAGCATTTATTGTATTGATTTGATTATTTTATGAAAAATGAATGGGGGATAGGGGCAGGGAAGACAGCAAGGTGGAGTAGGGGATAACTTGATGAGATCTGAAGCTTGACTTAGTCTGGGATCAGAGAGATAAAGTTGATTAGGTGATTTTGTATTCTCTTACTTATCAAAGAAGACAGCTCAGCCCCAGGGCAGGAATGATCAAATTCTCCTGTATTATGAATATCACCTTGGCAGTTGTGTTGGCAGGAATGAGGAGAAACTAGGGACAATGGGACTAATCAGGCAGTTATTCCAGTTGTAATGATTGTTCAGTGATTTCAGTTGGGTCTGACTCTTCATGACCCCATTTGGGGATTTTCTTGGCAAATATATTGGAGTGGTTTGACATGTCCTTCTCCAGCTCATTTTACAGATGAGGAAACTTAAGCAAACCAGGTTAAGTGACTTGCCCAGAGTAACTCAGCTGCTAAGTGTCTAAGACCACTTTTGAGCTCAGGAAAATGAGTCAGCCTGGTGCTCTATACACTGTGCCACCTAGTTGCCCAGTTAATCCAGTAGTTCAGAAATAAGGACATGAACTAAGGAAAAGGTTGTTTGAGTAGAGAGAAGGGAACTGATTCTTGAGATGTTATGCAGGTATTAGCTATAAAATTTGTGAATTTGTTGGATAAAGATATTAAAGGAAAAAGGCAGACATTACTCTGTGATTTTGAACCTGTGGGAGAATATATTGGTCCAGAAAAGGAGATTGAAAAGTTTGAAATGAGAGGAATGGGAATCAGTGAAGAAAAAGGGAGGAGTTTCTAGGAAGAGACAGTAGCTGAGAGTCAATAACTCCAGAGAAGTCCAGTAGGATGAGGACTTCAGAAAAGGCCAGGCTTGCTGAGTTGAATTTGAAAAGGTCTTTTGCCACTGCTTTGTCATTGGCAGAGTTTTAAAAATTCTCAAGTTGTTGGGAGCTTTTGAAACAATCAATCAGCAAACAATGATTGAACACTTACTATGTGGGTGGAGAAATAAGAAGATAAGATTGAACCAGTCCCTGTTTGGTTCTCTGGGGAGAAATGCTTTCTATCAGGCCCAAACAGCTTAACTGAATAGCAAAAACAATAACAGACTTTCAGATTAAAGGCTTCTGGATAAAAATCCTCAGAGGTAAAAACCTCAGAGCTGAAAGGAACCTTTAGAGGTCATCTACTTCTATCCCACTGGAAGCACTTTCCTTAACAACATCCTTTTTTTCTTTCTAAAATTAACAATTTTAAGACAGAAGAGTGACAAGGGCTAGGCAATTAGAGTTAAGTGATACAGCTAGGAAGTGTCTGAGGTGCCATATTCCTCCCAACTCCACTGTGCTACCTAGCTGCTCCTACAACATCCTTCTTGAAGGCAAGAAATGTTTCAGTTTGCCTAGGAAAGGAAGGCTAAAGAGCCAGCCTAGTAAACCATGAAGACTAAAGTTTAACTGCAGCCATTGACCCATAATGGCTATATAACTCTGAAGAAATTACTCAACTTCTCAAAATGGTGACCACATTAGTAAGCAGGAATTTCCTTACTGGGGAAGCTGCCTGTTCCATTGAAATTACATTTCTAGCTCTTGCCCCATCTCTATCCTTAATGCTTAGCAAAAGTTGGTTCAAAGTTATAATAGCATTTATATAATGCCTTGAGGTCTGCAAAATATTGCACATACTCTATCTCATTTGGTTCTCACTAGAACCCTGAGAGATAGATGTATTCTTACCCCCATTTTATAGATGAAGAAACCAAGAGTGAGTGATTAAATGACTTGCATAAGGTCACATAGTCATTAAATGTCTGAGGTAGGATTCAAACTCAGGTCTTCCTGTCCCAAGGGTAGCATATGCCATCTAGTTGTCTATTGAATTGAATTGAATGTTGCCCATTTAGGTAATAGCAGATAAAAGAAATGGTGCTCCTTAATTTCATTGGGTCACAAGTGTGCTTGATCTATGGGCTAGAAGTTCAAGGATACTTTTGAGGTATTCCCTAAAGAAGAATCTTCTATAACCAAGCAGACATAATGGATCCACTCTTGTCCCCAGAATTGTTGTTGCTGTTGAGTCATATCTGACTCTTCATGACTGCATTTGGGCTTTTCTTGGCAAAAATATTGGAGTAGTTTGCCATTTCCTTCTCCAGCTCATATTACAGATGAGGAAACTGAGGCAACAGACTTTCCCAGAATTATATAGTTCATAAATATGTGAGGCTAGATTTGAGCTCAGGAAAATGTGTCTTCCTAAATCTGGGCATGGTATTCTATCCTTGTTTCCTCAGGGTACAGGATATCTTTGGAGGCTTTTCAATACCTACTGGGGAAAATTCTATTAAAATACCAGAATTCTCTTTCCTTCCCTCGGTTCTTCTCCTACATCAATTTGAAAGAACAGAGGGTAGGCAGGGAGCTCAGTGGATAGAGAGCCCTGGGTTCAAATATGGCCTTAGACATTTCCTGGCTTTATGACCCTAGCCAAATCACTTAACCTTCATTGCCCAATCATTACTGCTCCTCTGCCTTAGAACCAATATATAGTATTAATTCTAAGATGAAAGGTAAAGGTTTAAAAGAAAAATTGAAAGGCCTGATGAAAGGATTTAGTCTTTAGCATCATCTTCCCAAAAGAAAGGGAAATCAGGAGAAGAGACAGTTTAGAAGCTCATTTACAACCTTTCCTCGAAATGGCCAGAAACACTTTGGTTTTAGCATGTGGGTGTTTGTGTGCTTTTTTGCTCTGAGTTCCTCGACTTTTAGGTAATGTTCTATTTTTAATCTGTTTGTGAAAACTGCTTATTTCAGCCATTCCCCATACTTCCCCAATTTGTCCAGATTGAAAAAGGATAAAATGTCACTTGGTGCTCTCTGTTCATGCAACTACAATTGCTTTATGATTTCTGATTCAGAGGTCACATCAGGTTGAGTGATGAAAAATAAATTAGCCATCAAAGCCCATCCCCTTTCCCCACACAAATATATTCAGAAGACATTTTCACCCTCCCTCAGAGCAACAAAGTAGGCTCTCTTATGCCTCCACTAGGGGACAATGTAATTTCTTTCATTTTTTTTACTGAGTATGATTGCATGTCTTTTAATTAAAAAAGGTATCCCATTCCAGTGATGACAGTGGAAATTACATAATTATAATAACAGATAATATCCACTAGGTTTCCTATTGAGAGAACAGTTAACATTTCACTTCAAAAGATAACAAAAACAATGGTGATTTTCAATATTTTTTAAAGGCAGGTCCTAGTGATATAAAACATTGTCCCTTTTCAGAGACTGTGAGTTAGGCCATAAGGAAACATTCCACTTTGGTAGATACCTAAAATTCAGACAAAAACCATCTTTGAGAAGCATTAAGTTAATGGCTAAAGTCTTGAGTTATAGAGAATGAAAGATTGAATCCAGTAATCAGTAAGAGGAAGGGCTACTCTCCTGTCTTTCTAATCACTGCGCTATCTGGAGTATAGTACAGGTCATTAGAGATGTAAATATTGAAGAAAAATGGACCAAATGAAACCTCATTTCTACAATTGGTGTTAAACAAAAGCTCTGAACCTTTTACTTATGTGTCTCTTCTGATGCCCAGTTCCAATCATTGCACATAATAGACACACAAGAAATATCTGCTCAATGAATGAGTTAACATCAGGGCTATTATATTGAGATATAATGGCAATGAATAATAATGGATAAAAATAAAGCATGGGAAATACAGTTGGGCAAAAAGTTACTGTTGAATACTGTATAATTTTCAATTTTTTTTTGCAAAATCTATTAGAAATACATATAAGCAAAACTTTCCATTTCAATATAGGGAGCAACACAACACTTTAAAATTTTTATGATTTAAAAGTAAATGGGGGGGGCAGCTGGGTAGCTCAGTGGATTGAGAGCCAGGCCTAGAGACGAGAAGTCCTAGGTTCAAATCTGGCCTCAGACACTTCCTAGCTGTGTGACCCTGGGCAAGTCACTTGACCCCCATTGCCCACCCTTACTACTCTTCCACCAAGGAGGACAATACACAGAAGTTAAGGGTCTAAAAAAAAGTTCATGGAAAAATTCTCCATTACTACTAGCACATCACTATTTGTTGACTCAGACCTAAATTTTATATTCTACAGTGAGATTCTATTTTAGGTATCTCTAGATTAGTTTTGTTTTGTTTTGACTTAGTCTCTGATTTTATCTGTATAGGCAAATAACTCCTGGTACTAATATGGATTAGCACCTGCTCTATGAGTTATCATCTCCAAGGTTCCCCTGGGATACCAAAAGGTTAAATAACTTATTCAGGGTCCCATAAGTAGTGTAAAAGCAATCAGCAACAGGATTTCAACCCAGTTCTTGATTTTTAAAGCCTGTTCTCTACTGCATCATTCTGGTTCTCAGGTTATTCTGATCTGATTAATATACAGATATAATTATAATTGAGTTTTATGTCAATCTCTTTAGAAGGGGTTAATCTTTTTTTGAATGATAGGCTTCTTTGGCAATCTAGTGAAGCCTATGAACCCTTTCATAGAATAATGTTATCGAATGCATAAAGCAAAATACAAAGGCTTACAAAAGGAAACCAATTAAACTAAAATATAGTTATGAAAATATTTCAAAAGTTCATGAACTTGTTAAAAAACCCAGATATACAATATTTTAATGAACAAATGTTAATTAAATAATCATTTAAAAATAATCTGGAGGGTTCCAGGTTAAGATGGTGGCAGAGTAAGAAGCAGCTCTTAACCTCTCCTGACCGAAACACACAAAACTCCTCAAGGGGACATAAAAACAAGTCCAGACGAATGGAGGAACCCCACAACAGGGCACAGCATGGAAGGTACGTGGAATCAGGGCATTTCCATGCTATAAAGGGGTGAAACAGCTCTCACTAAATTGCGGGCTGAGCAACCAACCCTCCCCCACCCCCTCCACACACACCACCTATAACACCAAAGCCAGCTAAAAAGAAATAGAGCAAGTTTGGGGCACCCATCGAGTCATTGGCAGCTCCGGGGCCTGTTCCTGAGAGCAGCAAGATTTAGGACCCCAAAAAGCTGAAGAACACACAAAAAATCTGAGCACCGGAGCAGGGCGCAGGCTTGGGCGGAGGTGTGGGTGGAGGCAGACACAGCCATGAGCTAAAGCTCTGAAACCCTGAGTGGGGAACCAGTG
>NC_058133.1:126572811-126609363 GCF_016433145.1 Gracilinanus agilis
CTTCCTTCCTTCCTTCCTTCCTTCCTTCCTTCCTTCCTTCCTTCCTCTCTTTCTCTCTTTCTTTCTTCCTCTTTTGGTGAGGAGTGGGTAGGAGAGAAAGCACCTAAATATTCTAAGAGAAACACAAGGCCCAACAAGTTGAATTTGGGAATTATTCCCTGTATGACTTGGATTTTCAAGAATTTTTGGAAATCTTGCCTTTCAGCTGCAATTCCCCCTCTGCAATGCAAGTTTTTTGCCAAATTCATTTCAAGCTCTTGAATTTACAGCTGAAAGAAGGGGAGGGGGACCTCTTTCATTTGTTCCTCAGCTGTTTGTTTTGCTTGTAAAGGCAATCATACAATCTAACCAATAAAAGGAGAAATGTATAAAAGTTATAACTCCAGGAAAGTTAACTGCTGAAGTCTGATATTTCCTGTAGGCAAGACCATACATTATTTGAATAAATAGGATCCTTTTCTGACTTGGGAAGGCATAAGCATCATAATTTCCTCAGATAGCTTAGGCAATTCTTTCTCCTTCTCTCTCTGGAGTTCTCCTCAACCCAGGCTCATGCCCAATTCAGATTAAGAAACACTGTCTAGATGGTCAAATATCTAGAACCTGAAGATAATCCATAATCCACTGTGTGATTAGTGGTATGGGAAAACTGCTGGTGGAGTACAGCAGTAGTTAACTTAGAAAGTTTCTTTGGAATAATTAAAAACAAAATGGTTTTTGAGACAGAAGGAGTAGGTTCAACTTCTGGGCTGGTGTTTACTCCCTTTGTGACCTTGGGCAAGATAGGTTTGAGCTTCATTCCATTCAGTAAAGTTAGAGATAATATGTTAATTATTTAACTTTTAGGGGTATTGAGATGAAACTACTTCATAAACTTTAAAGCACTAAATTAAAAAAATAAAAGGTCTAATCATTATTGTCAATAGGAAAAATATCTAGTATTTTACTGTGAATTAGGAAGAAATATACTTTATCATTTTAGGGCAGTAGGATTCAGTCTGAATGTCTGAGGTTTGGAAACAATCATGGCACCCTTCCTCCTCTCTTTCTGTTCTATCCCTATCCTATTTGCTATGACTAATGGGATGGGAATGTGCCCAGGCCTGGAAAGCAGACAGAAGAGGAAGGAGAAAGCAGGAGGTAAAAGGAGATGGAGAAAGAAGAGAAAATGTCTTAAAATGCAGTAGGGAAGAGGAGTTAAAGACTAGAGAGAGATATATTAAATAGAGGAGGAGTCTCTCTCAATGCCGGAGTTATCCCATGAGTCCATTCTACTGCACCAAGAGAGAAAAGCAAGCCACAAGGAATACTTGGGGAGGTCCTATTATAGACAGAGATATGCTAGTAAATGTTTAACAACTGACTTTGTCAGGGTGGGGAGGATGTAAGCATAACAATTGTTTAAATTTAACCTGTGTTATTAACATTTTCTGCATCATCTACGTCTAGACGATCAGCAAAACAATAAATCAAGCACTGATTTATAGCATTTGCCCATTTCATAGGTATAAATGCTTACACTGGAAATTCAACAATGTACTTTCAAAAGCCAGTCCAAGTTGTCTCCAGTCTACCATTATAACATCATTCATCCAAGAGCTACCTGTACCAGTAGAAGGGCAGGATTGGATATCCTAGCCACCAATAGAGTAGTAAGGAAGGAAAAATGACTGAAAAAGGAATCAATGCTCCAGAAACCTAACTTGCCACAAGTGATTGGATGCTGAGCCTCTAGGAGGCTATGAAACTAAGAGCATTGGGAATGCTTGTTAACTTCACAAGGGAACAACTTATGAAAAAGTCTGAGTTTAAGTAATAGAAGTGTGGGAAATAGTGGGTTTGGGCTAGCCTGTAGACTGGTTGGAGGCTGCCTGGGTTTGGAAGTGCAGTCCATGAAGTAGTTGTTTTAATATACTTGATTTTGTTCCTTTTGCTTTTATGGGTATGAAGAACGAATTGCATATGTCTAGTTAAAATATTTGTTTAATAGATTTCATCAAAGAATCAAGGGAAGAAGGTGGGTGGGGACCAATCTAAAAATCATGCTACACACAGAATAGACAAAAGGGGCAAGTAGTCATCCACAAAAGGGGTGGAATTAAGGGATAGATGTAGCTCCTCTCTAGAGACTCAGAAAGGTTGGAATTTTCCCCCAAGTGTCCTTTGGTGTGGATGAGGCATTCAACCATAAAGAGTGAGTTTGAGAAAACCATCCCTTGGACCCCTGGTGGTTAAATGGTTAAAAAAAAAAGATGGTGCTAAGTGAATTGTTATATTAAGCACAATCCTCACCCACCTGGGATGATAAGCAGAGTCAGCAGCATTATCATGATCATGACTGAAATAGGGGGAAACAGAGAAGCCAAATTTAAAAGGTGCATCATCTGATTTGTTCCAGTCCTACTAAGACCAGCTATGACCATATGGGATCTTGTTTTGCAGAGAGGTTGGATACAAATCAAGGATTTTGTTTCTTAGGGTTTAAGGACTTTTCATCACTTTTTCCTTCTAGCATGAAAATACAACTCTAACTACTTTACCAGGAAAAGCAAAGGAGTTTCAAAAAATAATTTCACCCCATGCCAGCATCTGCTATTGAGATCAGTGTCAGTCCCAATTCAATCCTCACTCTCATAGTTATATTCATTTTCATAGAAAATCTTTTTCTTACATGGGTATCTAAGACCAAAAAAATCCAATCAATCAATAAGCACATGAATGAATGAATAAAGCTGTGTTCTTTAGAGTTTGTACTTCACATTGGTCCACCTAGTATCCTCATCTGGATAATTCCCTTCATTCACTGGATGATACCAAGCAGAAGGCAGCCTGCAGCCCAGTGGCTGTTCTGCCCTGAAGCAGGGTGGAGACCATGCTTTTGGCTTTGTCATGAAATAACACAGATTAAGTACATTCTTTTCATCTACAAAGCACTGCTTTAAGTTCTTCAAATTCTCACCCCTTAATTCTCTTTATAGGATGGGGTCCCTGTCATTACTCACCTAACCTTCTCATTCTCCACATCCCTTACAGCCTACAGTTTGCATAAATTGAGGGATCAAAGTCATTAATGTCCAAAACCAAGGGGAAGTATCTGTAAAACCTTTCAGAACTGCAGCTCCAGATTTCTATGAGAGAAGGGATCAAGTGTTGCTGAGGTTGGGGTGGGGAGTGAAGGGGGATCTGCCTTTTTCTCACTCATTGGTAGAAAGTACTCTTCTTACCAGACAGCAGCTGCTCAGGGATTAGAGGAAGGTTGATTTGGAGAAAAGTGGTGGATTTTGTGTCACCATTGGTCTTGGGGAAAATTTGTATATGAGGTTGATTGTTCCTTAACTTTATATTCACTATGGTGGATTTAGCCATACTGAGCTTCTAAAAACTGAGTCAAATGTCCTGGAATTCATGAGGCTTCTGTGAATATTGATAAGAATTAGAACCAGATATTCATTTTAATTACAGGATTCAATTCAATTAATGAGCAATTAATAAGCTCTTTGCTACTATTCCATATTCCTGCAATAGGTGCTTGAATGAAAAATGTCTCATCTCTTCTCAGATTTTCCCAGAATACTTTGTTTAGATTCTGTTTTGCTTAAACACAACGTGCATTTTTTATCATTATTATTTTTAATTGAAAAATTTTATTTAATTAATTGATTTAGAACATCTCTCCATGGTTACATGATTTATGCTCTACTCCCTCCTCCCACCCCTCCCCCATAGCCAATGAGCAACTTCACTGGGTTTTACATATGTCATTGAACAAGACCTATTTTGATGTTATTAATATTTGCATTAGGGTGACTGCTTAGAGTCCACATCCCCAGTCATGTCCCCATTGACCAATGTAATCAAGCAGTTGTTTTTCCTTCTGTGTTTCTACTTCCACAGTTCCTTCTCTGAATGTGGATAGCATTCTTTCTCCTAAGTTCCTCAGAATTATCCTGGATCATTGCATTGCTGCGAGCAGAGAAGTTCATTACATTCAATTGTGCCACAGTATGTCTGTCTCTGTGTATAAGGTTCTCCTGGTTCTGCTCCTTTCACTCTGCATCAATTCCTGCAGGTCATCCAATTTGCATGGAATTCATCCAGTTCACTATTCCTTATAGCACAATAGTATTCTTTTTTTATCATTATTATTTTTATTATTACAAGTCTCCTCTGCCTTTATCTGCCCTCACCTCATAACATGTAAATTCTTTGAAGACAAGGGCATAGCATTTTTTTTTATCTTTGTATCCCAGTATTGAGCACAGTGTCATACACATAGTGAACACTTTTAAAATGTTTGTGAGACAAAATTTTAAATTGAAATTAAAAGTAGCACATGACATTCAATTAAATTAAATCAGAGAATGTTATGATTAATTTAATTTTCTGGTTAGGTACTAGAGGTTCACAATGATAGAATATAAAATTGAGGTGACCCTTGCTTAGGGGAGCAAGCATTACCCTTAGTCTTAGAACAGAGAGTAATAGATAAAGATGGGTAGGTAAGAGAATCTGACATATTTGCCAACATGGACCATATCAAGTCTCCAGAAATGAAAAGGAGGGCTTCAACAATTATATATACATATATGATATAATAATGAATGCTTGGTGAGCTAAGTTTGCCATTATCCAATGTTTTCAAAGAGAGGCTCCATAACCACTTAACCACTTGTAAAAAATAGTTTAATGAGAGTAAAAAGAAAGGGTGGGTAGTCCTTACTCTCAAGGAACACATATTATAATACTTGAGAGAATGAAGGGTAGAGTGGGGCAAAAATAGAACACCACAAGTAAATAGATCTATACCAAATAGATACAGAGATTAGAAACCTTAGAGGGAGAGGTTCTAGTAATTGGGTAGGTGGGTAGGGGAGCAGAAAAGGCCTTAAAAGATGGTATAATTGGAATTGTGTCTTAAAAGAAGCCAGAGATTCTAAATAGAGGTGAAGAGGAAGAACTTTCTAGGTATAGGCAACAGCCAATGCAGACATAGGAGATGCTATTTTATAATTTTATATTTAGCCCAAAAGTACTATTAGAAGGCAGAGAAGTGTATAAAGTCATTGATAACATTACCAATTGTTCACAAACATAGATTTCTTCAAGGCTTACAATGAACTGTTTTCACAAAAGCCCTGTGAAGTGAAGAGGACTGTTATCATCTCCATTTTACAAATGAGGAAACTGAGGTTGCCTGAGTTTAAGATATATATCAAGTATCACACAGTGTGGGTCAGTAACTTGCACTCAAATCTTTAGATCCCAAGAGCTGTATGGAAACAGGACATCATGCTGCCTCCTCAGGAAGCTGACTTTGAGGGAACATCTTCCTTAAAGGATTGAGGGAAAAGAGACAAGCAACCCAAGATTTAAATAACCTTTCAATACAACATTAGAAAACAGTACAAGAAGAACTGGTAACAAATATTGGAGCAATGGGAAACAGTGAGCAAAGCAGTGTAGTGTCATATGTCAGACAAAGGAGTTGGGACTCCATCCTTTAAGTAATGAGATTTTTGAGCAGTGGAATGAAATGTTCCATGAAGTGTTCTTGAAAGACAATAATAATCAAAACTTTCCTAAAGCATTTAATGTATAATTTATCTTTATAAAATCAAATCACTAAATACTTAGTTCCTACTATATGCTCTTATTATTGTTTAGCCACTTTTTGTTTGTTTGTTTATTTGCTTGCTTTTTTTCAGTAGTGTCAGACTCTTTCTGACCCCTTTTGGGTTTTTCTTGGTAAAGATACTGGAAAGATTTGCCATTTTCTCTCCAGCTCATTTTACTGATGAGGAAACTGGAGCCAACAGGATTAAATGATTTTTTGAGGGTCACACAGCTGCCAAGTAGCTGAGGTAAGGTTTGAATTCTGGTCTTCCTGATTCTATTCCTGATGCTCTATCCCCTATACTACTTAACTTATCATAAAGTAGCTACACTGGTGGGGAATAGAATTCAAGTCTTCGTATGGGAGGTGAGAATTCTACCACTGAACCATTAATTCAAATACTGGGGATAGAAAGAAAGGCAAAAGACTACCTTTATTCTTAAATAGTTCATAGTCTAATAATACTATTTTTATTATTTCATTTTACAGAAGGAGAAATGGAGGCAGCAGAAGTTATATGACTTGCTCAATGTTTCTACAGCTAGTAAGGAGCAGAGGTTAAATTGGAACTCAGCTCTTTTTGATTCAGTCTATTACCAATAAAATTGATTTTAGGGGGAAAAGATGAGAGGAAGGTCTATTGTTAAAACATCCATTTGTATCATGAGGCCTGAACTAATGTGGTCATGGGGAGGATAGAAAGGAGGGCATCTGTTAACCATATCAAATGCCACCTTTTCAGTGAGTTGACTTTTCTAACTTATTATTGGGAAATTATGCACAAGATGTGCATTCTTTTAAGGGGTGGGATCCTGCTAAAGGTCAACTCTGTTAGGGAATTCCCAGTTGATCTGATATGATGAAATCCTTCTTTCCTTTTCACATGATTAACTTTCTACACTCTTTGGTAAGTGAAGCAATAACCATTTGCCTTGGCCTGATAATTTAGTCTCATTCTTAAATCATTCTTTTTACTTCTTAGAAGAGAGCTGGAAAGGACCTTAGAGTTCACCTATCCTCAATTTATAGACGAGGAACTGAGGCTCGCAGAGGTCAAGTGCCTTGTCCATGATCACATAGGCAGTCCACAGTTTAACTAGATTTCAAATTCAGATCTTTTGACCTGCTATGTCCAGGGCTCTTTCCAGAAAATTATGCTCTCCCTTTATTTTCATGAAAGTTCAAGCAACAGGGTTATTTCAACAAATCTTAACCAGTCATCATTAAATGATAGTTCCAAGAAGCTAGGATTAGAATCAAAGAGGAGAAAATGGGGGTCACATATGGTCCAGCTTGGTTATGAGAAGTTCACATATTGCTTAGTAAAAGGATAGAGGCTTTCATTAGAACAACTGTTGGGGCTGTGATGTTGTTGTCACTAATGCTTCCATGGAAAGCCAGCATGTCATCATAAAGGAATGTGGCAGCCATGTGTGCCTATAAGAAATAGGACATTCCCTCTATAGAAGACAACCACAAGCTGAGCCAAATTAACTTTGTTCAAGTTAATACCTAACTTAGCCAGTTCCCGTGTTCCTTCAGTTTGGGCAATGCTTACTCTGTATCAAATGAATGGTTTCTCTTTGTTCTCCCTTTATCAGTTGGACAATCCATGAATGCCATTCTTAGCCTTTTAGTAAGTCTTCAGTCAACAATGAAGGCTGGAGTTCAAAAGAACTGCCACATTGTCATGAAATTCCAATTTCTTTTCCCTAATATGGTACTGTAATTTGTTTTTCATCTCTCCAGTTCCCTGATTGACTTCATTTGGAAATGTGACTAAATCCAGGATAATCAGCAAGTTCAGAGAAAAGATGGAAAAATTCTCTTCATGATATTTGCCTTTAGAAAGAAGACTCTACCAAAACAGGTCACCAAAGGATATTACTATTTTTGGTCATATGGAGGGTACCAGTAATTACCCCACCTACTACTGGAAGGGTCAACAGGCTCCTGACTTATTTCAAGGTTCTCCAAGACCATCATCTTCTGATCTCCTGGTTGTGTCTCTGTAAAGAGGCTTATACAAGTGAAGGTCACCTCAGTCAAATATGGGATTTGGCTGATTTTGAGGGATTTCACTCACTAAACTGGCCAAATGACTCCTTTGCATAGAGTTGTGTGGAGAGCCATATCCATCTTGAGAGGCCAGCTCTAGGTCAAATTTTAAAAGAGGCTAAGTTTGTCTTCAATAGTTGCTTTCTATTTTTACCATCATCCCTTTCATCCTCCAGGCATCCAATATCTCACGCTGCCCACTGGCTGAATAGAGGCCCCTATTTCAGCTGCCCTTGCTGGGCAGTGTTCCATGCCAAGGACCTTTCAATTACTTCTCTGTCTCATGTGCCCTGCTTTCCCCCATCAGAACTAACTTGCCCTTTGTTTGTTCCATCATCAGAGCCCTGCTTTCTGCTCCTTTTTTTTCCATCACAGACCCTTTCAGCTGTCCCTGGAAACCTATTGACCCTTTCTCAGAACAATATTTATAAATGAATAAAGTAAAATATATAGATTTACAAAAAAATAAAATATATTGAAATATAATTATCAATATACTCTTGTTTAAAAAAAACAACATAAGTTCATAGGTTAAGATCTCCTGCTCTAATGCAAAGCATTTTCAAAGGAGATTTTTTTTCAAAAGGAGACTTTTGAAGAACCTCAAATCAAAACATCTGGGTTGTAGTTTACTTCACTAATTTAAAGCAAAACAATGTAGATGAGAAGTCTAAAGAAACTCAAAAACTGGTGGGCCAGTGAAAGGTACATTTATCATTTGCTGTCATACAAAATGTCATCATAGCCCAACATTGGCATGGGCACAGGAGATATGTGAGGGAACTTGGTGGCAGGGGAAATGGACTGTGCTGAATATCAGGAGACCTGTATATCTTGCTCTGATTCTTTATTAGCTTATTTACATGGGCAAGTAACTTAAGCTTTCTGGACCTTGGTGTCTTCATCTTCAAAATGGGAAAAATATTTTTTGTACTACTTACTTCACAGAGTTGTTACAAGGAAAGTTCTCTGTACACAGTACTTCAGAATGTTCCACTAGTGAGACTTGTTATTATTCTTAATTGTATGACTTTATTCTTATTCTGACTGCCTCATGTGCTTTTTGTGAGTCTCAAATTATTTTTAAATGAATATATGAAATAGTATTTTTGAAGGGCTTACTATGTGCTGGGTACTAGTGACCTAGACCTTGTTCTCAAGAAGTTTACATTCTAATAGAGGAAAGACAAACTTTATAGGATGGAGGGGTAAAGAAGGAAGAGGTATTTTGTTCAGAGAAGCCTGATCTTTTAGCACTGTTGAGTCAAAACCTCCACTGTGTCACTTTCATAGTCTGGACCACCTCAGGATATCTACATATTCATTTGCTATTAAAAATTTGAAGGTATACATATTTAAGACCTTTTGATCTTAGAAGAGTAGGGACAGTTAGTTTTGACAGAAGAGAGAATGAAAGCACCATATTTGGTATTCAAATTCATACACATTTTCCAACAGAGAAGGTATTTATATAGGTAGTTCTCTTAAAAGTTTTTTATTTAAGGTTCAATTAAAGTACTGCCTCCTAAAAGTAATTGCCTTGTGAGTATTTTGCATTTTTATCCACATACATGTTGTTTTCCCCTAACCAAAAGTAATAAATAACTAGATGACATTGTGAATAAAATGCTAGACTTGGAAACAAGAAGACTGGAGTTCAAAATCTGACTCAGACATGTACTAGTTTTCTTCTTAAGAAAACTCACTTAATCTCTGTCAACCTCAGTTTCCTCATTGGAAAATGGGATAATAATAGTACTTTTCTTATAACATCGTTGTGAGGATCAAATTATATAATATATCTAAAGTGCTTTTCAAACTTCAATATGTTATTGATATTTTAGCTGTTTTTATTAGCACGATAATAATAAAAATATTTTTGATGTATCTCTATGTTTAGCATAGTGTCTGGCACCTAATAGGTGTTTAATTAAGTATCTGTTAAATGGATAAAATAAAGTTCTTGAGGAGGTAGCACAGTATATAGGAGAAAGAAACTAGGTTTAGAAACAAAGGATCTAAGTTCAAATCTTGGTTCTGTGTATTATTATCCCTGTGATCTTAGGCAAATCTCTAATCTTTACTGGGCCTCAGTTTCCTAATCTTTAAAAACAAAGAATGGAATTAAGGAACAATGAGGTCTCTTTCATTTCTAATTCTATAATCCTGTGAATTTAGATTTGTTCAAGAACAATTTATTAGACACTAAAGTACATCAAAGCAATATTCTTGGTTATATATATACACACATATATATTTGTTTTTTTCTATTATATATACAATAGAGACAAAGAACAGATGGTTTCATGTTTCTTTTCCCTCTTCACAGTATTCCAATCTAATTTCATTAAGAAAATAAAAGGGTGATACAAATGAGTGATGGAAGAAAGGAAGAAGGGAGAGAGGGAGGGAAGAAAGAAAGGAAGGAAGGGAAGAAATAAAAAAGGAAGAAAGAAGGAAATAAACAAAAAAAGAAATAAAGTAAATAAAAACAAGAAAGAAACAAATAAAAAAGCAAGAAAGCAAGAAAGAAAGAGAGAAAGGAAGGAAGGAAGGAAGGAAGGAAGGAAGAGAAAGAAAGAAAGAAGGAGGGAGGGAAGAAAGAAGGGAGATAGGGAGGGAGGCAGGGAGGATGGAAAGGAAGACAGGAGGAATAGAAAAAGGGGAAGGAGCAAGGAATGGAGGGGAAAAGGAACAGGGTGGGAAAAGAAGGGAGTAAGGATGGTACAGAAAATGGAAGGGTAGGGAAATAAAGAAAAGAAAGGAGGAAGGAACAAAAAAGAAAGGGAAGAAAGCTAGAAAGTGAAAATGAAATGAGAGAAGGGTAGTGAAAAGGGAGAGGCATGGAAAGAGGACAAGTCAGAAGATAAAACCATTAATGAGCTATATCTGCCCTTCTTTCCATGTGGATTGTGGAATTGCATGTTATCTCATTTCTTTTTGGATTATTCACTTATAATCCCATTTAAGATAAAAGAAGGAAAATATTTTTTAAAAATGTCCCATAAGAATGGTTTGCTTTTTCTATCCCTAGAGAACAAGCAAAACCATGACTCAAGTGAACTTGATTGTGATAGTGCCAAACAGGAATTATGATTACAAGGCCATTGGTTGTTAGCATGATAAAATGGGTTAGTCCAAAGCAGCTTTTAATGGGGAAAACCACACCCTACTAAGGCTTTGAATTTAAGGGAAAGAGAGAAACTATGATAAGACAGACCACACAACTTCCTACTGACTAAGGAGATCCTAATGCTTAATAAACATTTTAGAACAGAAAATCCTACAGAGAGTTCAAATAAGCAAAACATAATGATCATTTTTATCAACTTATTAACATTATATCAGACAATTAAGGTAACCATAGGATAAATAAAACTCACACTTTTAAGTTAAAATATGTAATATAAATATATTTTATTTATGTTAAGCTGAACTTAATATATAATTCACTCCATCCATCCATTTTTGGAGAATTTATTGTGTCCACTAAGTTCAGATTGATTCACTAGGTATAGAAAAGAAAAAAAAATAGTTCCTGCTCTCATGGAGCTTAGAATCTGGGAGGGGCAGAGAGTTAAGATACAAACCCAGATGATGTCTAATGTTATATAAATATATTTAGACAAAATTGCAAGTACTGTGGAGTCAAAAAGGCAAAGTCATTATTAACTGTAGGGAGGATAAGGGAAAAGTTCCTTGAAGAGCTAACATTTGAATAAAGCTTCAAAAAATAAATAAAAATTCAAAGGATTAAGAGAAGGATAAAGATGTGTGTTGACTTCCCCCATTAGACTGTAAGGTCCTTGAGGTCAGGTACTCTCTTTCCTTTTTGTGTTTGTATCCCCAATACCTAACACAGTGCCTGGCACATAGTAGGTATTTAATAAATGTTTATTGAAGTGAATTCAATAATTCAGTTTGGCTGGTTCACAGAGTACATAAAGGCAAGCAATTTAAAGAGAGTTGGAAAGATAGTGTAGTACCATATTGTGAAAGGGCTTTGAATGTCAAGCAAGAGAGTTTGAACTTTCTTGGACAGGAAAAAGGGATCCTTTTAAGCCTTTTGAACAGAAGTGTGACTATGCTTTAAGAAGATAAGGTGACAACCTCATGAAGCCTGGATTGGACAAAATAGAGATTATTGGAACGGTAGTCCAGGCAAATGGCAAAGAGGGCTTGTGCCATAGTAATGTCAATGAGAATAGACATGTAGACAGGGTATGGAAACCAGAGCTGTTGAGGAAATTTAATTGATTTGTGACTTGATAAAGGGTTAGCTATGAGAGGAAAGAGAGACAAAAGAGTCAATAATTACTTCAAAGTTACAAACATGGGAAATAAGTAAATACTCATGCCACATGAAGAGAATGTTTAAATGAAAAAGCAATATATATGACTTGCACCTATAATTTAAGGTGCTAGGGGATGAGTAGGTGGAAATATCATGATTATAGATCTGAAGATAGCTTACTAAATAGATTGAAGAATGATTATCATAAAGAATGATAGTGCAGCTATGGGAATGAGCGAGATGACCATGAGAGAATATTAGGCTAGAAAAGGAGAGTCAAGGACAGACACTTGAGGAATGCAAATAATGAAGGACTGGGAAGAGAATTAGGAACTAATGATAAATATAGAAAAAAGAAAAAGAAAAGTAGGAGGAAAATTTTAAAATGTGTGATTTATCTGAAGCCAAGGAGAAAAGAGCATTTAGAAGGAGTGGGTGGTCAACAGTATCAACCTTATAAAGAAGACAAAAAGGAAGAAGACTTAAAAACAGGCAACTGGATTTAGCAATAACATTTTTAGGATGAGGAAAGGGCAGAAGTCAATTAAACAGGACTGAGGAATGGAGTGAAAAGTAAGGATGTTTTTCTTTGACCAGAGGGAAGGAGAGAGTGGGTCAAGTAAATCCTTAAGTTTTAAGGAATAGAGATGTGGAGATAAGCTATCTCATTTTGGATTGTTTCAAATTTTTTTAATTAAGTAGGAGACTAAGCCAGCCTCTAAATGTCGCCAAAGTTAAAAAAACTGGAAAATGAGGGTATGCCCTTCAATTTGGGAATGGCTGAACAAAATGTGGTATATGCTGGTAATGGCATACTATTGTGCTCAAAGGAATAATAAACTGGAGGAATTCCATGTGAACTGGAAAGACCTCCAGGAATTGATGCAGAGCGAAAGGAGCAGAGCCAGAAGAACATTGTACACAGAGACCAATACACTATGATAAAAATTGAATGTAATGGACTTCTGTACCAGCAGCAATGCAATGACCCAGGACAATTCTGAGGGAGTTATGGAAAAGAACGCTACCCACATTCAGAGGAAGAACTATAGGAATGGAAACAGAAGAAAAACAACTGCTTGAACAGATGGGTTGAGGCGAACAGGATTGGGGATGTAGACTTGAAACTACCACACCAATGCAACTATCAACAATTTGGAAATAGGTCTTGATCAATGACACATGTTAAAACCAGCAGAAATACACATCAGCCATGGGGGGGGGGGGCGGGAATCGGAGGTATGAAGGGGAAAGTAAGAGCATGAATGTAACCATGTTAACTTTTCAAAAATAAATATTAATAAATGTTAAAAAAATAAAAGAAATAAAAGAAAATAAAAGAAAAAAAAAAGAAAGTAGATACGTTTAAATTTCCCCAAGGCAAGATAAGCACAGACCAAGGCCGAAGCAAAGCCAAGCTGAAAGGCCAAAGCAAAAGTCTCCAGCCACAGTGAAAGCCAGAAGGCAAAAGCCCTGTCAGTTGGAACTNTATAAAAAGGTCAATAAAGATTGAGTGGAAGAATTGTTTAGTGGTAGTGAGTGCCCAGGTGATTTTCTGAAGTACTTAGGGGTCCTTGATCCCCATAAAAGTGTATTATTTCATTGCTGTGGAGCATTCCTTCTAAGTAAACTCCCTAAGTGAAGATTGGCTCTGAGATGGTCTTAGAGAATTAACAATTAAATTACTAGTCCAGTATGTATCAGACATAAGACTGGCAGTCCAGTTGGACACAACTGTAACTCAGATAATAACAACAGCAATAATTAACATTTACATTAATGCTTGTAAAGTTTGCAAAGTACTTTATGTTATATACATAATCTCGTTTAGTCCTTAGAAAAACCTTGAGAGATTGATATATCTATTTGTAATCTTTATCTTATGAATGGAGATACTGAGGCTCAGAGAAATTAAGACTGGCCTTTGATCACACATTGCATAAATGTCTAAGGTGAGATTCAAGCCCAGGGGCCAACTCCAAATCAAGTAGACTTTTCCCTATACCAAGCTGTTTCTTTCTAGTGGTTCCTCCAGCATGTCAGAAGCTTTCTTTAGGTCTTTTAATATTATGTTTGTGTAATGAAACAGAATTTTATAGACAAAATTTTGCCCATATGCCAAGAAACCCCAAGCATTTGAGTTTTTTTCCTATTTTTCTAACTGTCTACTTGTTAAGTAAATGCACTAAACATGTATTTATTAAGCACCTACAATATGCCAAGTATTGTGATCAATTTGGGGAATATAAAGGAAGGCAAAAAATAGTCCCTATTCTCAAGGAACTTACTATCTAATAGGAAAGACAGCATACAAAGAACTACATTAGTTATGTTGTCTTAAAAAGCAAGTCTAAATAAACAAAATAGATAGTATAAATTGATAATAATCGTAGAAGAAATAGTATATTGGAAAGGGATAATCATTCATATAGAAACTGATAGGAGGCAGAGACTGTGCCAAGCAGTTTACATTTATGATTTCTGTTGATCCTCATAATTACCCTTTGAGGTAAATGCTATTATTATCATCCCAGTTTGACAGATGAGGAAACTGAGGGAAACAGAGGTTAAGTGAGTTGCCTAGGGTCACACAGCTAGTAAGTGTCAGAGGTCAAATTTGAACTCAAGTCTTCTTGACTCCAGACTAAATGTTTTGAGCCACTCTTTCTGGCTAAATTCACTCCATCAAATGAATTTACAGTTTCATTTGGATTACTCTTGTAGTGGCAGGAAAATCTGAATGCCTGTTGGAATAAATAACCATAGGAAATTTGCCTTGACATCTGAGGGGTGTGTCTATAAAGGGATTCCTCGAGAAATTTTAGTATTCCTTGTATATATTATACAAAGAATATAGTATTCCTTGTATAAATTATATATAAAATTATATATAATTTTGTTCAGCATTTTCACCTCAGATGCTTTTATTGTTTGAGAGTGAAAAGATAAGAACTAATTTACAAAAAGTTCTATATCCATGTAGGGAGAGCTTCATCTGGTTTAAAAAGCTCTATAGGGGTCATGTCCATCAAGACAGGAAGATTTTTTTAACCTTTCTTTTATTTGGTTTTATTTTTCTTTTTATTTACTTGTTAATTGAGGAAGGGCATTCTAGCATGTCAGGAATTTCATGAGCACTGAACAAGAAATAATGTTTGGTTAACTCTGAATTTTTTGTTGAATGTACAAAACTTTGGTTTTATGAGATAAATGTGAGTTTTGCCTACATGTGAGATTGTGAAAGATTGTGGCACATTGATGGTTTTTTCACTCTTTTCTGTATGGCACTAGGGAAGCAAATGAAAGGATAATGGTGATACCTCCCCAGAGGCTGCAGAGGATTTTTTTAGATGGGAAGCATAGATAATGTGTTTAAAATGTGTTCCTACCTATTTGCCAGAGAGAGCAAAATTTTCAAATAAGATGGGAATGATGATGGGAGTTGAGGAAATATGGAGCTTGACTCAGATGGTATTATCCACTGAAAAGTCACTAAAGACTTATTTCTTGGAGTATGTATGAACATTGTATGTTGGACTCTCACATGACTGGGAATAGCCTTTGAATCTTTAAAGAAACCTGACTCACAATCAAAGAGTTTTTAATTAATTTTATTTAATTTTTGCAGGATTCACATCTAAAGATTCATTCCCACCATATGATAAGGCAGAAGGGCCTGGATCTCTCCTCTTCCATTCCCTAACATCCTCCAGCTTGGGCTTGGTAGGCTGTTTGTTGTCTTGTGTACTGGAAGAAGACCAAAATGACATTATTATGTTGGAGTCAATGCGCAAGGTGTGTCTGACTATAGCTGATCAGATCAGTATAAGCTCAGAAGGCTCTACCATAGACGGAGTACAAACAGCCCCCATGGACATTTGGGGTGGAGAAGTCTCTCAATTTGCACTTTCACTTTTCTTTTGAACGACTATAATTCTGCTTTGCCCATAAAACACAGCACGTTCTTGATGCAGGCACGACATGATGAACAGTCCTGGGCTTGTGTCTTCTGTGTCTCACAATCAATACCAGAGTTCTTCAATGAGACATTATAGGTATCCTTGAATTGCTTCTTTGGACCTTGTGTGAGCACTTGCCTTGTGCGAGGTCTCTATAAAATAGTCTGTTAGGTAAACATGCATTGGGTATTTGAACAATGTAGGCAGCCCATTGGAGACGAATCCTTGGTGGTACAGTTTGAATGCATGTCCAGTACCTTATCTTCAGAGTTTTCTTAAGACAATTCAAAAGGAACTGATTCAATTTTGTGCTATGGGATTGGCATACTGTCCAGATTTCACAGATGTACAACAAAGAGGTCAGCACAGTGGAGAAATTGTGAATGCTGTGGACGAGTTCACTTTCCTTGGCAGCATACTATCCAGGGATACATTCACAAATGATGAAGTTGATTTATGATATGATCATAAATGATACATTCATAAACTCTACAGGCATTGGCAGAGTTATCTCAGTGCATGGGAGGCTCTAAAGGAAAGTGTAGGAGAGGAGAGATAACACAAAGGTCTATAGAGTCTTGTTGTCATACCAGGAAAGTGCATGTGGCACTGAGAAATGGGCCAGAATGTTTAGTCTTTCCATTTCTTCTTTTCTGTTCGAGGTACAGGGAGTAGAGCCTCCAATCTGGCCTGAGAGCATGAGCAATGAGGATCTGGGATTTCAGGAATCCAAGCTGGATGATGGAGTCATCTTGGCAGAGAAAACCTGAGATCTATGGGTCAGGAACAATAACCCAGTGGACCCTAGCACTACAGGCGTTGAAAGTGAACTTGGTGGGATCAATGCTACATTGAGTTAAACTGTGAGCCTACTCCCTGCCCCCCCCCCCCAATTCCTAAGACATAATATGAGTGGCATTGTGACCCTGAGATGTTTGAAGTCCTCCTACTTTGTTCTTGCTATATTTTTAAAGTAAATATTCTTTATAAAAGCTAATCTGATAGTAACTAATTAAATAAAACTAGGACTAGTCACTGGATCCCTAAAATGGAAACTTGAGCCAATGGCAGAAAAGAAAGACTTTTCCCCTTTTAGTTTCCTTGGGATATCAAACAGTACTCCTTTGTAGTTGGGTGCAGGGTAGATAATACTAGATCTGGTCTTGAGGGACTAGAGCTGGAGTAATCCATATTGCATACATAGCAGTGCAATTGAAATTGTCATATATTTTTAGTAGTAAATTTGACTTCAGAATCACAGAATATCAGAATTTCAAGGAACCTCAAAAAGGCATCCAATCCAAGTCATGCCTGAATGCATATCTACACTTCTGCTATTGACTTGTCAAGGCTTTGTCCTATAGGAACCTAAAGATCTAAATGTCTAGACCTCAGGTAATGGAGATTTGAATGGCTTGCAATCCACTAAAACTGTAAGTCAAACTAATAAGTCCAAGAACTTACTATATGTGAGACACAGTGCTAAGCACTGAGAATGCAAAAATAAAAACTTGGTCCCTGTCAGATTCTAATTCATGAGACAACACAAGTAAGTTATTCTGAACATACAAAACATTTACATGTTAAATTAGAGGAAATCTTAGAGGGAAGAGACTAGCCGTGATGGAAAGGGAGGGGGCAACTGGTTTCCAGTAAGACCTCTTATAGAAGGTACTTCATATAGTTTTTGGAAGAACTTTTGTTTAGCCATGCCTCCCCCATCTTAGGAAACCAAGTATAAGACTTCATTTTTTGAGGGGGAAGGTGAGGTTATAAATCTGTGATTTTATTTGTCTAAGGAACTCTCAGTGTGGATAATCTGTCTCCCGATGCAAACAGGCATCTCATCTGTAATAAGGAGGTCTTATGGAATTTTCTGGGACACAGAGAGATTAAGTGATTCATCCATAGTCATATAGCTGGCATATGTCAGAGGCAGGGATAAAGCTTTATATTCATCCCTACTATATGTCAACTTATTATATTTGGCTCTGTCTCGTAGGATTGTTTTGGTTTCTGACTGTCATTCAGGGTGATAATTGTTTTGCCTAGCTTTTTGTGACTTTCTCCAGTAACCCTAAATAAATACAATGGAGAAATTGGATGGATGACGAAACTAGACAAGATTGAGGACCTACAGTGAAAAACAGCATCAAGTCAGGAGGGGGACAATTGATTTCTGTAGGGTAGCTGGTGAAACAGGAAAGGGAGAGTGTGAAATTCATTTTTTTTCACATGCTCTGTTAATAATTAGCACATCTCCAATATTTCATTATAAAAAATTTGATAAAATTTTAAAACATCTTTGAAAACAGCCAACCTCATTTTTAAAGCTGGAACAGTTCATTCTATTATAATTCTTCATGAAATAGGTATAACAAGGGAACTATATCCTGAGAGACCTGGACCTGGAAACCTTGGAAATGAAAAGAAATTCTGGCCGATTCTTGCCTTCAGACCTGGAATATATATGTATATAAAATATATAATACACACATATATACCTACATATATATGTACACGTGTATATGTATATATGCATACACATATGCATATACATGTGTGTATGTGTGTGTTCATAGGCTACAGAGTACCAAAAAAATCCAAAACCAAATAGCAACACAACAAATAACCTCCGTGCCTTCCTCACAAATTCTCTTTAAGCCCATGTTCAAGTGCTTTAGTCATGATCCTACAGAATCATAGACTCTGGAAGGGACCTTAAAAGTCATCTATCCCAACCTTTTACATTCAAGTGAAAAGCTGCCCAGCTGGAGCTAGCAATCTCCCCTACTGAGAGAAAACATAGTTTCATTTTTGCATAAGGTGACCATATGTCCAGGATTCTCCAGGACAGTGAGGGATTCAAGAAATGAAAATGAACTCCTAAGAAGGCTTTGCATAAAGATTATCTTTTCTGTCAGTCCATGAGTCCCAAATTTTGGTTTAGAAAATGTGGTCTCTGTGCCTTATAGCTTCACCAGTTTCTTAAAGAAGTTTCTATAAGAAAAAATCATGTCAGAGAATACAGTCAGTCCCATTAGTAAAATTTCTATGCTTGGGGTAAGACTCCCTTATGAAGTAATTGATCTTTTGTTTAATGAATATTCTTGATGCTAATATCTATCTTCTCGACAAGATGGAAAACTCCACGAGGACAAGCAGGGTTGTGTCATATGGTTTTATATAATGTGCAGCTTCTACCACAATCCTTGTATGGAGTAGACTCAATAACTTTTTGCAGAAAAAATGAAAAAAAAGCCTATAATTTTAATGGTTTTTCCACAGGGCAATGGAACCATAATATTATACTACCTATGGAAATTCTACCCAAATTCCTGGCACTATGGGAATTTATTCAAGTGCCTTGATGAAGGTCTTTCAACCTGGGGTTTCTGTTGTCTCTATTACTTCTCTATTTCTGACCAGGATGACCATACAACCAGACTTGATTATATATCCCATTGCTAGCACACATGCTTTGTGGTCAAGTCTGTATCAAAACCTATGTACATAGGCATAAACCCAGGATAAAGCTCTTAAGGTCTTTTCATTATTGGCTTTAACAAGCTCCTTTCAATACTAAATGGTCATAGAATCAGGCTTATGGAATTCCTTTTTCAGTTGTGATGATGTTTCAGAAAATGAGTGTTGACTGGAAAAATAATCAATGGCTTTTGTTTCCTTGTGAAAATTGAAATTGGACTTTGAAGGCCCTTGGCACCTGAGTTGGCATAATACCAAACAATTGGGCTTTAGTTTTGGCCCATGAGAACCTTCTGGTTTTCCATGTGGGACAAACTTTTTGGAAAATCTGGAAAAATTCCCGGGCTAAAAATGTCAATGGACCATCCTATCCAGTTTGGAAAATTCATCTTAATATGATAGAATTGATAGAAATGTGCTTTTTTAGGCATCTTTTTCTTGATGGATTTGTCTTGGATGAAGTTTGAGTTTTTTCCAGTGTGGAAAAGTGCAATATTGTTTATATTCAATTTTGAACCCCTACTTTCTAGATTAAAAAATACATTGAAAGAACAGGAATTTAAGAATAAGATAAGTGTTCATTTGCTTATTGGAAAAAAGATAGTCAAGCAGTAGGAATGTTTAATTTTGTCTTCTTTTTTATATTTAATTGATAAGTTTTTGATACATCAATTACTTCCATCTAAATAAGCTACCCAAACACAAAGAGACCTTGTTAAAAAAATGTTCAGCAAACCTGTCTAATCAAATCATTGAAATTGTATTTATAAACCACATGCTAGTTGCATTTCTTAACGTGAGTGAAAAAATGTATTTTAACCCTGGACATTTGGAAAACATTTACACAAAATATCTTGTTGGTTTAATGTTGCCTTCACTTTCATTGTTGTATGTCATTCCATTTATTATTCCTTTATACTGCTGTTGTTCTGCATCAGTTCATGTAAGTCTTCCCGTGCCTCTGAATTCTTCCTATTTTTCAGTATCATGACCTTCACAGTTGAGGAACTTTTACTTTTGATTGCAATCAGAATGGATTGATAACATTGACATGCCATTGAGTGTGTCATTTCTGTGCTTCAGTGATCCAGTGGTCTGACGATCTCACTGACATAGTTCTCGTGATGTTGCGAGCCTACATGGCACAAACATAAAAGCTTTGTTGCCTGTTCGTATACAATGCACTCTGCCAGAGCTAAAAGGGGCACACTACCCACTACTTTTGCATTTCATTTATCTTAATGCACATTGGAAATTGCTTATTGGCTAAGAATTCCATCAGTAATTGGATCAGGCTGTGGTTATGTCTCACATCTGTGATAAAGACTTAGGAATTGAAAATTAGTGAGTAAACCAATTTGGCAGCAGGGTACATGAAGAAAAATCATCCAAAAGGTAGTTTTAAACTAGACTGCCAAGAATATCAAATATCAAACTATGGGGAACAGACTTCATTCAGTAGCCATATTTATTTGAGGTATTTATTTATTAAGAATAGCACATTTATGTCAAGCAGGGACTAAATCTACCAATGTGGAGACAGAAGCAATACTGCTGGGCTTTTGAATTTCCAGATTTAGCCACTGTGGCTTCTTCTGGGTACCTGCTTCCTCCCTTATCTTCTTCACCACTTCTCCATCCCAGCCTTTCAGTCCCATTTTACATATTATCTTCCTCCATTAGATTATAAGCTACTTGAGAATAGAGACTGTCTTTATTTTTGCCTATATTTCTTTCCTTGACATTTAGCATAATGCCAGGCACATAGGAAGTGATAAATAAACACTTAATGCCTGATTATCTGCCATTCCAATCATAACTTTGTTTTAAACTAACCAGTCAAATTTATTTAATTACATAGTATAGTCAAAACATTAACATTTACACTGGATTTGGATTCAGGGTCCTGAGTTAAAATTACCTTGGGCAAATCACCTATATTTTCTAAGTGTATTTCATGTTCCAAAAATGGGTATTAGAATATATTACCTTGTTGGTTGGATGCAACTCAATAGACCTATGACTTTCTTCTAACTTCCTAGAGCAATGGCCAATTAGATATCAGTTATAATATGAATGGGTTGGGAACCTTTCTGACCTTATGTTCAAATCAACATTTTCCAACTCTTGGTTCAGGGACCAAAATTATTCTCCAATGAAGATTTAACACACAGCAAAGGCTTTATCACCAAAGGTCCTTATTTTTTAAAACAGCATTCAAAGGAACCTTGGAGTTCTAATCCAACCCATACCTCAAGAGAAACCTCTTCTTTGTCTTACTTGAGTAGTAATTATTTTGTTTTTGCTTAAATAACTTAAATCAGAAGCAATGGACCACCTCCAACACTCCAACATCATCACTACCACTACCACCACTATCACTACCACCCTAGCAGCCAATTCCACATTTGGATAGGTAAAATTGTTAGGAAGCTAATTCATAAGTCTACCCCTTTATGAATTCTACCCTGTACTCTTACTTTGGCTCCCCGGGACCAAGTAGAAAGCATGACTGCGAGGCCTATCATTGATCTTGACTCCTCTTTTCTGGAAACTCCCTAGATTAACAATGTCACCGCTAACCTGTAATTTCAGGTGAACACAGTTCTTCAAGAATGGTCCGAGCAAGGAAGAATATAATAAAACTATCCCCTAAACCAGAACCCTAAAGCTCCCAAACTCTATTTTAAGACATACAAGGTAAAAATTGCATTCTGATTCAAAGGTGAAGGGTTAGTCTATAGGAATGGGTCCTGGCTGTCTTTCTTGGGTAGAAAGTCATGAGGATCATACACATGAGAAGGAGGGGAAATTTTTTGTCTGTCCATTTGCAACAACTGTTGGCTATATTGACAATCTATCACTAACCAGCAGGTAATGGGAAGTGTTCATTATTTAGTGGTCTCAGATTTTTAAAATTATCCTAATTTACCTAAAGATTTATTTAGTGTATTCTTTTATCATCACAAATATTAATGAAATAAAAGACAATTTTTAAAAAGTCCTATCAGAATACTTCAGCAGAATATAAGATCTTAAAATATAAGAGTTTTTTTTTCCTTTTTGTCTTTGTATTTGAACTACCTATCACAGTGCCTGCTACACAGAGTCCACAGGCCCCATGGGTGCAAGATTCTGGATTAAATACAATTGAGAATTATTTAACAACTATATATGTGTATATACATATACATATACATATACATATATATATATAATAGAACATAGGTAATATCAGGAAGAAGTTTTCTAAGTCAATGTGTGCTAGCAGCCAATGTTATTTAAGATCGAGTATCCTTTTTCTATTTGAGTTGCCATTGTGGTACAACAATAGGTATTTAATAAGTGTTTTTTGAAGTGAATTAAATTAAATGTGGCTTAGAGAAGATCATAAATTCTTGAAAATTACATGAATTAAGTGCAAGGTCTGCCAGGATCCAACCAAGTTTAAAGAGCTTCAGGTCCCTGGGAACAACAAATTGTATGTTGTTCTGTTGACTTCCCTTGATAGGATTGGAAAGGCTTATTGTCATCACCAGATAATGAAATCTTTGGCAACTGGAAATCATGAAGACTACTCACTAGGGGTGGTGGTTTGGGGTCTCTCTTGCTGAAAAAAAATCACAGATCTTTTTATTTATTTATGTTTTTTTATGTTTTAGCTTTATTCTATTTTAATAACACATTTCCACATAAGTTTTTCAAAGTTATATGATTCATGTTGTCTCCCTCCCTTTTCCCCTCCCCCATCCTGGAGCTGACAAACAATTCATTCTGGATTATACAGGTATTATCACACAAAAAATATTCTCATATTATTCACTTTTGTAAGTGAATAAAAAAAACCAAAAACCCCAGTTCATATACCCAAATAAACAAGTGATAAATCATATGTTTTCATTCAAATTTCTACTCCAAAAGTGTCTTTCTCTGGAGGTGGATTGCATTATTTTTCAAAAGTTCCTCAGAATTGTCCTGGATCATTGTCCACAATATTTCAGTAACTGTGTAAAATGTTCTCTTGGTTCAGCTCATTTCACTCTGCATAAGTTCAGGTAGGTCTTTCCAGCTCTTTATGAAATCATCCTGTTCATTATTCCTTACAGCAGCACAATAGCATTCCATGAGCATCATATACCATAATTTGTTCAGCCACCATTCCTCAATTGAGGGACATCCCTTTAGTTTCCAATTCTTTGCCACCAAGAAAGGCGTAGCTATAAATATTTTTTCTACAAACAGGTCCTTTCCCATTTTATTTTTCTCTTTGCAATGCAGACCTAGTAGTGGTATTGCTGGCTCAAAATGCTTGCATTCTTTTAAAGTTCTTTGGTCATAACTCCAAATTGCCATCCAGAATGAATGAATCACTTCACAATTTCACCATTAGTGAACTAATTTTGCCACATCCCCTCCAACACTTAATATTTTCCTTTACTGTCATATTGGCCAATCTGATAAGTGTGAGGTGGCACCTCAGAGTTGTTTTAATTTGCATTTCTCTAATCAAGAGGGACTTAGAACATTTTTCATATGATTATTGATAGCTTTGATTTTTTCATCTGAAAAGTGCCCCAATACTTTGAATCTGAACTTAGAGTAAGCAACAGAGAGAAATGAGTATAGTTTGTGAGCTTGTCAGAACCCAAGAAATGCAAGCTTAGTTTCATTTGAAGTTTGAGGTACTGTGTGCTATACATTTACTGGAAATCCCAAAACTTAATCAGTATAGAGTATTTTTATTAAAATCATATACAAAATTGGCTGCCTTCCCTGATTCACTTAAACTTTTTTTTTAAAGAAGGCATAAGAGGCACATTTCAAAAGTAGGAATTACTGTTTGATCAGTTCCCTGCTCAGTGGTAGAATTCTGACAAGGAAGGAAACAGCAAATTACTACACAGGTGACTTTTGTACATCTGCATAATATCATTTTTTAAAAGTGCTATAATTATAGTCATGTTCCTTCAGCAGTGATCTTTCCCAGTCTTTCCAAATTTTGTTGTTTGGGCTGGGTTGCCTAGCCATTTGAGACTTCAAGTCCTAGGCAACTCTTGGCTGCTGTGTAGGATGCATGATTTTCAATTTGATAAATGCCATTTTTCTTCTTAATAAGTAGAGTGATACCACAAGGAAACATACTAGTGAAACAGGGATGGTAATAATAATAACGGACTTTAATAATCAGTCTTTTGAAGCTATCATGGGTCAATGGGTGCATACCTTAAGGTATTTCAACACAGCTGGCCATATCTGGCCTATGCTTTATGGATATCTATGACTCTATGAATTATCTTATTTTCACTTAAAAAGATTCATCTTCCTGAGTTCAAATCTGGCCTTAGACTCTAGCTGTGTGACCCTAGCCAAGTCACATTACTCTGTTTGCCTCAGTTTCCTCAGCTGTAAAATTATCTAAAGGAGGAAATGGCAAACCACTCTAGTATCTTTGCCAAGAAAACCCCAAATGGAGTTGAACAAGACTGAAAAACAACTGAACAACAAATATACAAAGATAGGTTACATGTAGTAGGTTATCCTAGCATTTATGTCTCTGATTCAATCAAGGCAGCAGGATTCACCCAGAAGCTTCTGCCCTTTTACCTATGATAAACACCTGTGGATATATTCCTATATTAAGGTTATAAGTTAAAACAAGATAATAAGAAAAGGGACCCTGTCATAGGAAAAGAGTTTTACCACCTTGCTTCTTCATGTCACATTTGAAGATTTCCTTGGATTCAATTTGCCTGAACATACATCTGATTTCTCTCTGACTTGACTGACCTCCCTTTACTCAACCAGTCTTTTTCTTTCTTTCTTTGTTTGTTTCTTTGTTTGTTTCTTTGTTTGTTTCTTTGTTTGTTTCTTTGTTTGTTTCTTTCTTTCTTTCTTTCTTTCTTTCTTTCTTTCTTTCTTTCTTTCTTCCTTCCTTCCTTCCTTCCTTGCTTCCTTGCTTTCTTGCTTTCTTTCTCCTCTCTCTCTTTCTGTTTTTCTCTTTCTTTCTTTCTCTTCTCTCTCTCTCTTTCTGTTTTTCTCTTTCTTTCTTTCTCTTTCTCCTGTATTAGAAGGCACGAAGATGGAAGATTCAGTGTCTTGTGGGAGTAACAAAGAGAAAGACAGTGTAACTACATTGCAGTGTTTGAGAGAAAGTAATGTACAACAAACCTAGAAAGGTAACTTTGGGTAGAACAATGAAGGAATGACTAGTCAGTCTGACCCAGCTTATTTTAAATCTTCAGTGTGAACATGTGTACTTCTGAAATCAGCAAATCTTATGAATCACTTTATTTGGAGATGTGTTGTTGCCCTAGACTTAAGTGATAGAGAAAAGGTTAATAATGCAAATTAAACCTTTGTGGGTCCTATATACATTTTCCTCCCAGAAAGTTGTTTTTACCATCACACCACTGGCTTTAAAGGCTAAACAGGAGATTAGAATTTATCCTAAAGGCAAGAAGTTGCTGCTGGACTTATAAGTAGGGAATGACAGTCAGATCTACATTTAAAGAAAATTGCTTTGGCAATACTGTGAAGAATAAATGAAATTTGAAATCTTTTGTTTGGAATGCAAGGCTGGCTTTCATAATCTTGCTTAAACATAGCTTTGGTACTTTATTTCATGATAGATAGAAAGACATCTTAGGTATACAGATAGATGGAGATCTCTATCTCTCTCTCTCTCTCTCTCTCTCTCTCTCTCTCTCTCTCTCTCTCTCTCTCTCTCTCTTGTTTTTCAGGTATGTCCCAATCTCTATGACTCCCTTTTTTTGGATTTCCTCAGCAAAGGAATAAGTAGTTCATTACTTCTTTCTCCAACTAATTTTATACATGAGGAACTAAGGTAAACACGGTTAAGTGACTTGCTCAGGATCACATAGAGAGTTAGTGTCAGAGGCTGAATTTGAATTCATGAAGATGAATTGATGATTCCAAGCTCAGTGCTCTATCCAAGTCAGCACCTAGCTGCTATTTATCTAATCGATCTATCTATCTAACGATCTATCTATCTTATCTATCTATCTATCTATCTATCTATCTATCTATCTATCTATCTATCTATCTACCTACCTACCTACCTACCTATCCTTATCCTAGGTACTCTTTTCTCTGTGAACTTTTGTTCATACTGTTTTTACTGCCCAGAATGCCATGCTCACCACCCTGGATCCCAACCTCCACCTACTATAAGTTTCTTCATACTTTTGGCCTAAGCAGAAATGCACTGTGTGTGAGGGTTTCTTTGATCTGAACAGTTGTTTATATCATAAGATTATCGATTTAGAAATGGAAAAAACTCTCAAAGTTACATAGTCCAAACCCCTTATTATGCAATTGAGGAAACAGAGATCCAGAAATATTGTAAACTTCTCCAGACTGTCATATAGATTAAATGCAAAAGCCAGAATTTGAACCTAGGTCCTTTCACTCAAAATAGAGCAATTTTTATCATATACTATATTCCCTCTCTAGTTTGCTTATGTCTCTATTATGCTTTTGCCATATATTCTCTTTTATAATTAGTTACTTATGTGCATCTTATTTCCTTTATTTGAAAACATCCTCCTTAAGAAGATAGCCTTAATTACCTTCATATGTCCTTCAACACTTTGTACTATGTTTTACGTACAGTATGAACTCCACAAATATGAATAAGTGAATGAATGTTATAACATATTTCCTATTACATAGCCAGGGATGATGGACCCCAAAAGATAGAAATTTATAAAAATACAAGAGCACACATTAGGCAAATAGATGAGAGACAAAATCTGCACAAATAAAAATGGCACCATTCTGTCTAAAAAGCCTCCCTCCCCCTCAAAAAGATAAACCCTCTCCAGTCTTTAGGGTTATGCTGTTGCTATTGTTCTCTCCTAAGATTGCTTTCAGAGGGTGTAGTTATAGCTGGAAGCTTAGTACTGTACTTAAATAAAGGCTGTTCTTTGATATGCTGTGGTGGATGCAGTTGGCCATGTGGTTTATGACTTCCTTTTGGAGTTTAGCAGTTGGCTGAAGTCTTTGTTAAAAATTCTTCCTCTCCACCCACCTATCACATTCCTGATTACTGTTCTCAGAGCTATAACTAGGAATTTTTGCACCTGGTGTTAGAGGCAAAAAAGGGCATTTTTAGCTTGTGTTGGGGTGGGGTGGGTTAGGGAAAAAATGAGAGAAAAGAGATAATGGGACAATGCACTAGGTGGGCAGAGGAACTCTTCTCTTTAGAAAAATTTGGAGTTTCTAGTCAAATTCAACAAGCACTTATGAAGCACTAGCTATATTTAAGGTACTTTTCTACATAATAGAGATACAAAAGCAACAAAAACAGCAGCCAGTGCATAGGAGTGTCAATGTACTGGGGAATAAAATAGAAATTTAATAAATGTAAGCATGACAATTTAGGGAAGGAAAGACTACTAAAAGCTAAGGAAATAGGCAAGACTTTTTGTTGGAGGTGGCATATTAAGTTAAACTCTGAAATATGAAAAGGCTTCATAAGGGGACTAAATTAAGGAAAGAATTGATTGCAAGTATAAAGGACTGCCTATAAAAAAGCATAGAGGTGGAAAATTGAATCCTAATTTTCACATATATTAAGTAGATTGAATCCCAATTTTCAGATACATTAAGTATATTGCAAATTTGACAAAAATAAAGTATAATAAGATAGTAATATGAAATAAGACCATAAAAGTGAATTGGAAGTAAATTGTGAGAAGGGGAAAAAGTATTTAATAAGTACCTGCTATGTGCCAGGAGTTTTACCAAAATTATCTCTTTTTATTTTCAGAATAATTCAGGGATGTAGGTATTATCATTACTCCCATTTTATACTGAAGAAACTCCAGCAGATAGAGATTAAGTCATTTGCCCAGAGTCACACAAGTAATACTTTAATACCTTCAATTTCCTTTTTCTTCTCTAATTAGTACTTCTAGTGATTCTAGTACAATGTTAAATAAAAAACAATCAAATAATTAAATAATTTTAAATAAATAATTTAAAGTTTTCATTAAGAGTGAGTGTTATATTTTGTTAAAGGCTTTTTCTGCATCTTTTGAGATAATCATGTGGTTTTTGTTGGTTTGATTATTGATGTGGTCGATTATGTGGATGGTTTTGCTAATATTAAACCATCCTTGCATTCCTAGTATAAATCTCATCTGATCATAATGAATAATCCTTGTGATCACTTGCTGGAGTCTTTTTGCTAGTATTCTATTTAAGATTTTTGCATCTATATTCATTAAAGAGATTGTTCTGTAGTTTTCTTTCTTGGTTTTTGGTCTTCTTGCTTTGGAATCAGTACCATATTTGTGTCATAAAAGGAGAGAAGCAAGAATACATATATATATAAGTAATAAAGAAGCTTAGGATATTATTATAATATTGGAAAAGTTAAATATGATAGATCAATGGGAGAAAAGTAAGTGAGAATAAAAAGGAATATATCTATTTTTTAGCTGTCTATGATACATTCTCAAAAATTGACCAGGTATTAGGGATTAAAAATCTCACAAAGAATTGCAGAAAAGCAGATATATTAAAAGGAATCTTCAGACCATAATGCAAGAAAAATATTATTCAATTAAAATTAATGGATACATAGATGAAAAATAAATTGAAAACTAATATTATCATAAAGAATAAATGGGTCAAAGAACAAATCATAGAAACAATCAATGATTTCTTTTTTTAAAACGACAACACTGAGACAAAGTTCCAAATTTTGTAAGATACAGGCAAAGCAATACTTAGGGAAAACTTTATATCCTTAAATATATATTAATAAAAAAGAGAGAAAGAAGGTCAGCAAATTGAGCATGGCACTATAAAATTAAGGGGAGGAGAATTATAAATCCCCAATTAAATACCGGAATGGGAATCCTGAAAGTAAAAGTTCATTAATAAATTCAAAAATTGAACTAAAATAAATCTGGAATCTGGTTTTATGGGGAAAAATCAAAACATATAAATAATTGGTTAATTTGATTTTGTGTACAAATAGAGAAGAAAACCAAATTACTAATATCAAAACTAAAAAGGGTGAATTCAGCACCATTCAAAATGATTTATTTTGATAGCAATTATTAGGAATTATTTTATCCAATTACATGCTAGTAAAAGTGATAATCAAAGTGACATGGATGAATATTTACAAAAATATAAGTTGCCTAGTTCAGCAGAAAAAGAAATAGAAGCTTCTAAAAATGTTAAATTAGAAAAAGAAATTGAACAAGCCATAAATGAGCTCCTTAAAAAATGTTAAAGAGCAAATAATTTGCAAGTAAATTCTAAAAAATATCTAAGAAATACTTAATCTTAATACTATATAAGCTATTTGAAAAAATAAATAATGAAGTCTTACTGAATTCTTCTTATGACAAATATGGTTTTGATACTTAAACCAAAGAAAGCACAAAAGGGAAAGAAAACTATAGGTTAATTTCCCTAATGAATTCTGATGCAAACATTTTAAATAAAATGCTAGCAAGGAGACTACAACAATGCATTACTAAGATCCTACACTATGAAAGGGGAATGCAGTGTTGGTTGAATATTAGGAAAATTATAAATATAATTGACCACATCAATGACAAAAACAACAAAAATCACATCATTATTTCAAAAGACACAGAAAAAGTCTTTGACAAATATAACTCATTCCTATTTTTAAAAAACAAACAAACTATGGAGGCACCTAGGTGACTCAGTAGATTGAGAGTCAGGGCCAGAAATAAGAGGTCCTGGGCTCAAACCTAGCCTCAGACAATTCGTAGCTATGTGACCCTGGACAAGTCACTTAACCCACCACTACCTAATCTTTATCACTTTTCTGTCTTAGAACCAATACCCAGTATTGATTCTAAGATGGAAAGTAAGGGTTTAAAAAGAAAAAAAAAAACGAGAAAGTTTAGGAACAAATGAGGCCTTTTAAATTTCTTTACTTAATTAATTAATTTAGAATAGTTTTCCATGGTTACATTATTCAGAGGACTTTCTTAAAATAAGTAGTAGCTATTTAAAACTAAGTGGAAACATTTTCTGTTATGTTGATAAGCCATTAAGTCTTCCAAATAAAATCAAGAGTGAGGCAAGGATGTTCATTATTATCCCTTAGTCCAGTATTATATTAGAAATGCTAAATATAGTAATGAAATTGAAGGAATAAAAACAGGAAATGAACAATAAAAATTATCATTCTTTTCAGATGATATAATGGTATAGTTAGAGAACCCTAGAGAATTAATTAAAATAACTCATTGAAACAATGAACATTAAAAAAGGTCCAGGATATAAAATAAACCCATACAAATCATCATATATATATATGCATATACATGCATATATATATATATATATATATATTTCCAACAAAACTTAGCAGCAAGAGATAGAAAGAGAAATATCATTTAAAACAACTGTGTATGTGTGATCTTGACCACATCACTTAACCTTAACTGCGTAGCCCTTACTGCTCTTCTGCCTTGGAACCAATACTGAGTATTAATTCTAAGACAGAAGGTAAAGATTTTTTAAAATGAACAAAGAAATAAAAATGAAATATACAGACATTACAAAATGCTCGGAAGTCTACCTGTCAACATAAATACAGAATCTATTTGAATATGATTACAAAACCCTTTTCATACAAATAATGACTGATCTAAAGGACTGGAGAAATTTTAATTAATTAATTGAATTGGCAGAGCCAATATAATAAAAATGACAATTCTACTTATATTACTTAGGTTAATCTATGAATTCAATGCCATACAAATCAAGGTGGCCTACCAGTATTAGAATTCAAATTTTATTACAAAGTGATAATCATGAAAATAATCTGTTACTAGCTAAGAAATAGAATGGTGGATCATTGGAAGAAATTAGGCACATAATACACAGTAGTGAATTAGCATAATAATCAATTCTTTAACAAACCCAAAGACCCATGCTTTGGGGGTAACCTCAAAGTTCTTAGAACTCAACATTTGACAAAAATTCCTGGCAAAACTACAGAGCAATTTGGTAAAAACTAAACATAGACCAATATCTTAAACCATATATCAAAATGAGGTGAAAATTTGTAAATGATTTAGACTCAAAGGGTGATATATATTATAAATAAATTTAGGGAGCATAGAAAAATTTACCATTTAGATCTATGGATGAACACAGAAATTATGACTATACAAGACATAGCGAACATCAGAAGAGGGAAAATGGATAATTTTCATTATATGAAATTAAAAAGGAGTTGCACAAATCAAACCAATGTAGGCAAAATTAGACAGAAAGCAGAAACTGGGCAAATAATATTTTAGGAAGTCTCTCAAATAGAGATGTCATTTCTCAAATAGGTAGGGACTAAACCAAATTCATAAAAAAATAAAAGCCATTCCCCAATTATTAAATGGTCAAAAAATATAAACAGGTTGTTTTCACAAGAAGATATTGGAGTTATCAAAAAATACATAAAATATTCTAAATCACTATTGATTAGGGAAATGCAAATTAAAACTAATCTGAGGTACCATCTCACAACTATCAGATTGGCTAATGTCACAGAAAAAGGAAATGTTAAATGCTGGAGTAGATTTGGAAAAATGGGTACACTAATGCACTGTTAGAGTTATGAACTGTTTCAACCATTCTAGAAAACAATTTGCCCAAAGGACAAGTTATAAATGTTGCCTACATAAATAGGCTCTATGTAATGAAGCATTTAAAACAGGTTTTTTTTTTTTTGGTGGCAAAGAATTGGAAATTGAGCAGATACTCATCAATTAGGGAATTGCTGAATAAATTATGGTATATGAGCATGGAGGAATACTATTATGATATAAGAAATGACAAGCAGGATGATTTCAGAAAACAATCTAGGTAGACAAACTTATATGAACTCTTAAAAGTGAAGTGAGCAGAACCAAGAGAACATTGTACACAATAAGAACAATATTATAACAATGACCAGTTGTGAAAGTCTTAACCTTTTTGAGACATGGATAACATTTTTCCATTATTTTACAGTTATAATTGACATACTGCTTATCTTCTCAATAGTCTAACCTCAATCGAAGTGGTTATAGAGAAGATAGATTTTGGGACTCAAAAAATTTTAAATAAGTGTTAAAAATAAATAAAAATGTGAAAAAAATGAATTTCCAATCTTTTATTCCCTTTACATTTCCTCTCTCTCTCCTGCTACCTTTTCTTTTCTTTTTGAGTTAAAAATCTTAATTGGGAATTGATCCAACCATTCTGGACAGTATTTTGGAACTATACTGAAAAAACTATATAGCACTAGTAGGTCTGTAAATCAAAGAGATTTTTTAAATGGTGGAAAAGACTTCTATGCACAAAAATATTTATAACAGCTCTTTTTATGATGGTACAGAAGTGGAAATTGAGAGGATGTCCATCAATTGCATGATGGTTGAACAAGTTGTAGTATGTATATGATTATGATGGAATATTACTTTGTTCTAAGGAGTGAAGAACAATATACTTTCAAAAAAACCTGTAATGACTTACATGAATTGATGTATAATGAAGTGAGCAAAATCAAGAGAACATTATACATAATACTAATTAACAAACAAATTTTACAGTAAATATAGATTGTAATAATGATCAACTTTAAAGCAGTTCTTGGCAATATAATGATCTAAGACAATTCTGTAAGGCTTATCATGAAAAATTGTAGCAACATCCAGAGAAAGAACTGATGAAGTTCAAATGCAGATTGAAGTATACTTTTTATTTTCTTTATTTTTCTTGTTTTTTTTTTGCCTTTCATAACATGTTTCCTTTCATAACATGACTAATATAGAAATATATTTTGCATGGCTGAACATGTATAATTTACTTCAAATTGCTTGCCTTATCAATGAGATCAGATGGGAGAGATAGAGGGAAAGGATTTGGAACTCGAAAAAATTTTTAACACGAATGCCAAAAAAATTTTTAAGTAAAATTAGAAAAATACAAAATATTGTTTAAAATTCACTTCATAAAATTATAAAATTTAGTTCTTAGAGATCATCTAATACAATGTACTCATTTTACATGTGAGTAAACAGAGGTTCAGAACAGTGAAGTAATTTGACCAAGATCATGAAGCTAGATAGTGATTGAACAAGGACTGGAACTAAGGTCTTCTAATATAATGTATTACAATTGAAAAAACACTGTTTCCTGAAACAATCAAAGGACTTGTTTCATATTCTGAGTCTGCCATCTATTTGACTACTATAGGCCTTAGTTTCTTAACCTACAAAATGAGATATTGAATTAGTTGACATATCCGGTCCTTCCATGATTAAGTCTATGACCCAGTGATACCGACTCCCTAGTCCCTTACCGGGTATATAGACATTTGACATGCCTAAAGGAGATCCTTGCCACTTTCCAGAATGAATCTGAATATATGTCAAATGTAACATTCCCCTCAGTCCCCCTTTTTTTTACTTCCCATCCTCCCACTAAAGCAAATGTTTTAAGTTGAATTGGTTAAAATTTAAATAATAGAAAATAATTCATCTGAATCAACTTCATGTGTTTTCTTTTTTCCTCCAGATAAACATAAGCTCCCCTGGAATATCTGGAATTTCCTCACTTTATGTTCAAGTCATCATATTTTCACACATTCTTTCTTTTTAGTGTTCAAGCTGAGACATTCTTTCTCATTTGACTTGTGCCTACTTGTAAAATTGTTAGGAATTCCCAACAAACAGGAACCTCAGTTTTCCCATGTAGATGAATTGTGGTAATAAAAAAAAAAACTGGAGGTGTTGTGAACTGAAAAAAAACAACAGAGTTTTTGCTAGAGGTTTTGCTTTTACTGTTTGGAAAAATGCATAATTTGAAGTTAAAGTTCTAGGAAGGCCAAAGATATGAAGCTGACACCTGAAAGATTTGTGCTGAATTCTTTAAAGTATTTTTTTGTAATCCAGGAATCTAATCTAATCCAAGAAGCATCTAAAAATCTCAGTTATGTTAAAGAGAACCTGAATCTGACAAAATCAACATAGTTGAAACATTCAAGATAAATTTGGGGCTTGAATTTTTTCTTTTTTTTCTGAAAATTCCAAATTCTCCATTGTAAAATAGTAGTTGTGGTTGACTTGGATATGGCTCTTTTTTATGTCCTAAATCTGTCATCCCTTTAGTATAGAGAGCTCGGGTTAGGAAACTTCCTTTATCAATCAATCAGGCAATCAACAAATATTGAATTAGATATCTACTACATTCCTACAACTGTGCTGGGTTTGGGAGATTGTGAATTAAAAATGAGGTTATTCCTGTCCTCAAAAAACAAGATAACATATTCACAATAATACAGGATACAAATGAAATTAATTGGTTTCAGGGCAATATTGCCTAGGAGAATCAGGTAATACTTCTTATAGAAGGTAGCACTTTAAGTAATCCTTGAATGGAGGCAGGGATTCCAAATGGTAGAAGTGAGGACCTTCACCATTCTGAGTATGTGAGACACTTTAGCTAAAGCAAGTATGTCAGAGGTAGAATGTCTTATAATGAACACAAGCAAATCATTTTAGTAGATCACAGAGTGTGGTAAGAGGAATCATGAATAATTGATTTGGGAAGAGGCTGAAACCAGATTTTGAAGGGTTTTAAGTACCAAACAGAAGAGTTTGTAATTTTACCTAAAAAAATGGAATACCACTCAGGTTTCTTAAGCAGATTGTGGCATGTTCAGATTTGTATTTTAGGAATATTTGTTTGATCGCTCATAAAAACGATGACTTGAAGAAAGGAGAGATCAGGCACAAGAGACTAAAAGACTATCCTGATAGTTCAGCATAAATCCACCATAATTAAGGTGATGAGATCAAGATAGTGTAAAGGGGATGGATTGTAGAGGTTTTAAGGAGGTCAAAATAAAAAAGATTGGTAACTGATGAGATTTTTGGGGTGAATGAGAGAGCAGACAAGAAGATGATGTCTAGATTTTCAATCTGGGTGACAGGAAAAATATCTTTGACAGAAATGGGGAAGTTAGGAAGAGGAATGAAGAGAATGAGTTCTATTTTGAACATGTTTAATATGAAATGCCTATGGAATACCAGGTGGAGAAGTCTAGAAGGCATTTGGAAATTCAGAACTTGAGTTTTGGAGAAGAATGAAAGCTGGCTAGGTAGATCTTGGAGGACTCATGTATAGAAAGGCTAATTAAATTCACAATAGTTGATAGGTTCAACAAGATAAAGGGTATTATACTAGATAGTAAGATCTAGGACAAAGTTTCTCAGTACTCCAATGTATGTGAATGGGAAATGGATGAACTTGAAAAGGGGGATTAATAATTGCCCAATGGATAGGAAGAGGTCCAAGAAAGATAGTACCAAGAAAACCCTGAGATGAGATTACCCTTAGAATATAGGTTCTGTAAGGATTTTTTGAGTCATGGACTGTTTTGGAAATCTGATGAAATTTATGAACCCTTTCAGAGGATATTTTTTAAATTCATAATTAAAGGAAATTCTAAATTTTCATGAGAGGATAATGAGAAAAAAGATTTTTTTTTCACAATTTGAGTTGAGTCACTTCAAAATTTTCCCATTGACCCCTTTGGGAAAATCCATGAACCCTGTGTTAAATACTCTGATACAGTAGAAGTGCCACATTAATAGTGTCAAGAGATACTACAGAGAGATCTAGAATGATGAGGACTTTCAAATCTGGCCTCAGATACTTCCTAGCTCTGTGACCCTGGAACAAGTCACTGAACCCCCATTGCCTAGCCTTTACTGCTCTTCTACCTTGGGACCAATACATAGTATTGATTCTAAGATGGAAGGTAAGGTTTTAAAAAAAAAAGAATGATGAGGACTGAGAAAAGGCCAGTTAAATAATTAATAAAGAGATCTTTGTGACCATGTAGAAAACAATTTTCATTGAGTGGTAAGAAGAGAAATCAGATTGTTGAAGATTGAGAAATACACAAGAGGTGAGAAAGTAGTTTGTTAAAAGACTAAAAATGGGGAGTCTGGCCATAGATTTCAATATTTTATTAATGGAAAAGAAAAGCAAGAGGAGAGATAGGGAGAGAGAGAGAGAGAGAGAGAGAGAGAGAGAGAGAGAGAGAGAGAGAGAGAGAGAGAGAGAGAGAG
>NC_058133.1:126609714-126704283 GCF_016433145.1 Gracilinanus agilis
AGAGAGAGAGAGAGAGAGAGAGAGAGAGAGAGAGAGAGAGAGAGAGAGAGAGAGAGAGAGAGAGAAAAGCTGGAGGTATATTGATCTTAGAGAAAGTTTACTCTAACTGTAGTTTTTCCATTTAGCTGTCTTTTAGCCTATACTCTATGGCAGTAGTTCCAGCAATGGGACTCATTCAGTCCCAACACAGAAGTAGGAGAGACTGAGATCTCTTCAGCCTCAGTATATCTAACCTTCTCTCTGCTCCCTGACTCTCACACTTCAGGCCTTGTGAGCCAACTGTCACCCTTCCTCCTTCACTTGCCTGCCCATGAAGCTGCCCAGGGGACACTTGGTCTGCCTCCTGTGTCATCGTCCCCAACCTTAATTGCTGTTTTTTTGCTGCTTACTACAGAGGTCCCCAGAATTCAGATTGTATGCTTGTGATCAAAGTCCCCTCAATAACTTCCTTTACACAAGTCAAAGAATTAGAAATAACAAGCATTCATTTGTTCTTTTGAAAGAAATCTTATTGAGTAATTATTTGAGAATTCGAATGGGCATAGAATGATTAAAATAAGTAAAAAGACTTCTTTTTAATAGAAATAATAATCACATGAAAGCTGATCTCTAGAGACAAATGGGTTAGATAGGAAAGCTATTATAACCATCTTCTGCCTAACTAATTTCTGGATCAATGTTGGAATACATCAAAAGACCAATACTAATCAATAACCAAAACCAAAAACATAATGAGCCAGAGTCCTCTGAAAACATCTTTTGACCCTTTTATGTGCTGAGTATTGAATCTCTTAGGGGAATCTTGGTCAAAGGAGAAATTCTTTTATGGAGCTAAAGGCATTTAAATGAAAGATAAACAATTTTTTTAAAGTCCATTAATGTATAAGGTGATTCATGGAAATCATCAAATTGACTGATTAATGGATGTCTAGTTTCTGGCTAAAGCAAGATAAAGCAATTTAGTTAAAACATTAAAATCATTTTCTAAGCCATCTCACCCCACCCCCATATATATATAGTTATTTGCTTTAAAATTTCTTTCTTTCTTCCCCACCCTCTCAACCTACCCCACAGGGACACATGAAATGTTGGTATTATAGTTAACATTTCTGCACAAAATGGAAATACTATAGAGACCAAAAATATTATGTTACTAGGCTAATGATATGCCTATTTCAGACAATTTTTTGTAATTGATAGCTGTGACCAAGTTGGCCACAGATCAAAGAGTGCCCAGGATAAACCTCGTCTGGGTTTTGGCTCTGATTCCTACTACTATTCCATAGCTTATGCCCTTCTTGACCTCAAAGTACAGATTTATTGCCATTGTTTGGACTGATTTCATCTGCCATCTATAGAGGGCCCCTGCCTGACTGCTGAATGTCAGTTATAATCTTTAGGCATGTGCTCAGAAATGTGTTATCTTATACTTTCAACATCAATTTGCAGATACATCATAGAAGTAAGGAAAGAACACTAGGTTTGGGTTCAAGCAACCTAATTCAAATAGTACCTTTGATACCTACTATTTGTGTGAACTTGGACAAAATACTTAATCTTCCTCCTTTGTAAAATGAAGATATTAAACTACAGAGACCCTGAAGTTCCTTCCAGGTTTAGAGTTATGACCCTCATGAGTAAAAAGACACATAAGTTCTTTCTATATTTATGATCTTATAAAGATTTTTTAGAAATTATTAGAGAAGGGCAAATAAGGAGAAGTGGCAGAATGGTCAACTTTTTTCTCTCTGTTTTCCATGGGATAGAGAACTGGACTGGAGTCAAGCAATATGGATTTTTTTGGCTCCATAATAAACTTGTTTTCTTAACTTTAGTGAATAAACTTCTTTCTGGATCTTCATTTTCTTGTCTATAAATTGATGGAGTTCTAGCTGATTTTCTAGGTTCCTTGCAATTCAAAGATTATAGTGTTCTCACTCACAATAATTGACTTTGGGATCCCTTGATGTGGAGGAATGAATTTAAGATTAAGTCTATACTGCAAATTCATTTGTTCATGTCAATCAAAATTCTAGTTTGGCATCCACGTGTTTTCTTTACACAAAGCCAAATGACTGATTTGACTGTATTCTTGATAGAATCAACTGATCACTAATAGATCCTCAGCAATAAATAAATATTTAATTCCTAGGATCCCCTTTTTTTCTCCATGTGTCAGTTACTGCCTGAGACTTAACCATTCTTCACCTTGGCTAGACACATGTCCATTGGAACTACAAAGCAAAGGAATGAGGCAGATGGAATCTGTTCTGTTCTCTCTATTCTCAAATCTAGTGTTTTCCTGTAATGATGGGGCAAATAGAGAATAGATCACATTCCTATTCACTAAAGCTGTGTTTATATGGTACTGAAACTACTATTGGAAAAATAGGAAATTAAGCCAAACCAGTTATTTGGCATTATTCAGACAAAAACAAATAGTTGCCTTAATTCAAACAGTATTTTTTAACTGAATTGACTAGTCATTAGAAGTTGGAAGCTACCTGAGAAGTCATCTGGTCAAATAATCTTTTAACACGAGCTCTGTTTTTGGATTTTGCCTCCAATGAACTCCTGAGTGTCTCAGATGATATTATCCTTCTGACAGTGAAGCTAGTTTTTATGGTATTCAGCTCAGGTGAATATATGTAGTTAGCTTTCTCCTCCTAGCTTTTTAATTTAAAGCCCTTTTGGTTGGATTTGCAAGAAACCAGAAAAATACATTTTAATTGATCTGTTAGGTGTACTCCATCCCTGGCCAGGAGTCTGTCATTCCCATATTTTAAATCATTGCCCAGAAATCCAAATCCCATTTTAAAAAACCATCTTCATGACCAGTTATTCATTTTTCAAATGAGTTTTTTTTTCATCCTTGTATTTCAATGAGTAGCAATGATTAAAATACTACCTGTGACCTTATATTTTTTTAGTCTCTTGACTAAGAGTTAATCTTTAACTGTACTTTATAACTTCCTTTTGGCCATGTTACTTATGCTGATCTCAATCTTTACTAGTGGATAATAATTATTTGTTTTGATAATCCTATAATTGTATATCTGTGAAATGTTACTAATAAATCTTGTACTTCAGTTCTCACAGGAAAGGGATGTATGTGAGATGTTATTACTCAATACCCTCTGACATTCAGAAAATAAAGTGTGACTATCAAGCAATGAGACTTGTTATAATAATGCTACTGTTATTTCTGCTAGCATATTTGAAAGTGTGATTCTGGAATTACTTCAGGGCCAGGTTATGAACTACTCAGGAATATCAGTCTCATAGGAAGCAACATGGCTTATCTGAAATATTGGATTTGGAATCAGAGTACCTAGTTTGATGCAACTGTAGCTTGGTGTAACCCCAACAACCTCTCTGGTATTCAGTTCCCTTATGTATAAAGCTAAAGATTTGGATTAGATAGTGTGCAAGTCCCCTTCCAGGTCTAAGTCTATGTTCCTAAGATCATAGTCCAGTGTCTTTTTTTGGTTTTCTCTTGTTTTTTCCCAAAAGCAGTATCACCTAATGTGATCATTTTTCTCATTTATAAGAATGAACTTAAAATGCCTTTTGACTGTTCTTATAAAATGAACAAGGGCATCTAGGTGGCACAGTGGATAGAGTGGTAGCCTTGGAGTCAGTAAGACTTCTCTTACTGATTTCAAATCTGGCTTCAGATGCTCACTAGCTGTGATGTTGAGAAAATTACTTAACCTTGTTTGCCTCAGTTCCTCATCTGTAAAATGAGCTGGAGAAAGAAATGGCAAATCATTCTAGTCTCCTTCCCAAGAAAACCCCAAAGGGGGGCACAAAAAGTCAGATATGACTGAAACAGTCAGATAATAACAACAACAAAAATAGGATAGTTAGATAAAAAGAAAGGTCAGTGCTGACCATGTGAAATATTGGGCAAATGATTTCATCTTTCTAGACCTTTGTTGAGACAGCTAGGTGGCACAATGTTCAGAGTGCTAAAGCTGGAATGAGTTCAAATCCAGCTTTAGATAATCACTAGCTGTGTGATCTTGGACATGCCACTTAACCCTGATTACCTCAGTTTCTTTATCTGTAAAATAACTTGGAGAAGGAAATGGCCAACCACTTCAGGACATTTGCCAAGAAAACCTCAAAAGGGGCCACAAAAAAGTTGGACATGATTGAAAAATCACTAACCGACAATAAAATACAATGAACCCACCTGATCATCAACGCATATCTAAAGAAATAATATGGGCTTTTCAGAAACCTGCAGAAAAAAAGGGGGCTTCTAAAAGTATATAGATCAAAGTCAATGACTGGGGAAAAAGCATAGCCTCCCACAGGGACTATTTTGAAGGGCATATACTTATTTGCATGTAAATGTTCAGCTACATTTCTTTTTTAAAAATCAGTGCCATTATTTATAGTCATTTCTCATGTTGCATAAATCTGCTCCCTATCAAAGTGTCTTATTCCTAATGAGTTCACATCACCTTCTGTTCACCTGAATCTGCTAACAATCAGTATTTTTCACTGATGGATTTCTCAGAAATGGCTCACGCTCAAAGGTTCAGAATTCTATTTCTGAATTCTCCAGAGAAGAGCAGAGAGAAAATTTGAAATGCAAGGGACTTTCTTCATTAATTAAAATCTGTCAAGCAGTTGGCAGCTGAAAGGGGGAGCTGGAGGTGGGGGAATCCTGTGGTTCACCACCACATTCCTAAAATTCATAAGCACTATGGAATATTTCACTGTAGGTCCGCCAGAAATGGAACTAGACTTGAGAAAGAAAGGAAGGAGTTGTTTGAAGGTAGCAGAAATATCAGAGGGGCAAGCAAAAAAATCCATAGATTCAAATGTAGGAAATTTTAATACTGAGTCAGAGGCAATTCTTCAAAGAGTTATTTCTCTTTAAAGGAATAAATTTCGAATCATATTTCCATTTATTCCCCAAGATGCAGAATTTTTGTTAGAAGTGATTGTTGAAGATCTCTTTAAGTGGTTCTTCTTACCCAATGCTATCCAGCCCTGCAGGCCTTAGTACAAAGCATGCACACATACACAGACACACACATACTTTTATATGCACATACACATGCACATATATACATGCATAGAGATGCATGTATGTATAGTTATATATGTACATAAATAAACATGTATGTACATATGTTTATATGTATACACATGTAATTCCTCCACATATTTTAATTAAATTCCTTATTATTGGTAAATGTTCTTTGAGAGTGGCTGAGGTTTAAAATATCATCCTGCAACCAATCTAGTGATAAGACCCATTGAACCTGGCTATCATAATAATTGTTGCTACGGTTCAGTCATTTTTCAATTGTGTCCAGCTATTCATGACCCCATTTAGGGTTTTCTTGGCAAAGACATTGGAGTGTTTTGCCATTTCCTTTTCCAGCTCATTTTACATATGAGGAAACTAAAGCAAATGGGTTTGAGGACTTGCCCAAAGTCACAAAGCTATTAAATTCCTGAGGTTAGATCTGAATCCAGTAAGATGAGTTTTCTGGACTCTAGACCCAGTGCTCATCTACTGTACCACCTAGCTGCCCATCATAATAACAGCTAGCATTTTAAATAGCATTTCAAGTTTTGAGAAGCCCCTTTACAAATATAATCTCATTTGATCCTTACAACACCCCTGGGGTATAGGTGCTATTATCATCCCCATTTCACAGATAAGAAAACTGAGGCTGATAAGTTAAATAACTTGTCCAGAGCCCCACAATTCATTAGTTTCTGTGGTCACATTTGGATTCAGGTCTTCTTGACCCCAAGACCAGGACTCTTATCTTGGATACCTTTATACTGGTCCTCAGACAAAAAATCTTTTACTGGACCCACATTCAATACCCCTTCAGCTGGGTAGGGTCAATCAGAATTCTTTCTCCAGAGGCAGAGCTTCAGAGAATCCATTGTTATTTCCACACAATCCTGAGGCATTAGAAAAGGTATTTTAAAGAATGCAAATCATCGAAAAAGAGTAATGGAAAGTAGCACTTGCCTAAAAGTCCAAGATTCCAAAGAAATCAAACTAGCCTAAAAGCAGATCAGTCAATAGACTTAATTACTTTGTGAATATTCTCCCTTTAAATAGGGTTCTATGAGTCTACAACAGTGATGACAAACCTTTTAGAACATTTTAGAGGCTGAATGCTATGCTCCATCTGCTACCCCCCTTAAGCCCCCTGTCCCAGCGCAACACCTTACTCCAGACAAGGGAGGGAGAAAGAGAAGGGAGTAGTCCAGGTGCTCTATTCAGGGGAAAGAGTAAGTGGTTCCATTAGGCTGTTGGGTAAGGTGGAGAGGGAGAAGGAGCAGCGCCACAGAGCCTTTTTGCCTTTCTAGTAACTAACTCTGGCAGGCAGTGCATGCTCAAAGAGAGGTCTCTGCATGCAATCTTTGGCACATGTGCCATAGGTTCACCATCATGGCTCTACCATAATAACTAGTCGAAAGTGAGAAAAAAAATCAACTTTTTTTGTCCACTCTCTACACCATGCTATCATCTTAAGTATTAATTATTAGTTATTTGATATTTTTTGGCACTCTGTAAAATTTTATCTCTGGCTTATTCTTCTTCTTAATTAAAAATGAAGTCTCATAGACTACTTCAATAGTTTCCCAATTGTTTTCCCTGACTCCTTCTTACCATTCCAATTCAACTTCCATTCAGCTGGCAAAATGATTTGCCTAAAGCAGTGGTTCCCAAACTTTTTTGGCCTACCGCCCCCTTTTCAGAAAAAAAAATATTACTTAGCCCCCTGGAAATTAATTTTTTTTAATTTTAATAGCAATTAATAGGAAAGATAAATGCACCTGTGGCCATCACCGCCTCCCTGGATCGCTGCAGCACCCATCAGGGGGCAGTAGCACCCACTTTGGGAATGACTGGCCTAAAGCAGAGTTTTGACTATGTGACTCTCCTGTTCAATGAACTCCACTGGCTCTCAATTACCTCTAGAAGAAAAAAAAAGCTTATTTTACTGGCATTTAGATTGCTTCACAATCAGGTCCCATCCTACCTTTTCTAGCTCTTTTTTCATTATTCCTTTTTATGTCCATTTCAGTTGTACAGACCCTCTTATTATTCTTCACACCTAAGATTCTCATCTCTAGGCCTTTGCACTAGCTGTTCTCAATTTCTAGAATGTTCTCTTCATCTTTGTCTCTTGTGATTCTTGGATTCTTGAAGACTTAGTTTAAAACCTGTCTTTAGTATGAAGTTTTTTCTGGCTTTACCACCCTAACTCCAACACTAATCCTATACTGGTTTTGCATCTGTTTTGCAGATACTTAAGAAGTACCCCTGTGCAATAAATACAAGGTATAAATCTGGGGCTCACCAATACATACAAGGGCAGTAGAAAGACTAGGTACAAACTTTAGCATATGATGGTTGTAAGACACACACATTGGGGAATAGATTTCATTCCTCTTGTATTATAAGGTCTCAATATCCTTTTTCCTTTAATGATGTCTTAATGTTGCTTTCTGCCTAGTACATAGCTCAGAAACCTGGGTCTGTTTTTTTCCACAGGTCAGCACCCAATTATTATTAGAGTTAATTCCTGAATCAACAAGTGACTTTCTTCTTTGCTGCCAGATTCCACTCTCTTTGAAGCATTTTCCTGTTCCCAACACACTATATGTGTAACTCTGTTCTCTGCTGGATACATTATTTCCTGTTGAGTGAACAATTATCCCACTTTCTGATAGAGACACAGAGACCACAATTCTGCAAAGTTGCAACTTATCTATGATCAGAACCAGCAGGCTTAGTCTTTTAAAGACTGTCAGGGCTCTGGCCAGTCTTCAGCCAGGAAAGCCAAGTTCACACTTAGTAAAAGGATAACAAGGCATAGAGATTGTTTTGCACTTGTTAATGCATTAGTACCTTCTTGCCTATTAACTTACTATCTATGATTACATCAACTGAGCTGGTGAAGGGTAGAGGGGAAGGGGATTGGTTGTTGGAAATCAAATTCTTCCCATTCTATTCACAATAGCTGAATCCTTTGAAATGGCAGCTTTATTAAAATTCTTACTATTTGACATTTTAATTATATGCAAAATATGGTACTGTGTTCCAGCCCAATGGAATTATGAAATGAAACCCAAATAATGTGACCCATTCATGGCATGTAGTCATGCTAATTGGGAACTAGCTATAGGTAGTGTAAGTATTATTTTCCACTTTATAGTGAAGAAGAAAATGAATCTCAAAGACACTGAGTGGATTGTTTACAATCACATGACTGGTAAATATTAGAACTAGGATTATAGTCTATGAAATTTGATTCTAACTTCAGTGTTCTTTCAATTACCAAAACCTTTCTTGGAAAGGAACATAAAAGGTAAGATATTGTAAATTCAAGGAGTTTAGTTGGCTCAAATAATTCTACCATTAAATACTTGGCTCTAGATTGTATTGATAATGACCTTTCTCTAGACCAGGGGTCGGCAACCTTTTTGGCCATGACAGCCATAAATGCCACATTTTTTAAAATGTAATTTTGCGAGAGCTGTACAGTGGTCACAGTGCGGCTCCTGTAACAGCGCCTGAAAAAAAATTGACTTTATGGCTCCTAAAGAAAGAGCCATACGTTGCCCACCCCTGCTCTAGACTCTCCCTGCCAAGTCACTAGGTTATATGAGGTTATTGAACTACACTGTCTACTCTGGTATAGCCCCTTCTTTTCAGACATTCTGGCTTGTTTTCTTTTGCCTCTTCCATAATTTCCCATCCTCCTCGGATGCTATTCTATGCATTTATCCTGAATCCCTTCTGAGTTTTTGCTTTCTTCTTGTTTCCTACACCATTGGTTACAGCTATAATATGTACAGCATCCATGCTCCAGTAAACTAACTCAGCAGGTGGGGTAAACCAGTTTGAGAAAAACCAAGAGTTCACGAATCAGTCAGGAGTTAGGGGAATATCTACTACATATATGGAGACTTCCCTGAATTGGCAGATGAAAAAAAAATTTGTTCCAATGGCCATGAAGATAGCTGAAACAGGATCTGTGGAGAACTTAAAGCTTGGTCAGATATTAAGGACCCTAAAGTCATCCACTGCATCTCAGGCCATCATTAGTCATCCTGACTTGTGTCTTGCCACTGGACTTCAATGACTGCCCTCTGCATTTCTTACATCTAGTAGAATGGAAACATTTTGGGGGTAGAGCTTGTTTTCTTTTTTGTCCTTTGTTTCTTAGTATAGTAACCAGTGTATAGTGCATGTTTATTGCTTATTGAATTGAAGCCTAAATGTAGATTAAGGGGGAAAATAGTATCCCAGCTAATACTTCAAGGAAATGAAAAAATAATTCTGGGTCTTTAAGCAGAGTCTGCACAGCCAGTAACTGGGGATGTTATAGTAGATTCCTTTGGTATATGGGCTAGACTGAATGGCTCTAAAATTCTGTAATTCTGACAGTTCAAAAAATTTTATCCTCACCTTCTTCTGATATCTTTGCTGATAGTTGTTGCATGTTTCTCAGAGACAGTTATTCTATCTTTATTCCCAACACACATTTCTGAGAGATATTCAGCCCAGCTCTACTTGTGTGGCATGGGGTGGATGAATACTTTTCAGCCAAAGGTGTTATGCAACTTAGTATCATGGTGATAGCTGTGGTTTAAGCAAAATTGAAAAGCTGCCAGAAATCAAAATGGTTTTATAGCTTTATAACTAATAACTTTATAGCTTTATAACTAATCTTGCTTGAAATTAAGTGATTTGTGAATCCTTTTCTATTTCTATTTGTGAATCCTAATCTATTTCTAAAAAGCCAAAAACAAATAGGTCATAATAATAATAACTAGCATTTAAATAGCACTTTTATATTTGCTAATATATGTATATGATGTTATTTGCATATATGTATACAGATATATATATATTTATATACACACATATGTATATGTATATCTGTGTGTGGCTTGATCTTCACAATAGCCTTGTGATACAGGTATTATAGTCTCATTTTATAGATAAGAAAAGGTAGCTAGGTGACACAGTGGATAAGGCAGCATGCCTGAAGTCAGGAAGATTAATCTTCCTGAGTTCATATCTTACCTCATATACTAAGTAGCTGTGTGACCCTGGGAAAGTCACTTAATCCTGTTTGCCTCAGTTTCCTCATCTATAAAAGGAGGAAGAAATGTCTCTTTGTTAGCATTTTTAATTAAATTTGTTACTGCCTTGGCCAAAGTTTTAAGGTCTTTCAAAGTTATTTCTCTGGAAGGATTTAATAGATAAAAAGTTCCTCAGAGTAAACAAATCACAGGTCTTCTCCTTTCATTGCTTCTTCCAAAATCTTCTCCCATTCAACATATTATGAAAATGAAAGTGTCAAAGTTGGAAGTTAACCCACTGAGTTTGAAACAAGACATTTTTAGAAATAGTTTGTATAGCTCCAAATGTGAGAAGAATCCTGAACAGAGATTGTATAGATAACATAGATATTGGAGTTAAGAGTATATTTGTTCAAAGTCTGTCTTTGACATTTATTAACTGTGTGACCATGGGCAAGTCTCTTTAACTTCTGAGACACAGGCTAGAGGTATATTGTAATAGACATCTTTGTGTGGCTCAAGACTGAAAGGGAGAACTACCCTAACTTTCTTCTTTGCTTTTTTTGCTCTACTACACATTTTCACTGTATGAATTTTGTTTGCAACTTTAAAAAAAAAGTTCTGAAATAATCATGACTGCAGGAGATTCATTATGTGTTACTGAGTGTCATAAAAAACAATTTTATAAACGTTTGTTTTTATCATTTCCATTTTCCTTCTGGGAAGAGCTAATTACCTTATACTTCTAATTTCCCCCATTTTATAAAGGAATTAGTGCTAAATACAATGAGGCATATAAAACATGCAGAATTTATAGAATGCTGGTCATATATATACACCACATATATGAATTAACCACATTTTAGCTGACAAGAAAATCAGTTATTTTGTGAAAAAGGACTTTGTATCTTCCAGGTTGGACATGCATACAAAAAATTGCTTTCTGTTTTTATCATCAAATGTGGGAATATCCCTAAATGCTAGAGAAATACTATTCTTCATGGGTGGTCTGAAACTTCTATCTCTTTTTTCCCTATAGTAGCAAAGGAAACTCAATATCAAGTCTTTTGTGGTGGGAGGCAAAGCATGGATATAAGATCAGATAATTACTGAAAGGTTTATATTATTAAGTCCATTAATCCTGGTATTTAAGGTTCATATGCTTGAGAACTTAGTCAGCAATTTGGTCTTTGGAAATACAAAAAAAAGATAAGTGGGTGGCCAGTTAATTTATTAGTGTGCACTTCAAAATCAATTTTTAAGATGTGCTTTACAGCCACTAAGAAGTTCCAAAGAAATACCATACTTTTAAAAATTGGCAATGAAGTTAAGAGATAGTCTTCTTACTAAATTTTTCCAGTTGGATGTCTAAGGTTGAAAGAATAAACAACTGAGAAATCATATACATAAACCTTAAGGAGAGAGAAGAAATAGGTGGAAAAAGTATTGGCATTCTATTCCACCAAAGTGTCACAGTGAAATTTTTCCAACTATCTTTTTTATTATTTATTTATCAATTTTTTTTAGCATTTATTAATAATCATTTTTAACATGGTTACATGATTCATGCGCCTACTTTCCCCTTCACCCCCGCACCCCACCCCTGCTAACGCACATTTCCACTGGTTTTATCATGTGTCATTGATCAAGACCTATTTCCAAATTGTTGATAGTTGCATTGGTGTGGTAGTTTCGAGTATACATCCCCAATCATGTCCACCCCAACCCATGCGTTCAAGCAGTTGTTTTTCTTCTGTGTTTCCTCTTCTGCAGTCATTCCTCTGAATATGGGTAGCGTTCTTTTCGATAAATCCCTCAGAGCTGTCTTGTGTCATTGCATTGCTGCTGGTACAGAAGTCCATTGCATTCGATTTTACCATAGTATATCAGTCTCTGTGTACAGTGTTCTTCTGGCTCTGCTCCTTTCACTCTGCATAAATTCCTGGAGGTCTTTCCAGTTCAACTGGAACTTCTCCAGTTTATTATTCCTTTGAGCTCGATATTATTCCATCACCAGCATATACCACAATTTCTTCAGCCATTCCCCAATTGAAGGACATACTCTCCTTTTCTAGTTTTTTTGCCACCACAAAAAGCGCTGCTATACATATTTTCGTACAAGTCTGTTTATTTATGATCTCTTTGGGGGTACAAACCCAACAATGGTATGGCTGGATCAAAGGGCAGGCATTTTTTTATAGCGCTTTGAGCATAGTTCCAAATTGCCAGCCAGAATGGTTGGATCAGTTCACAACTCCACCAGCAATGCATTAATGTCCCAACTTTGCCACATCTCCTCCAGCATTCATTACTCTCCCCTTTTTTCATTTTAGCCAATCTGCTAGAGATGAGGTGATATCTCAGAGTTGTTTTGATGTGCATTTCTCTAATTATTAGAGATTTAGAACCCTTTCTCATGTGCTTATTGATACTTTTGATTTCTTTACCTGAAAATTGCCTATTCATGACTCTTGCCCATTTATCAATTGGGGAATGGCTTGATTTTTTATACAATTGATTTAACTCAGTGTATATTTGAGTAACTAGACCCCGTCAGAGTTTTTTGTTATAAGGATTTTTTCCCAATTCGTTGTTTCCCTTCTGATTTTGGCTACATTGTTTTTGTTTGTACAAAAGCTCAAGAAGGAAATAGATAGTAAAACCATAATAGTGGGAGATCTAGATAAATCAAACCGAAAAATAAATAAGAAAGAGATAAGAGAGGCGAATGAAGTCCTAGAAAAATTAGATTTAATGGATACGTGGTGAAAAATAAATAGGGACAAAAAGGAATACACCTTCTTTTCAGCTGCACATGGTACATTCACAAAGATTGACCATGTAATAGGGCATAGAAACATTGCAAACAAATGCAAAAGAGCAGAAATAATAAATGTAACCTTCTCAGATCATAATGCAATAAAAATAATAATTAGTAAGGGCATCTGGACAGGCAAATCAAAAACTAATTGGAAATTAAATAATATGATTCTCCAAAACCAATTAGTCAAAGAAAAAATCATAGAAATAATCAATAATTTCATTAAAGAGAATGACAATGATGAGACATCCTACCAAACTCTGTGGGATGCAGCCAAGGCAGTACTCAGGGGGAAATTTATATCCTTTAGTGCATATATTAACAAATTAAAGAGGGCAGAGATTAACAAATTGGGCATGCAACTCAAAAAATTAGAAAGCGAGCAAATTAAAAATCCCCAGATGAAAACTAAATTAGAAATATTAAAAATCAAGGGAGAAATTAATAAAATCGAAAGTAAAAGAACTATTGAATTAATAAATAAGACTAGAAGCTGGTATTTTGAAAAAACAGATAAAATAGACAAAGTACTGGTCAATTTAATAAAAAAAGGAAAGAAGAAAACCAAATTGACAGTATCAAAGATGAAAAGGGAGACCTCACCTCTAATGAAGGGGAAATTAAGGCAATCATTAAATACTATTTTACCCAATTATATGGCAATAAATATAACAATTTAGGAGATATGGATGAATATTTACAAAAATATAAATTGCCTAGATTAACAGCAGAAGAAATAGAATACCTAAATAATCCCATATCAGAAAAAGAAATTGAACAAGCCATCAAAGAACTCCCTAAGAAAAAATCGCCAGGGCCTGATGGATTTACAAGTGAATTCTATCAGACATTCAAATAGCAACTAATTCCAATACTATACAAATAATTTGATATGATAAGCAAAGAAGGAGTCCTACCAAATTCCTTTTATGACACAAATATGGTACTGATTCCAAAGCCAGGGAGATCAAAAACAGAGAAAGAAAACTACAGACCAATCTCCCTAATGAACATAGATGCGAAAATCTTAAATAGAATATTAGCAAAGAGACTCCAGCAAGTAATTTTGAAGATCATCCACCAGGATCAGGTGGGATTTATACCATGAATGCAAGGTTCATTCAACATTAGGAAAACCATCCACATAATTGACCATATCAACAGTCTAACAAACAAAAATCACATGATCATTTCAATAGATGCTGAAAAAGCCTTTGACAAAATACAGCATCTATTCCTATTGAAAACATTGAAAAGTTATAGGAATAGAAGGACCTTTCCTAAAAATAATAAACAGTATATACGTAAAACCATCAACAAGCATTATATGCAATGGAGATAAATTAGAAGCCTTCCCAATAAGATCAGGAGTAAAACAAGGATGCCCATTATCACCTCTATTATTCAACATAGTACTAGAAACACTAGTAATAGCAATTAGAGAAGAAAAAGAAATTGAAGGTATCAAAATAGGCAATGAGGAGACTAAGCTATCACTCTTTGCAGATGATATGATGGTATACTTAAAAAATTCCAACTATTTTTTAACCACTTGTCAACATTGTCTCAAAATATTAGTTTGACTGGAGAACATTATACACAGTAACAGCAATATTGTAATGACAAAGTAAAGCTGCTGAAAGACAGCTACTAAGACTAATACCACGATTCACAATTCCAAAGGATTCATGATGGAAAATCACATACAGAGAGAGATCTGATTAATTCTGTTTACAGACTGAAGCATATTTTCTTTAATTTTAAATTTTTTATTGCTTTTTTCCCTTTCACAACATTACCAATGTGGAAATATGTTTTGCTTGACTTCATATGTACAATGGGTATTGCATTTCTTGCCTTCTCAGTGAGTGGGGTAGAGATGAGACATGGAAAGAATATGGAACTGAAAATTTAAAAATTAATTTAATTTAATTTAATGTTTAAAAGCCAAATATTAGTTAGAAATCAATTCTCCTAAATACTCTACAATTTTTTCTCCTTAGTATAGCATAACTGGGTCCTTCCTTCCTTCCTTCCTTCCTTCCTTCCTTCCTTCTTCTTTCCTCCCCCTTCTCTTTCTTCTTCTTTGTGTACTTGCGATCTGATCCCAACTATTGAGGAGGTTAAAATTAGTGAATCTTCTGAACCCAGAAATTCCAAGTTTCAGTGATCTATGTTGATTGGGTGTCTAACCTCAATTTGGCATCAATATGGTGAATCAAAAGAACTAAGGGATGGGAGGTGGAAAGCATCAGTTTGCCAAAACCAGTTTAGGTCAGAAAATAAGCAGGTCAAAGTTTTCAAAGCAGTCAACAGTAGGATACAGGCCAGGAGGGGATCCCTAAATTTTCAACAGGGATACATGAGAAGACTCAGTCTCTTTTTTAACTGCCTTTATTTTTAAAACTGAAATGCATTCAAGGATGGGAAAAAAGTAACAAAAAGTAAAATTCAGGAGACCTGGGTTGTAGTGCTGGATTTATCACAAAATGACTTTGAAAAAAATCATTTGACCTTTCTGGTCATTTCATTTTTAAGATGAAAGGGTAAGATTGAACCAAATCTCTCCAGGATTCCATCTAGTTACAAAATTATGTAAGATTAAGCAATGTCTGTACACACAGATGGATTTAGAAAAAAATGCTAAATCAACCACAACACACTGTATGAATCAGGATCCAAAAAGATCCTAAGAAACATCAGAATAAATTTATTAATATGAAATGCCATAAGACTAAATGCAAAGCCTTATACTTAGGTACAAAAAATAACAAATATCATATGGGAGAGGCACTTGAAGATAGCAGTTTGTTTGAAAAACATTGCAGAATGTTAGTAGAGTACAAATTTGAAATATCAGCAGCATGATATTGCATTGATAAAATGCTAATGTGATCTTGGATTACATTAAGTGAGACATCACTGTCTGAAATAAGAAAATACCTGGACTTTTGTATTATTCCATCATCAGACAATACTTAGAATATTGTACCCAATTTGGTGTATCATGTTTTAGGAAGAATATTGAGAAAATTAAGATGATCTAGGGAATTTTCACCAGAAAGGTAAAGTGCCTTGATTCCATGTTATATCATGTTGGGTTAAAGGAAATGAAAATACTTTAGTTGCATAAGAGAAAACAGGGGACATGATAACTATGTTAAAATTATTTGACGATGGAGATAATCTTCCCTAGAAATTCTGACTTTTCCTTATTTCTGTGAACATAGTTTCATAATTTTTCTCAGGATACCTATTAAAATCTTTTCTGAAGAACTCCATTCACTCTCTCAGGAAATAAATTCTCATATTCATTTTCCTTTGCCTTCTCTTCAGACATCATAGTTAATGGCTTCTCCATAATGAGAGTTTAACTCCAAATCTCTTCCCAACTTCTCAAAGAATGAATGTTAAATGTAACTATCCAAGATACTATTGCTTCTGAAAGGTTCTATAACAGTGTCCTCAGTCCCTGTAGAAGATGCTTTTGGAACTGTCCTCATAAAAGTCTTCACAGAGAAGTTGGATGAACACTTGTCATATATGTTATAGGAGTGATTTCTTTCAGGTATGACTTGGATTTGATTGATATTGTGGTCTCTTTCAAGCCTCAAGTTCTGAATTTTTTTACTTTATGTGATAAATATTCATGAAATTCCTATTCTGTGCAAAGTACTTTGCTTTGGGTGACAAAAAGCTATATAAAGCACAGACCCTACCCTCAATGTGCTAGCAACCTAAGTGGAGAGTCAAGGCATAAACACATAAATTAATGCATACAATAATGTTTCCAATATGACAATACTTTTATGATTTCAATGATGTGCATTCTCTCTCCAATATTGCAAAATTCCAATCCTCTAGTCTTTTCTATCTTGGGTAGTTATTATCTATGTCCTTCCAAAAGTTCACCACAGGAAGATTCTATTCAACATACTGAATTCTTTCTCAGGTAATCTTGATATTTCATGAATACAAATGTGGCATGAAGCTGTGCATAGAGAGTTACACAAGAGAAAATACAAAAATATCAGAAATATTGTGTTACTATAAACTATATGTCAAAACATTTATATATTTCAGTAGATTATTAAATTTGGAGCCACAGTATGACCCAAAGGGTATGTGTTCAACAAATCTTAGGGTGAAAAAATGAGTTGCCTCTTCTACTTCCTATGTCATACTATCACAAAATTCATTTCCAAAACAACTATAGCATCCTCTTGACTCATTGCTTCCCAATACTCTCCTTTCCAAGATAAAGTGATGAGGAAGGTGGAATGGAATGAGCAAGAAAGAAACAAACCAAGACAAAATATTAAGAATAGCTGAACTGGATGGGTGGAACCAAGATGGCAGATTAGTTGCAGCAACCCAGCTGAACTCTTTCAACATTCCTCCCTAAAGAACTTTAAAATAATGCTTCAGATAAAAATTTGTAGTCAACAAAAGTTCATGGTGAGATGTTTTTTTCTGATGTAAGAAAACTTGGGAGATGAGCAGGAGAAATCCATAAAGTCTAGGTATTCCTGACTAGGAAAACATAGAGAAAGACCACCAACTACAATTATGACAGTGGCTGTAGCAGCAACTTTGTAAACCTTAAGTCCAGATATGGCAAGGACATCAGAAAGAGATTATAGGGAACTCTTTGTTGGAACTAGGCATAGCTATAATTTATTGAAAACCCTATTGTCCATATGCAGTTCTGGGTTGCAGTTACAGTGTAGAGGAGTTCTGGTGGTCTATCACAAAGGAGCAGGATCCCTGGTCACAATTCCAAAGCAAAAAGGAGTGCTAGCCTTTGGAGCTGCAGGGGAGCAGGGAGCAGGGAGAAGAGTAAAGTCCAGGAGAGCAGTGATCAAGCCTCTACCAGATCACATCATTTTGGAAGCATGAAAAAAATTGCAGACTCCCAGAATTAGCACTGTAACTAAGAGCACAAAAAAGACTAAAGTCTGAGGTAGTACTTTCCCACTTCTAAGTGATCAGAGACCAACTTTAACATAAAGTTAAAGTCAAGAGATAGGATGGAAAAATGAACAAACAATAATAAAAAAAAAAGATTTTGACCACACAAAGTTACTATTATGTCAGAAGGGATTAAGACATAATCTCAGAAGACATCAGTGTGAAAACAAACGCCAAAAAAGTTTCAAAGAAAAATGCAATTTGGACTTAAACTTAACAAAAAGTTTTGAAAGAGTTAAAGAAAGAGATGAGTAGTCAAAGAAAAATTAGGAAAAGAAATGAGAGTGATACAAGAAAATTATGAAAACAGAATGAACAGCTTGGTAAAAATAGGCAGAAAAAGTACTGAAGAAAATAATATTTTAAATAGAATTGGCCAAATGGTAAAATAGGAGCAAAAAGAGAACTTAAAAAAGTAGAATTGGCAAAATGAAAAAAAAAGATTGAAATCACTGAAAATAAGAACTCATTAAAAAGAAGAATTGTCTAGATAAGAGGTATAAGATCTTACGGAAGAAAATAATTCTTAACAATTAAAATTGGACAAGAAGAAACTAATGACACCATGAGTCAGCAAGGAAAAATAAAAACAATGTCAAGAAAATAAAAAAGAAGACATGTGAAAATCTCATAAAAAAAAAACTAAACTGGAAAATAGATCTAGTAGAGATCAAATTAAAAAATTATTTGACTATCTGAGAACTATGATCAAAGATAAAATCTAAAGATCATATTTTAAGACATTATCAAGAAAAATTGACTTGCTATTTTAGATCCAGAGGGTAAAATCAAAATGGAAAGAATCCACCACTCACCTCCTGAAAAAGTTCCTAAAATGAAAACTCTCAGGAATAGAACAGCCAAATTTCATAGCTCCCAGATCAAAGGGAAAACACTTCAAGTAGCCAGAAACAAATAAAATATTGTAGAAACACAGTCAGGATCTTTCAAGATTTAGCAGCTTTCACATTAAAGGGGTAGAAGACTTGGTATATATTTCAGAAGGCAAAAAAGCTATAATTACAACCAAAAATAACATACTCACCAAAATTGAGTGCAATCTTTCATGGGAAAAATTGATATTTAATAGAATAGGGATTTTTCAGGCATTTATAATGAAAAGACCAGAGCTCAATAGAAATTTTGACATTTAAACATATGACTCAAGAAGAATAGAAAGAGAAACATGAAAGAGTAATCAAAAGAGACTCAATAAAGTTAAACTGTTTACATTTCTATATGGGAATATTAAATATATATGTAACTCAATCATTATTAAGACAGTCAATAGGAGTTTACTTAAAGGATATGGATGTAAGTCAATTTTGTTGGAATTATCTACAAAAACAATAAATATGTTAGAAAGAGGGATGCACCTAGAAAAGAGGGAAGGAAGAATTAAAGTAAGGAAAATTTTTCTCACATAAAAGCAGTGTGTAAGGAACAATTTTTATGGTGGAGGGGAAGATGGTGAGGAGGACTGGCAGGCAATGCTTGAAACTCACTCTCATCAAAACTGGTTCAAAAAAGGAAGAATATATGTATACACTCAGTTATGTATAGAAATATAATTTACCTAATAGTGAAATAGGAGTGGGATAAGGCTGTGGGTTGGATAAAAGAGAGGGCAGATTAAGGAAGTCAGTGTTTAAAAGCCAAATAGACTTTTAAAGACAGGATGAACAGAGAGAGAGAAGAGGAAACAAGAAAACTGTATGTAAGGGAATATATAATAATCATAACTGAATGTGAACGGGATCAGCTCACCATAAAATAGGATTGGGTAGCAGAATGGTTCAGAACATCTCAAGTGGAGAATGACTGAACAAGTTATGGCATGTGATTATGGCATATGTATTACTGCTATATTATCAGAAATAATGATAAGAATGGTTTCAGAAACATGGAAAGACATACCTACATGAAATGAAGCAAAGTGAAATGAGAAGAATTGGGAGGTCATCATGCACAATAACAGCAATACAATAATGATGATCAACTGGGAAAAAAATAGACTGTTAATAGAAGACACACAAAATAGACACATACAGAGTTAAAATAAAGGGCTTGAGCAGAATCAAATGTGTTTTAGCTGAAGTTAAAAAAAAGAATGCAAGGGCAGCAATCATGATCTCACACAGAACAAAAGTAAAAATAGAGTTAATTAAAAGAGATAATTAGGGAAAGCATATTTTGCTAAAATGTACCATAAACAATAAGTAATACCAAAAAATTTAAGTAAGTTTCTCTGATAAAAGCCTCATTTCTGAAATTTGTACTGAATGTATAGAACTAAGTCAAATATATAAAAATGAGTCCTTCTTCAATTGATTTTGATTCAATTGATGAATGCCCAAAAGATATAAAAAGAAAATAGAAAAATTAGAAGAAAAAATCAAAGATATCTATAGTCATATAAAAATGTTCTAAATCATTATTGACCAGAGAAATGCAGATTAAAACAACTTTGAGGTAGCACCTCACAATTATCAAAAATGTTAGAGGAGAAGAAAGGGGAGTAGAGGAAAACACTATTGACCCACTGGTGGAGTAGCAAACTGGTCCAACCATTGTGGAGAACAATTTGGAACTATGCTTTAAGTGCTATAAAACCATGCATACCCTTTGACCTAGTATTACCACTACTAAGTCTATAACCCAAAGATATCAAAAGAAAAAGAAAAAGATAAGTATACAAAAAAAAAGTGATAGCAGCTCTTTTTATGATGTCAAAGAATTGAAAATTGAGGGGATGGAAAATGTCTGAATAAGTTGTGGCATATTACTGTGGCATAAATATTACTTATACAATTAGAAATGATGAGAGGGGTAGTTTCAAAAACATGGCAAGACCTATGCAAACTTAAGCAAAGTGAAACGAGAAGAACTGAAAGTTTATCATGCTCAGTAACAGCAGTATTATAATGAAGATCAACTGAAAGACTTGCCCACTCTGACCAATTCAACAATCCAACACAATTCCAAAGACTCATGATGAAAAAAAATGCTATCTATCTCCAGAGAGAAAACTAATGAACTCTGAGTGCTAATTGAAGTATAATTTTCTCATTTTATTTTTTTGCTTTTAGAGAATAAGATTAATATGAAAATATGCTTTACATGATTTCAAATGTATAATTGATATTATTGCTTGCCTTTTCAGTGGGTAGGGGAAGGAAGTGGAAGAGAGGAAAAGAATTTGAAACTCAAAATTTTTTAAAAAGGAAAAGAATATTAAAAATAATAATTTTAAAAGAATACCTGGATTTAAATGTTTAGTTTTAAAATACTTATTTTATTTTATTAAGGTAATTACTAACAAATTATAAACAAATGGTATTCAAAATGATAAATTAGTTGGTTGAATTCACACTTTATTGATAAAAGGATTTATGAATAAAGGCACAGCTTTGTTTGCCTATTAAACAGATCTTTGATCTTTGATTAGAACTAGTTCTTTGAATTCAAGTCTTCCCTTACTAGTTGACTTCATGAAGCACAATTTATTTTTGAATTTACTTTGACCACATTAACCTTTCCAATAAAATAAGAGGAATGAAGTGATTTGCTTGGAAAAACAACTAGTCATTATTGGATGTTCATAATGTTCAAAAGTGAATCAAGTAGATTTGATCTCATTTAAAACTTCCTAGGTTTGAAACTTGAAACCAAGTATTTGCAATAGTAGGAATGAGATATTTCAACTGCTATCTATGCCTTATACTAGGTTAAGTTGCTTAAAATTCTAAATGGCCACAAAGCTGAGAAGGAAAGGATGGAGAAGAAAGTGCCAGATCCTGAAGAGAATAACTGATTCATCTTTTGAGAATGCCTCTGGCCATCTATGAAATAGCTTATTTATGGGAGTCATGGTGATGATGATGATGATGATGTTGATGATGACAAAATAATAATTTGCAGAGACTATAATTTTTTCATGCAAGAATTTCAAAGCATTTTATAAACATTAATTAATTAATTAACCCAAAGCCCTCCTCTGAAGCAACTATTCCACAAATCATACAAATAATTAACCAAGGCCAAAGGAAAAGAGATGAAGTGAGCATATGGAGGTTAAATGGTAAATCAGTGGCTTCAGGGGAAGAAAAATGTTTCATTTCTCACCAATACTTTTGCCTTTTCATATGTAGGCTACTTTCATTTTATTGTTATTTAGAACAAAGTATACCCTATGATGGTATGTGTAATCACTGGAGCAGTTTATAAATACAAGTTAGCTTCTAACTACTCTATAGGTATCTGTGTATTCATGTGTAGATATTGTCTCCTTAAATATGTTCTTTGATTGCAAGGAGTTTTGTTTTTTGTTTGTTTTTTTTTTTGCTTTTGTCTTAGTATCCCTAAAATGTATCAGAGTGCTTTCCCCATAGAAAGAACTGAATGAAAGTTTGTTGATTGATTTGCAACTACTGAAAAGAATGCCAGAGCAAAGAGTATCACATGAAAGCAAGACAGTTCTCCAAGTGCGTGGGATTGTTTGCCCTGCTGAGTAAAGTAGAAGCCTTGGTCATCAACAAAAGCATTATATAAAAATTTGTTGTTGTGGTTGAGGTTATCCAAGAAGGAAAAAAAAAGCATAATACTCCTGTGCTAAAAAAAGTTTTGCTGTAATAGGTTATTTAAGAAAATACACAACCAGTGGATAGAGAGCCATGCCTGGAAATGGGGGGGTCTTGGGTTCAAATGTAGCCTTAGATACTGCCTAGCTCTGTGACCTTGGGCAAGCTACTTAATCCCACTTGCCTACCTCTTACCTTGGGATTCATATTTAGTATTAATTCTGACAGGATGTAAGTTTCTTGGGATTTTTTTAAAGAAAATATAGAATCCATCAAGTCATAATCAGATGAGGTCAGTATTTCATAAATAGAATAAAAACAATAACTAATATTTATATAACATCTAATATGTGCTAAGTGTTTTATAATCATTATCTCACTTGGTCCTCACAACAACCGGGAGAGGTAGATGCTATTGTTATCTCCATATAATAGTTGAAGGATATAAGGCAAATAAAGGTTAAGCAACATACCCAGGGTCACACATCTAAGTGAATAGCTAATATTGGATTCAAAAACAAATCATTCTGACTCCATGCCTGGCGATCCATCCAATGCACCACCTGGATATCATAGAAAAGAACTGATTCATTTGCTCCAATGCAGAAAAAGCTGTTTTTCCAACAACCTGCTCTTCTCAACACATGTATCCATATGGCATTTGTAGGAATGTGCAGGCACATCATAATGCACTAGAACTCCTCTCACTTCAAATTGGTTGACCTAGATGGAAAATCTATTGGAGTTGGGGGTGGCTTTTGTGGTCTAGGGTATTCCTGGTGGCTGGTTGCCATAACACCCCAGCCGTCCCCCATTACTGCTTACTTGCATTCTTTCCTATTTATCACTTGCTTCTGTAAGACTCTGGTAAGCGAGGAAGAAGGTAAGTCTAGTGACTTGGTCACCCCAAAGTCCAGGGCTCTGAAGCACCCGTTTACCAGACTCTATTGAATTATTTTGATTCTTCCATTGGTTTTTCTTTTTTTTTTTAATATTTTATTTTTTTAGAAAAAAATTTCCCATGGTTACATTATTCTTGTTTTTACTTTCTCCTTCACCCCCCCTTCACCACCACCACCCATATCCAACTTGCATTTCCACTGGTTTTAACATGTGTGATCAATCAAGACTTATTTACATATTATTGATAGTTGTATTGGTGTGGTTCTTTAGGGTCTATATCCCCAACTATGCCCGCATCAAACCATGTGTTCAAGTGGTTGTTTTTCTTCTATGTTTCCACTCCTGCAGTTCTTCCTCTGAATGTGAGTAGCATTCTTTTCCATAAATCCCTCAAAATTGTCCTGGGCCATTGCATTGCTGCTAGTACAGAAGTCCATTGCATTTGATTTTACCACAGTATATCAGTCTCTGTATACAATGTTCTTCTGCTTCTGCTCCTTTCCTTTGCTTTAATTCCTGGAGGTCTTTCCAGTTCACATGGAATTCCTCCAGTTTATTATTCCTTTGAGCACAATAGTATTCCATCATCAAAATATACCACAATTTATTTTGCCATTCCCCAATTGAAGGGCAGCCATTTGTTTTCCAGGTTTTTGCCACCACAAAAAGCACAGCTATAGACATTTTCATACAAGTCTGTTTATCTATGATCTCTTTGGGGTACAAACCAAGCAATGCTATGGCTGGATTGAAGGGCAGGCAGTCTTTTAGAGCTCTTTGGGCATAGTCCCAAATTGCCATCCAGAATGATTGGATCAGTTCACAACTCCACCAGCAATGCATTAATGTGCCAATTTTGCCACATCCCTTATAACATTCATTACTCTCCCTTTCTATCATTTTAGCCAATCTGTTAGGTGTGAAGTGGTACCTCAGAGTTGTTTTGATTTGCATTTCTCTAACTATTAGAGATTTAGAACACCTTCTCATGTGCTTATTGATACTTTTGATTTCGTTATATGAAAATTGCCTATTCATGTCCCTTGCCCATTTATCAATTGGGGAATGGCTTGATTTTTTATACAATTGTTTTAGCTCCTTGTATATTTGAGTAATTAGACCTCTGTCAGAGTTTTTTGTTATAAAGATTTTTTCCCAGTTTGTTGTTTCCCTTCTGATTTTTTTGCATTGTTTTTGTTTGTACAAAAACTTTTTAATTTAATATAATCAAAATTATTTTACGTTTTGTAATTTTTTCTAACTCTTGCTTGGTTTTAAAATTTTCCTTTTCCCATAGATCTGACAGGTATATTATTATATGTTCACCTAATTTTCTTATAGTTTCCTTCTTTATATTCAAGTCATTCAGGCATTCTGAATTTATCTTGGTGTAGGGTGTGAGATGATCTAAGCCTAATCTCTTCCATATTGTTTTCCAATTTTCCCAACAGTTTTTGTCAAATAGTGGATTTTTGTCCCCAAAATTGGGTTCTTTGGGTTTATCATAGATAGTCTTGCTGACGTCACATACCCCAAGTATATTCCACTGATCCTCCTCTCTGTCTCTTAGCCAGTACCATATTGTTTTGATGACTGCTGCTTTATGCTATTATTTAATATATGGTACTGCTAGGCACCCTTCCTTCACATTTTTTTCATTATTTCCCTTGATATTCTTGATCTTTTGTTATTCCAAATGAAATTTGTTATAGTTCTTTCTAATTCAGTAAAAAGGTTTTTTGATAGTTTGATAGGTATGGCACTAAATAGGTAAATTAATTTGAGTAGAATGGTCATTTTATTATGTTAGCTTGTCCTACCCATGAGCAATCAATGTTTTTCCAATTGTTTAGATCTAGTTTTAATTGTTTGGAAAGTGTTTTGTGGTTGTTTTCATATAATTCCTGTGTTTGTTTTGGTAGATAGATTCCTAAGTATTTTATGTTGTCTAGGGTGATTTTAAATGGAATTTCTCTTTCTACCTTTTGCTGTTGTGATGTGTTGGAAATATAAAGAAATGCTGATGATTTATGTGCATTCATTTTGTATCCTGCAACTTTGCTAAAGTTGTTGATTATTTCTATTAACTTTTTAGTTGATTCTCTAGGATTTTTTAAGTAGACCATCATATCATCTGCAAAGAGTGATAGCTTAGTCTCCTTATTGCCCATTTTAATACCTTCGATTATTTTTTCTTCTCTAATTACTACTGCTAGTGTTTCTAGTACAATGTTAAATAATAGAGGTGATAGTAGGCATCCTTGTTTCACCCCTGATCTTATTGGGAAGGCTTCTAATTTATTGCCATTGCATATGATGCTTGTTGATGGTTTTAGATATATACTGATAATTATTTTTAGGAAAGGTCCTTCTGTTTCTATGCTTTCTAGTGTTTTCAATAGGAATGAATGTTGTATTTTGTCAAAGGGTTTTTCAACATCTATTGAGATAATCATGTGGTTTTTGTTGGTTTGCTTGTTGATGTGGTCAATTATGTGAATGTGAATGGTTTTCCTGATGTTGAACCATCCTTGCATTCCTGGTATAAATCCCAACTAATCATAACGAATAACCCTCGTATTCACTTCCTGGAGTCTTTTTGCTAGTATCCTGTTTAAGATTTTTGCATCTATGTTCATTAGGGAGATTAGTCTATAATTTTCTTTCTCTGTTTTTGATCTACCTGGCTTTGGGATCAGTACCATATTTGTATCATAAAAGGAATTTGGTAGAACTCCTTCTTTGCTTATTATGTCAAATAGTTTGTATAGTATTGGAATTAGTTGTTCTTTGAAAGTTTGATAGAATTCCCTTTTGAATCCATCAGGTCATGGGGATTTTTTATTAGGGAGATCTTTGATGGCTTGTTCAATTTCTTTTTCTGATATGGGATTATTTAGGTATTCTATTTCTTCTATTGTTAATCTAGGCAATTTATATTTTTGTAGATATTCATACATCTCACCTTGATTGCTGTATTTATTGCCATATAATTGAGCAAAATAGTTTTTAGTTATTGCCTTGATTTCCTCTTCATTAGAGGTGAGGTCTCCCTATTCATTTTTGATATTGATGATTTGGTTTTCTTCTTTCCTTTTTTTAATTAGATTGACCACTACTTTGTCAATTTTTTTTCAAAGTACCATCTTCTAGTCTTATTTATTAATTCAGTAGTTCTTTTACTTTCAATTTTATTGATTTCCCCTTTAATTTTTGTAATCTCTAATTGGGTCTTTAGCTGGGGATTTTTAATTTGTTCCCTTTCTAGTTTTTTTTTAATTTGCATGCCCAGTTCATTGATCTTTGCCCACTCTAATTTGTTAATATATGCACTCAAGGTTATAAATTTCCCCCTGAGTACTGCCTTAGCTGCATCCCACAGATTTTGGTAGAATGTCTCATCATTGTCATTCTCTTCAATGACATTGTTGATTGTTTCTATGATTTCTTCTTTAACTAACTGGTGTTGGAGAATCATATCATTTAATATCCAATTAATTTTTGGTTTGCCTGTCCATGTGCCCTTGCTAATTTTTATTTTTATTGCATTATGATCTGAGAAAGTTACATTTTTTATTTCTGCTCTTTTGCATTTGTTTGTGATGTTTCTATTCCCTATTACATGGTCAATCTTTGTGAATGTACCATATGTAGCTGAAAAGAAGGTGTATTCCATTTTGTCCCTATTTATTTTTCTCCACATATCTATTAAATCTAATTTTTCTAGGGCTTCATTCACCTCTCTTACCTCTTTCTTATTTATTTTTTGGTTTTATTTATCTAGATCTGAAAGAGGAATATTTAGATCTCCCACTAGTATGGTTTTACTATCTATTTCCTTCTTGAGCTCTACCAGCTTCTCCTTTACAAATTTGGATGCTATGCCATTTGGTGCATACATATTGAGCAATGTTATTTCCTCATTGTCTATACTGCCTTTTATCAGGATGTAATTACCTTCCCTGTCTTTTTTAATCATATCTATTTTTACTTTGGCTTTATCAGAAATCATGATTGACACCCCTGCCTTTTTTTCTCATTTGAAACCCAAAAGATTTTGCTGAAGCCCTTTATTTTAAACTCATGTATGTCCACCTGCATCATATGTGTTTCTTATAGACAACATATGGTAGGATTTTGGTTTCTAATCCACTCTGCTATTTGCTTCTGTTTGATGGGTGAGTCATCCCATTCACATTCAGCGTTATAATTATCAGTTGTGTATTCACTGACATTTTGGTGTCCTCCCCTAATTCTATCCCTTCTTCTTACACTATTTCCTTTTAAACCAGTGGTTTGCTTTAAGACAGTAACCCTTGTCCCCTCCCTTGATTTACTTCCTTTTTTACTCCCTCCCTTATTATTCCCCTCTTTTTATTTTTAAGGCCTAATTGATTCCCTCCCCCTTCTTCTCCCCTCCCTTTTTTGACCTCCCCACTCCCCTGCTCCCCTTGGTTAATCCTTTCTGACTTTCTCAGTGGAGTTAGATAGAATTCTATATCCCAATGCATATAGCTACTCTTCCCTCTCAGGATTAATTCTGCTGAGAGTAAGGTTTAAATAGTACCTCTTAATGCTCTATTTCTCTCCTTCTTATAATAGTATTCATCCCCTCCCCCTTCCCATGCTCTCTTTGTGTGCTATAGAATATGCTATTTTTATTATTCATTCAAGTTTCTCTTGGTGTCATCTACTATTTACCCCCCTCTTTTTTCCCCACCCCATCTCATCTTAGACCATTTAGTGCTCCAACCTCTCCCTAGAAGAATAATTCTTCTAATTACTATAATAGAAAATACAGTTTTTGAAAATTACACATAACATTTCTCCATATAGGAATGCAAATAATTTCATCTTATTAAAGCCCTTAAAGAGGCAAATTTAAAAATAAGACTTTTCTTTCTTTGCCCTCTGTTTCTTATTTATTTTTTCAGGTTTCTCTTGGTTTTTGTGGTTGAATATTGAACTTTCCATTTAGTCCTGGTCTTTTCTGTGCAAATACTTGGAAATCTTCTATCTTGTTCAATGTCCATACTTTCCCCTAGAAGTATACAGTCAGTTTTGATGAGTAAGTGATCCTTGGTTGTAGACCCAGTTCTCTTGCCTTTCTGAATATCATATTCCAAGACTTGCAGTCTTTTAGTGTGGAGGCTGCCAGATCCTGTGTGATCCTGATTTGTGATCCTTGATATCTAAATTGTCTGTTTCTGGCTTCTTGTAATATTTTTTCTTTTACTTGGAAACTCTTGCATTTGGCTATTATATTCCTGGGGGGTTGACTTTTCTGAGTTTAGCTGAGAGGGTGATCTGTGGATCCTTTCAATGTCTATATGGCCCTCTCATTGTAGAACCTCATGGAAGTTTTGTTGAATAATTTCTTTTAGTATGGAGTCCAAATTTCTATTAATTTCTGCTTTTTCAGGAAGACCAATGATTCTCAAATTGTCTCTTCTAGACCTGTTTTCTTTGTCTATTAACTTCTCATTGAGATATTTCTTGTTTCCTTCCCTTTTAACAGTCTTTTGACTTTGCTTTATTAATTCTTGTTTTCTTGAGAGATCATTGGCTTCTAATTGCCCAATTCTAGCCTTTAGACACTTGTTTTCAGCTAAAATCTTTTGGTTTTCCTTTTCAATCTGGTCTATCTGGTTCTTCAAGGCTTCCACCTGGTCATTTCTTGTCTTCAATTTGCTTATCAATTCATTTGATTTCTGAGCCTCACTTTCCAATTGCAAAATTCTGCCTTTTATTTCTTGCCAGAGCTCTTCCATCTTTCTCATGATCTCAGATGTGAACTCTTCCAGATCTTCTGACCCATTTTCAATTTTTTGGGAAGGTTTGGATTTCTTTAATTGTTTGTCTTCCTCTGTTTTATGGGTTTTTTTTCTGTGCAGAAGTTATCAAGTGTTAGAATTTTTTTCTTTGTCTTCTTATTTATTTCTTGGGCTTTGATTAGCATCATTGTGCTTTATTGGCCATAAGTCTGAGTAAGGCAATCTGATTCTCTTTGTATGGAGTTAGGGAGCAGTTTTTGCCTGAGGCTACTTTGTGACCCTCATGGGTTTTCTGATATAGATGTTTTCAGGGTCAAGCCTCCCTGTTCCTAGCCAGTTGCCCAGAGCCAAGAACTTGGCCTATGTTTGCTCTTCTATCTAGGGTTTTCCCCTGAGTCTTAGCATGCTGGGCACTGCTGTTGCCTCTCTCAGCCCCAGTCCAGTCTCCAAGGTCAGAGTTGTCCAGCATCCTGGGGTCTCTCTGATCTAGCTGTTTTCAAGGTCAAGCCCCCATGGTCCTAGTTGGCTGTGCAGAGCCCGGAACCTGGCCCACTCTTGCTCCACCACCTGAGGTTTTCCCCCTGAGTCTGAGCATGCTGGCACTGCTGCTGCTTCACTCAGCCCCACTCCCATGTCCAAGGTCTGAGTTTTCCAGCCACCTGGGGTTTCGGGTCTTGCTGATCTCAGGGGCAAGCTCCTAGTGGTGCCAATTGGCTGCCAAGGGGCTAGATTTTGTGACCCCTCTGGCTCTAACTCTGGTGGGCAGCCTCTGCCTCTGGTACTGTGGGTGGAGTGGGGGAGGATTGATCCTCTTGCATTTTGATGAGAGCTATTTCCCCCCCTTATAGCATGGAAGTACCCAAATCCCATGTACCTTTGATTCTGTGCCCTTTTGTGGGGTCCCTTCTTTCATCTGGATTTTGTGTTCTTGTCCTTTGGAGGTATGCTATATCTGTTTGTAAGGAGAGAAAGTTGCCCTCTGCCACCATCTTAACCTGGAAGTTCACCTCTGCATTCCATTGGTTTTTCTGCTCATCAAATCAAACAAATTATCTGCCTGCTTCTTTTTTGCTCCCAGGAGGACCTCTACTTCTGTCAGGAGAATCTAATTAGCTTCAACTAGATAAAAATCAACTAGACTTCCCTGTCTTTGCTTTTTAATTCCTCTGACACTTCCCCTCCACCACCAATATTTAGTCCATGGTACATGGTACATTTTTTTCAAACCCTTAACTTCTGTGTATTGGCTCTTAGGTGGAAGAGTGGTAAGGGTGGGCAATGGGGGTCAAGTGACTTGCCCAGGGTCACACAGCTGGGAAGTGTCTGAGGCCAGATTTGAACCTAGGACCTCCCGTCTCTAGGCCTGACTCTCAATCTACTGAGCTACCCAGCTGCCCCAAGATGATGTACTTTTGATCAACAATCCTTAAACTTGACTCTTCATGACAGAATGTAAGACTAGGATATCAGAATCCAGTGTGTGTGTGTGTGCATGTGTGTGTGTCAGAGAGAGAGAGAGAGAGAGAGAGAGAGAGAGAGAGAGAGAGAGAAAGAGAGAGAGAGAGAAAGAGAGAGAGAGAGAGAGAGAGATTCCAAAAGATAAGGCTGAAAATGTTGTTCTATATCTTAGGAAAAAGAGATTATATTAAAAGGACCTCTTTTTTCAAATTTTGTATATTTTAAGTCATGGAGATAGGAGGGAGAAGAAAGTATCTAATTCTACACTGTGATTCATTTATGAGGTATGAATCTGCTTCATTGGATCAAGGAGAAATTAGTAAAATTGTCTTCCTATACAAAATGACCAGCTTTTGGACTGGGGGAGGAGGTGGAGGCAGTGATTTTATAGTAGTAGGATTTTCAGCAAGGAGCAGTCCAGCAGCAAAGGAATCAGACTTTGAAGCTCCTTGAGGAAGCAGATCTTTGTGACTGCCAGAAGTCAGTAAGGATCAGAAAGAATGAACCTAGAGGGATTGTCATACCTGTATATAATTCCCCTTGACCACAACATCAGAGATTGGACCAGTGTATTGAGCCATACAAAAAAGAGACCTTACCAAATATAAACACAGTCCCAGAAAAATCGTTACTTGAGGGAGGGAAAATCTTTAGAGACAGTGGGTCTCATACCAGAAAATAATATTTACTATAGATGGATAAAAACACTTCAAGAAATAAAGAGTAATGGATTTACTCTTTTACCACACATAAGCTTCACAATTATTATGTTTTGTTTTTGTCCATTCTTTCTCAATGATCTCTCTCTGTTGGTGAGAATGTGTGCCTTGTTACTTAAGTGGATTGTTTTGGCATCAACTATCTGGTGATACCATCTTAGTAAACATCTTTTCTAAAAGCTAATTAAGTCTGACTGATAATTAATGGGGGCATAATGTGGATTCTGTGGATTCATAAAAAATAACTCCCTAGGATATCTAAGCTTATCCCTAGAGTCCTGAGGAGAGTAGTAATTGTTGCCTGCAAAAACCTACCCTATTACTCTAGTGAGAGTTGAGAAAATGAGCCCTGAAGTGATGCTATATAAGGCAGGTTTATTGTCAATTTAAAAAAAAAAGCTTACTTAAGCTTTAATTTCTTTAGGCTGATGAATAAAATTAATGCCCTTTATGACTGATTATTCCATAAATAGTCAACTTTAAAGATGAATGAATATATTTTCTCTGCAAGACATAGTATTCACATTTATATTGTACATCAACTAATCAATTAACATTCATTATTAACACTTTCATTGTTCCAGGTACTGTACATCCTTGGACTGAAATGCTCTTCTATTCCCTAGTAATGAAATGTCACTAAAATTTATTATTTGTTTCTTTACAAATACAATGCAAGACTTTTTAAAACTGGAGAAAATAATGCATAGGTTCATTTTAACTCAATTTGGACTTCTGTGTGAAATAATACAACTTTTTGCTACATTGCTACATTGGTTAGTGGTTAGCTAACATAGCTTTTATCTTTTTCTTTCACAAGAAATCACTGTGCAACTGGGCAGTATGGTATTAAAGAAATTGGATGTGGAACTGGGCCAAATTAGACCTCAATGTATCATCAATGGAAGGATCATTTTTTCAATCTCCATTAAGAGAGGTTTTTCTTTTTCTTTTTCTTTCATGGGTTAGTAATGTTCCCATTAATAGAAATATTTGTTATGACAGTCTGTCAGACAAAATATGGAGCTGTTAAATAGTCAAGTACTAATGAAATAGAAACACTGTGTTCCAGAAAGCCAAATGAATATGGTTCTTCTCTTGAAGCCAGAATTGGTCCACACACCCATAGGCTTCATTAGTTCCATTGGTAAGTATGATTCAAGATCTATTTTTAAAAGTTGTATTCCAGATGAATTGAGGTTTCTAATTCTTATTTCTTATGATGACTCCTAGAGGGTATTTGAATTTAACATTAGTCAACTGAAAAGATTTTCTGGAGGAAATACAAACCCTTGATAAACTATTTAGAGGCTAAAGGAAGAATTATTGAGAAAGGATGACTTGGTTAGCCCTTAAATAATGGGAATTCCGATATTATTTCTTCCTTTTCTTCTTTGTAGGTTCATGTTCCTTTAAATCTGAATTCATGTTATGCAGTGTGGGTGGTGTTAACTCAGTTGTCCTCTTCTTGTCTTGAGAGCCTCCTGGAGTGAAGCATCCTCAATAAAAGGTGAGAGGCTAAATATTGGAGCCCATGGCACAGGATTTCACAATTCTTCAGACACTGACTTCTTTTAAGTCAGTGTTAATACTAAAGAGAATTTTTCAATGGGCATAAAGGATTTTCTCTTTGGGGCAGTATTGATTTAGTCATTCCTGATTAGAACATTGTTCCCATATGGTCTGTATATATAATGACTCTATGCTGTCCTACATTCTTTGAATGCTGAAAATCAGGCTGCAAACCACAATTTTCTTGATCATAATTTTGTCTTCTCATGCAAATAATCTATAACTAACAGGTGACATTTGGAAAATTGAAAAAAAGCTAAATTCGGCAGGCCAAAACTCTTAGTTGCCAAGGGTTAAGTGTTGTCACCTTTTTTTAAGATTAATATGTTGACACTGAAAACTTACCATTGAAGTGGGTTATTAGACAAGTTGTGAAAGGTTTTTTTCTTTATAGGATGCTTACCTATAATCCTACTTAAATACAAAAGGATAGACTCAATGACTTTCCCATTCCTTCCAGTTTTATGATTTTACACAATTGTAAACTTAGTTTGAAACTAAGACAGGTACTTTTACTTCAATATTATGCCCTTAATTCAGATTTGCAGGAAATTTGGTATTTTTCTTTTTTATGCCATAATGTTCATAGGTCTTGGTGGGGAAAGGAGGGAGATGAATTGATTAGAAATGTGTTTCAACTTATGTGTGTAATATAATGGAAGAGACTGAGAATCAGACATTCTAGGTGAGCTCAAGAAAGTCACTTAACCACTTTAGGGCCTCAGTTTCTTCAATTTTGTCTATATGAGGCTGGACTAGAAAATGTCTGAGGTTCCTTTCAGTTCTAAATCTTTCATCCTATGGTCTTGTGATTATTTTTCTTACTATGACTAAATGCAACTTGAGTTTACTAGAAAGATGTCTTAGTTGAAATATAGAATTAAAATAGTGTTGTGTGGTTTTGAAAAAATTGCTTCCCTAGGTTCAAGAAGTTGGTATTTTGGTGAGTTATTGTAAAATATTTAAGTTTAAGGTTTAGTTTATGTATGGATAGTATAATAAAATAGTATGTGTTTCATCTAAAAATAGGGATTATGCCATTTTGAATTTTTTGAATTGTCCATCTGGATTGCTAATTCAGTTGATTAGATCAAAACTCAAATGAAGTCCAGGTCAGTTGATTTAGCCCTATGTGGGATAATTCTTTAATTATACACACATAAAACTATGCCAAGTTGGCAGATAGTACCTCTACAAAATAGCACAGAGACATTCAAATTTTCTTGGCACATATCACTTTGCCTCTTTGGGCCTCAGTTCCTTTATCTACAAAATGAAGATATTGGACTAGCTCATTTCTATGGCCCCTTCCAATGTTGACATCTTCTAGTCTTTGATTATACCAAGCTGAACTAATGAAAAAAAACTGAAAGCATATGTCTTGTTAGTGTTGTATCATCTTGGTCCAATGAAAAGAGCTCTGGCTTTGAATTTAGAGGATGTAACTTTCAAGCCTGGATTTGCTATTTATTACCTGGAAGATGAGTTATTGGGCTAGAAGACCTCTAAGCTTCTTCTTGGCTCAAAAAAATCTATGATTTTTATGTATAAAATGAACAAAAAGTTCATAAAAATAAACACTAAATATGTCAGCTTTTCTTTAAAAGTACTAGTCAGTGAGCCTTGAATGGATATCCTTTCCTAGGGTTCCCAAAAGCTTATGTGTCCCATTGTGGATGATGTCAGTTTGCCCAAAGTACCATAGAGCTGGCCAGTTCCCTAGCAGCTGGATCTCCATAGAACAAAGTTCTGAACATTAGGATCATATTTTAAGGCAAACAGAGGTATAGCTTAGGTCTGGGGAACATGCTCTAAATCATAACTACTCTAGAGATGAGAATAAGAAGGTAGAATGGGGAGAGGAGCTCTTTCTCTCTTCTTCCTCTCTCTCTCTCTCTCTCTCTCTCTCTCTCTCTCTCTCTCTCTCTCTCTCTCTCTCTCTCTCCCCTTCTCTGTCTTCTTCCCCCATTCTCTTTCTCTCAATTTCTCTCAGGCTGTTTTCAGAGATCCTATGAAATCCTCTGGGTGAGGGAAGAAGGAATAAAATGTGATTTTTCTATAAATTCTGTTCTTGCAATATCTCATGCTAGTTTAGACTTCCATGCTCTCCAATTGTCTCTCCATTTTGACTAAGAATAAAATAAACCTTTGATATAGATAGTCCAGTACACATCCATCCTTCCCATTCCTGGAAAGATCTTTTGAAACACCATTGAGCTTTGGATTCCAAATCTCTTTGCTGCACCAGAATTCAGGGAAACATATGTGGTTACCTCTAGGGTCAAACAATACTGAATAGTCTCAGTAGTAAGCTGTGAAAGTATTAATGGAGAGACATGGGAGAAAAAGGTAGCCAATAAATTAATCAATTTACTGTGTTCTACGCATTATGCAGATGACAATGCTATTGATTTGTAAAATGAAATCGATAATATAGGAAGACCACTGGAACCTGTATTTTATTTCTAAATTGATTCCAATTATGTTATTAACACATGTAGAGCAATTTACATAAGTAGATGTTTGTATCTATATGTGTATTTGAAAATATTTTAATATTATGTCTTTATAATTTTGTAAATAAAGGTACTCATTCTACCCAAAGTGCAATCTCCCCACCTCCAGTAAGTTAGTTTTCAATAGTTGCTCTAACTAAAATATTGATCAGCTTACAGTTAAACTGGTGATGAGATTCTGCATTTAGGCAGTCTAGTCTTTGGAGATTGAACACACAGTCCATCATCCAGCTTGTCCTTGGAGTATTTTTTCAACTTGAACATTGAAATGAGGAATCAGAGTCAGTTGCTGCATTGTCATATTTTGGATGATACAGAAAAAGGCTGAATAGGGCACAAAATTAAATAAAACTTTTAAGAAACTAAGACATCTTTTTTCAAATCCAAATTTCTCCCTCTAAAAAAGGCACATTTTTGAAATTCTAGTATTCTGCTGATGGTGAAATATGGCCAAGAATCATGTAATAATAGTAGTTTCTGAAGAATTAAAAATGGGAATCACTCAAAGGGCAAAAGACAGACAGGTGGTTGTGAACAGGCTGTCAAACATAACAAAGGATTTTGAAGAATCATTGAATACCTTAAAAGAAAATGTGTGAAAGAAAAAGAAGATAGGTTGAACACATGTTGAGAGATATAAACAATGGACAGCTGAAGTGGCCCATTGGTATCCTCATGATACCAAGAGAAAGTATGGTAGGTGTTGAGTGGATCACTGTGATGACCTTATAAAGGACAAGGGTGAGTGGCACACCATAGTAGACAGGCAGAGAAAAACATGCTGGGTTCATTCTTCCAAATTCCATTCCCACAGTCTGCATGGGTATCTGACTACTCTTTCCGATTTGAGCATTTAATACATACACACATGTATACAGGCATGTAAAGAATCTATGATTTCATTAGTGTTAGAAACTCCTGATATGGGAACTCTCTTCATCAAGCATATATAAACCTACTTATAACTTAATAGATAAGACAAGGGAAGTAATCTAAGGAATAGAGAGTCATTTGCCCAGAGTAACACAGCTAGAAAAATATCTGAAATGAATTTTGAACCCAGATCTTCTTGACTCCAAGTCTATTATTCTATCTGCTTAACTATGCTACCATTATGTCTGCATATTTAGGTGAAATATTCAAAAGACAAGAGGGAGGCCTTCAGTATATTAAATAGATTTCCTTCGAAGAGTCTATTAAAGACATAAAAATAAATTATGAACCCTGAAAGAGTGTAGACAGGTTGCAATATGCCCTGGTAAAGGAAGTAACCAGACTGACTTCAATCCAAATGAAGTAATGAAGAAGCATAAATATGTACACCATCCCAGGACACTGTAATCATGGCTTAACACACACACATATATTTATAATAGGGAGGTTCTGGAATTAGGGTTCCATGTGTCCTCCCTTTTTCACCCCACCCATTCCTACTACCCATTAAATGTGATCAAGATTTCATCATCATTTGGCAAAGTTTAAGTGCAAAGAGAAAAAAAAACAACCTGAATATTGTTCCTAATAATCTATGCCACGTTGTTAAATGTACTTTAGACTCATAATCATAGCAAATATCCATAACTTTTGTTTGTGACAATTGGGGTGGGGAAAAATAAGATTCTGGCTCCTCTGTAGGGGAAAAAGCTGCTGGAAAAAATGCTAGCAAGTGTTTAAATAATTATGATCACACACATAAAATTAAGCATTATTACAAATGCATTATGGGGCTTTTTTCATTGCATGGTAAATAAAGAACAGATTTTTTTCTTCATTTTTTTTTCTTTTTAGTTTTACTGGGGACATTTTATAAATCACAATGCAGTGCACTTCACCACATGAGTCATGCTGGACAGCTGCCACTTCTCAGATCACCAGCTTGCCTTTGAATTCAAAGTACAGTTCATGGCCTATGAAAACATCTGGGCCTTAGAGTTTTAGAGAGCAAGAGCCCAGGTCCCTTCCAGAAGGCTGTTGACTAATGGTAGGAGAAAGAGAAGGAAGGATGCGTTTACCTAGAAAGATGTAGAATCTCTTGGCCCGGAAAGTAGGAAAAGCCCACATTCCTCAGGCCTTTGAGGGTAGTGAGAACTAAAGGAAATCAGTCACTAAAAAATGAAGGTCAGATGAAAGGACTGATAAAACTGTATACCTTTTTTTCTAACCCCCCTTTCTGTGGCATGTGAAGAAGCTAAACATCTTTTCTTGGGTAGCTGCTTAGGTTTTCTTACTATTTAACAATTACACTTATTATTTTTGGTAACTCATTTCTTTTTAAATTTTGAATTCTAAATTCTCTTCCTCCTTCCTACCCCTCTCTCACCCATTACAAAGACAAGCAAAATGATATCAATTATATATGTGAAATTGTGAAAACATTTCTATATTATCTATATTTTTTTTAAAAAGGCAAAAAAGAAAATTATACTACAATGTGAGCTAGGAGTTCATCAGTTCTCTGAAAGAGGATAGCATCTTTTCATCATAGGTCCCTTGGAAATGACTTAGGTCATTGTATTGATCAGAATAGATAAGTCTTTAGTTGATCATCATTACAGTATTGCTATTTCTGGGCAATGATCTCTAAGTTTTTTCTAATTTCACTTGCATTCATTCACAGAGAGATTGTCAGATTTTTTTTCTAAAATTACCCTCCTCATTTCTTATAATATAGTAGTACTCCATCTCAGTCATACGCCACAACTTATTAATCATTCTCCAAATGATGAGCATCCCCTTAATTTCCAATTCTTTGCTGCCACAAAAAGAGCTAATATAAATGTTTTTATACATATAGGTCTTTTTTCTTTTATTTTGATTTCTTTGAGATACAGAACTAGGAGTGGTATTACTGAGCCAAGGAGTATGCACAGCTTCATATTCCTTTGAGCACAGTTCCAAATTGTTCTCCAGAATGACTGGATCAGTTTACTATTCCTCCAAGAGTACATTAGAGTTAATACTAGACCAATTCTAATTTTTAGAAAATTGTTTTCTTCAGTAAGTCTTTGTACTGCTTTTTCTATTTGGCCAATTTCTGCTTTTAAAAAAATTTTTTTCATCAGTGAAATTTTGTGCTTCTTTTACTGTCTGGCTAATTTTGTTTTTTAAGATGTAATTTTTGGGCCATTTTCCCCAACTTAAGTCTTTTTTCACAATTGTCTTGTGTCATTCTCACTTCTCTTTACAATTTTTCCTCTACCATGCATCTCTTTCTTTAACTCTTGCAGGAATTTTTCCTGGTCTTAGTTGCAATAGGCATTTTTTTGAGGCTTTCCTTGAGATTGTTTCACATTGATATCTTCTTGGTCTTCACTGCAACTATAATAGCTTTTATACTCAAGCACTTTTTTTGTAGTCTGCTTCTTTCTAGCCTATTTCTTGACTTTGAAATTTATTTTAAAGTTGGGCTCTAGTCACCTAAGAATAGGGAGGCATTATCCCAAGACTTGGGCATTGTGAGCTATTGTTTTTAGAGCTAGTTCTATGAATCCATATGTTTTTGGTACTTTTAAGATGATGGAATCCTGGTAGAAGCATGGCCACTATTCTCCTAGTCAACACTCTAGTCTTTTAGCTAGGAATGACCTTCTTACTCCCCTTCAACCACAATTTCTAATGTTTCTCTTTGCTTTGGAACTGTGGCCAGGGCTCTTCAACCCTTTTCTCTGCTCTCAAACTATGACCCAGAACTACTAATAGGCACTAGAGTTGCCAATCAGTATTGACTAAATTCAGTGACAGAAAATAGTCCCCTATAATCTCTTTCTGACTAGCTGTCTATCCTCTTACTCTGGGCTCCAGAAGCTTTTGCTACTGCCACCACTGTCCCCAGTCCCTTGAAAGGTCCATGACTAGTGCTTCCCTCATATTTCAGGTTGACTCCCACTGTGAGTATCATAGACCTCTCTAGTCAATCTTTAAGTTGTCTTAGGCTGAAAAATATCTCACTCTGACCAAAATCTTATTTGAAGAGTCATTTTAGAAGAAAATGTTGGGAGAGTTCGGTAGGGTTGCTACTCATACTCTGCCATCTTGACAACACCTCTATTTTAGAATATATAAAGTGGAGTGGAAGGAACAGAAAATGTCTGAGAAGCATAAAAGATGGGAGGAAGGAGAAGGAGTTTTTGGTAAATGTAAATTAAATGAAGGAAAATTCAGTGCTTCCCATAATCTTGTAGACTCATAAATTTTGATAAGTTTTTAAAGTTGCAGATATAGTGGCTTATTTATCTTGCCCCCCCTTTTTAGTAGACCATGGTGGTTTAAAAAAAATCATCACTTTCTTGTGACAAGCTTAACTCTATCTGTAATTAACTAGGCTTTGACTTCAGATAACCAACAGTTTTCTCAAATATAAAATGGGAATGACTGAAGTACTTACTTCGGAGGGTTTTTGTTTTGAACTTAAAATGAGAAAATGCATTGTAAACTTTAAAACATTCTAAAACTTATTGTTCTTACTAACAGCGTCATCGTCATCATCATCATTATTGTTATTATTATTATTATTATGTCCATACTTGAAGCCCTTCCAGTTTAGTAAAACATGCCAAGGCGTGCATTCCACTAACATATACTTCACTTCAGTGAAACATAAAATCATAACATTAAGAGTGGGAAAGAATATTAGAGATCATCTAGTCCAACTCTCTCATTTTATAGATGAAGAAATTGGGCTCCAGAGAAGTTAATTCACTTGCCTACATTCACATAGCTAACTCACATAGTAGCAGAGCTGAGATTCAAATCTAAGTCTTCTGATATCAAAACTAATATTGCTCAGTTTTTTTTCTTTTTCCCTTTTCTTTACTATTCAGCTCTCCTCTCAACCTCTCTCCTCTGCCTCCTGGCACAGGACTCAGTTTTGTGCATCACACTTTTCACAATAAAACACTGCCTCTATGTTCATTCACCCAAACACTACTCACAATGTGCAGCTGGGTCCCCAGAAAGCAGCTGCTGGATACTTCTTTGAGAATCTGAGGTGTATCCCTGAGGGGTGGGGGTGATTTTGTCTAGTACTTCACATCAGTTGCCCCGACTAGTGTCTTTCCTTAATAATTATTCGTCAATATCCATTAGATAGTGAGACAATTTGTTTTTTTTAAAAGTCATCTCCCACAATTATAGGCAAAAATAATTTTTAACATTCATTTAAAAATTTTTTTGAGTTCTAAATCCTTTCCCTCCTTCCAGTATCTCTTTTTCTCTCCCCTCTTCCCTGAGATGATGAACGATCTGATATACATTTAACATGTGAAATAATTTGAAACCTTTTTCCATATTAGTCATTTTGTGGAACAGATTTCAAAACAAAAAAATTTAAAAATCTAGAAAATAAGAAGAAAATTAAATATAGTATATTTATGTCTGCATTTAGACCCCCATCAGTTCTTTCTCTGAAAGCAGATAGTATTTTTTTTTATCATGAGTCTCTAGTATTGTCCTAGATTATTCCACTGTTGAAAATAATCAGGTTATTTAAAGGTGCTCATCAAAAAATATTGCTGTTACTATGTACTATGTTCTTTTGGTTCTTCTGACTTCATTTCCCTTCATTTCATGTATGTCTTCCCCAGGTTTTCCAAAGTCATCCTGCTCATCATTTCTTATAGCCACAAAAGTATTCCATTATAATCATACACCACAACTTGTTCAGCCATTCTTCAATTGGAAGACATCTCCTCAATTTCCAAATCTTTGCTACTATAAAAAAGAGTTAAAATAAGTATTTTTGTACAAATAGATTTTTTCTTTTTTTAATCTCTTTGAGATATAGACCTACTAGTGCTATTGCAAGATTAAAGGGTAAACACAATTTTAGAACAATTTGGACAAAGTTCCAAATTTCTCCGCAGAGGATCAAATAACTCCATCAATAAGACATTAGTGTCCCAATTTTTCCATATCCCTTCCAACATTTATCATTTTCCTTTTCTGTCATATTGACCAGTATAAAAGGTTTTCTCTAATCAGGAGTGATTGAGAGAATTTTTTCAGATGATTATAGATAGCTTTAATTTCTTCATCTGAAAACTGTCTCTTCATATCCTTTGACCATTTATCAATTAAAGAATAACATTTCTGTATATTTTACTTAATTCTCTATATATTTAAGAAGAGACTTTTATCAGATACAGTATAAAAAATCCCTAGCTTTTTTTCCTTCTAATTTTGTTTTCATTGGTTTTGTTTGTACAAAGACTTTAATTCAACATAATCAAAACTGTGCATTTTTTTTTCTTATAATGCTCTCTATCTCCTGTTTGGTCATAAATTCTTCCCTTATCCATAGATCTGATAGGCAAACTATTGATGCTCCCCTAAACTGATTATACCATTCTTTATTTCTAAATGATGTACCTATAATGACCTTATCTTGGTATACAATGTGAAATCTTGGTCTTTCTTTGATCTCTACCATTTACCCAAATTTCTGAGAAGTTTATGTCAGTGCGGTATTGTTCCCAAAACTTGGATCTTTTTAATTTATCAAATACTAAATTACTATGATCATTTATTACTAGATTTTGGATATCTAATATATTCCACTGATCCATCGATCTATTTCTTAGTCAGTAACAGATTGTTCTGATGATTACTGCTTTTTAATAAAGTTTGAGATCTGGTAGACCTAGGCCGCTTTCCTTCACTTTTTTTTTTCTTTGATTCCCTTGATATTCTTGACCTTTTGTTCTTTTAGAAGAATTTTATTCCTATTTTTTTCTATCTCTACAAAATATTTGGGCAGATTGATTGGTATGGCACTGAACAAGTAGATTAATTTAGGTAGGATTGTCATTTTTATTATATTTGTTTGGCCTACCCATAAACAATACTTTTCCAGTTGTTTATTTCTAACTTTATTTGTGTAAAAAGTGTTTTGCAATTGAGTTCATGTCATTCTGAGATTTGTCTTAGCAGGTAGATTTCCAACTATTTTATGTTATCTACCATTAATTTAACAGGAATTTTGTTTTTTATCTCTTGCTGCTGAGCTTTGTTGGTAATATATAGAAATGCTAATAGTTTATGTAGATTCATTTTATAACCTGCAGCTTTTCTAAAGTTAATTAGTTCAACTAATGCTTTAATTGATCCTCTAGTATTCTCTAAGTATACCATTATATCTTATAAGAAGAGTAATAGTTTAGCTTTTTCACTGCCTATTCTAATTCTCTCAATTTCTTTTTCTTCTCTGATTGCTATAACTAGTATTTCAAGTACAATATTGAATAATAATATTCATAACGGGAACCCCTGGGAAGCTTTGAACTTGTCTACATTACAGATACTGCTTGTTGATAGTTTTAGCTAGGTACTACTTATCATTTTAAGGAAAGCCTTATTTATTCCTATGCTCTTTTGTGTTTTTTAATAGGAATAGGTGTTGTATTTTTTCAAAGGCCTTATCCTTATCTATTGAGATAATAATATGATTTCTGTTAGTTTTGTTATTGATACAGTTAATTATAATAATAGTTTTCCTGATACTGAACCAGCCCTGCATTCCTGGTATAAATTCCACTTGCATAATGAATAATCATTGTGATATATTGGTATAATCTCCTTAGTATTTTATTTAAAATGTTTGCATGAATATCCATGAATGAAATTGGCCTATAATTTTCATTCTCTGTTTTTGCTCTTCCTGGCTTTGGTAGTTTGTGTCATAAAAAAAAATTGGTAGGATTCCTCTTCTGCCTATTATCCCAAAGAGTATGTAGTATTGGGATTAATTGTTCTTTAAATATTTGGTATAATTCACCTGTGAATCCATCTGTCCTTAGGAATTTTTTCTTGGGGAGTTAATTGATGGCTTGTTCAATTTCTTTTTCTTAGATGGCATTATTTAAGTATTTTATTTCCTTTTATGTTAATCTAGGCAATTCATATTTTTTGTAAATATTCATCCATTTCACTTATATTGTCAAATTTACTGGCATATAATTAAATAAAATAACTCTGAACACTTGCTTTAATTTCCTCTTTATTGGTTATAAATTCTCTCTTATCATTTTTGATACTGATTTTATTTTATTATTTCCTTTTTAAAAGTTAAATTAAACAAGGTTTATCTTTTTTTCCCCATAAGACTGCCTTTAGATTTATTTATTAGTGCAATGATTTTCTTACTTTCCATTTTATTAATTTCATTTTTTATATTTTCCAAATTGATATTAATAGGGGATTTTTACTTTGTTTTTTTTTACTAACTTTTCTAGTTGCATGTCCAATTCATTGTTTAATTCTTTCTCTAGTTTATTGATATAAGCCTTTAGAGATATAATTTCCTCTAAGTACTGCTGTGATTATAGTCCCATAAATTTTGGAATGTTGTTTCATTGTTATCATTCTGTTCAATGAAACTACTAATTGTTTTCACAATTTGTTCTTTGACCCACTTGTTATTTAGAATCAGATTATTTAGTTTCCAATTAATTTTTTTCCTGTCTTTCCATGACCCATTACTGAATGTAATTTTATTATTACATTATGATCTGAAAACAGATACACTTAACATTTCTGCTTTTCTACAACATTGTGAGGTTTTTATGGTCTAATACATAATCAATTTTGTGTATATGCTATGAACTGCTAAGAATAATGGTATATTTTTTTCTATTCCTATTTAGTTTTTTCCAGCAGTCTGTCATATGTTTTCTAAAATTCTATTCAGTTCTTTAATTTCTTTCTCTTTTTGTTGTTGTTGTTGTTGTTATTGTTGTTAGATTTATCTAGTTCTGGAGAAGGGAAAGTTGAGGTCTCCCACTAGTACAGTTTTACTTACTATGTCTTCTCGTAAGTCATTTAACTTCTTTAAAAATGTGGATGCTATACCGTTTGATGCATAAGTTTCAGTATTGATATTACTTTACTGTCTATGGTACTATTTATTAAGATGGAATTTCATTTCTTTCCTCTTTTAATTAGATCTATTTTTGCTTTAGTTTCACCTGAGATCATGATTGCTACTCCTGCTTTTTTTTTAAACTTCATAATAGATTCTGCTCCAGCCCTTTATGTATACTCTATATACTCTTTGCATGTTTCCCTGCTACAAATGTGTTTTTTGTAGAGATCTGATTTTAGCATTCTGGTTTGTAATCCATTCTGCTATCTGCTTCCATTATGAGTGAATTCTCCCTATTAACATTTACAGTTATGACAAGTAACTGTGTATTTCCTTCCATACTACTTTTATCATGTTTATTCTCATTCTTTCTCCTTTCAGCCTGTCCTTCCTCAGAAATTGCTTACTTTTTGACTATCATCTTCCAAAATTCACCTTCTTTTCTATCAGTCCTCTCATCCCTTCTCTTATCTTTATCCCTTTACTTTCCTTTAGGGTAAAATAGACTTCTATATACAACTGAGCATGTATGTTATTCCCTTTTTGGACCAAATATAATGAGAATAAGGTTCATCCATTCCCATCAATTAAAATAACTCTTTTGTGCCTCTTTATTTGAGATAAATTTACTCCTCTGTACTTATCCTTTCTAACAATTAGCTTTCAGACAGAAGTGTTCACTAAAAGGGTAAAGAAAGAACTGTTGGTGCAAAATAGTCCTCCAAACCAGGGACATACTCCTCCCCAACTACATGGAGGGAAAAGGAAAAGTGAGATCAAACTTGGAGAACAATTGTGGCAAAGCAATAATTCACAGCTCCTGGTTGGGTGGAAATCTTTTTCTCCTTTTGTGGAATTTTCTTAAGTTCCTTTCCTCATGGTGTAGTTTTCTTCTCAGCTTCTTATACTGTCCTGATGCTAACTTTCCACAGTGGTTCTAGCTTATTTTAAGTTCCCAATGCAGATTCTGCCATTAACCAGTGCTGTTTGGGGAACACTGCTAGGATGCTCAAAGAAAGTCTAAAATCTTCCAACCTTTTGAAGCTCACAAGTTTGTTTTCCAAAATTTAAAAGTGTTAGGGACTCTTTTTTTCCTTTAGTCACTAAACAAATCCTTCTGAGGGTTTGGCTGAACTAGTCTCTCCTCTAGTTGTTGTTGCTCAGTCATATCCAACTCTTCCTATTTTTGTTTTTATTTTTTTGGCCAAAATTATTGGAGTAGTTTGCCATTTCTTTATCCAACTTATTTTATAGACAATGAACTAAGGCAAATAGGGTTAAGTGACTTGCTCAGGGTCACATAGCTAGTAAATGTCTAAAGCCATATTTGAATTCAAGAAGATGAGTTTATTTCCTATCTCCAAAGGAATGTACGCCAAACTGGAATATGTCCAAAACTAAAGTGTTCCTTAAAAACAGTTCTTCCTTCTGACTATTTCTTTAGGTTTGTTCCTACTTTGAATGCTTAGTTTTCAAATTGCTGCTATTTTATCCATGACCTTTTAGAAATCTTGAGTGTCTTCAGCCAATCCCTATATAATTCTAGGATGTTGTCTCATGACTTTCATTATTTCCACATTGATTAAGGACTATTTAAATCCAGCTTAATAGTTTTGGTTATTTGATTGATTGATTCAAAGAAATTGTTCTCACCTAATTGAGGTGGTTACTTTAAGTAGAGTGGGAGTGGTTTATTAATGGAATAAATTAACCTTCATTAATACAACGATTTTCATGGCAATGACAGAGTGGTAAAAAAAGGGGGATATAAAGTGTTAATAAATTCATGGTTCTTATATCACATACAAACATTAGTGTAATTGTTATTTACAACTTCTGCCAAATGACTAATGAGCTGACCACACCATGGAAACAACTGAGCCACCTCTGCTCACAAATATTTACTAGATACCTACTATATGCAAAATATTTGCTATTTGCATCAGGAAAGGCACACAATTTGGAGAAAGCATGGCTTCTATACATATATAGTCAGAGAGTGAGGCACATAGTGGTAGTCAGAAAAGTAATATTATATAATAAGTGAATTAGAAAGTTATGAAACAAAGTACTATGTGAAGACTGAGGGTAAAGGATCAGAGAATGCTTTCTGGAGAAGGTGTTTTTAAGTTGGGCCTTAAAAGACATGCAGTTATTCAAAATAGGCAAAGTAGGTGAGTGAGGGCATTGTAGATATAGAAAATATCCTAATACAGAAAAGTGTAGTACATGTTTGGAAGTTAAGGTATAGTCTTAATTTGCCTGAACCATGGAGTATATATAGGAAAAGAATATGAATCGTTAGAAAGGTAGTAGGACAATAGATTTTCAAGAACTAGGCTGAGTTTGGGTTTCAGATAGTTGCCAATAGGGAGTCACTGAAAATTTTTTAGCAAAACAGGGCATTACTAGATTTAGGCCAAAGAAAGATTATTTAGGAAGAAGTATGAAAGGTTTGAAGAGAGATTAGAGTTAGATACAGGGATTACAAAGTTAGAATTAGGGAAGAAGTAAAAAGATTAGTAAGGAAGCCATAACACTAGTCCAGAGGGTTTACACTAGCATTGTGATAGTGTTGATTATTGATGAATAGAGATATGTAAAAAATGTTATGGAATCAATAGTACCTAAAAATTAATGTATAGGAAAGGGGAGAGATGGAAGTTTCAAAGAAAAATCCAAGGTTGAGAACATGGGAGACTATGGTAATGTCTGTGCTCTCTCTAGATAGAACTAGTCAAAAGGAAGAACTGGTTTTAAGGAAAGCCTTATCTTTGGACATATTGAGTTTGGGGTTTCATTGGAGATGTTAGGGAGACGTATTTTGCTCTCAGGAAAAAAATAAGTCTGAAAATTCTGGATTTAAGAATCTATTGATTGATCATCATATATTCCTTACCACTCCAATGAAAGTGACCTAGGACTCTATGTCCAAAAGCCTTATGATTAACATCATGGTCCTCTCCATTCAGCTCATCCTTACTGCCATTAACCAGAGCAGTAATCCTGTACAGAAAAGTCATGGCACTACTATCACCACCAAACAATCTACATTTTGAGGCAGGCAAGTCAGTCTAGACAAAGTAACAAGGTGCTAAAGGGAGACCTTTCAGAATGAACAAAAGAGGCAAAACTTCTACCCTTCCACATCTCCACAGGCCCTTAGGCAGCTCATGACCCAAGAGCCCTGAAAGTAGCACCCCCAATCCCCATCCCAGGCCATCAGCTCAGCTTCCAACATAGCTTTACCTCCATTATCAAGGATAGTACCTGAAGTGTTGATGTGCCCCTACTCTACTTTCTACCTCCTTATCTCCTCATTATCAATAACTGATGAATAATAATGCATTGTTAGTGAAATTGTGATCTGATATAACCATTCTGGGGAGCAATTCAGAACTATGCTCAAAGGGCTCTAAAACTGCATTCTCTTTGAACCACCAATACCATTACAAGGTCTGTATCCCAAAGAAGTAACAAAAAAAAGGTAAAGGACCTATTTGATTAAAAATATTTATTGCAGTTCTTTTTGGGGTAGCAAATAACTAGAAATTGAAGAATTGTTCACCAATTGAAGAATGGCTGAACAAGTTGTAGTATACATTTATGTAATTTTATTGTGCTATAAAAATGGCAAGCAGGGTGAGTTCAGAAAAATCTGGAAAGACTTGCCTAAACTGATGCAGAATGATATAAGCAGAAATAGAAGAGAATTGTACACAATGACAGCAATATTTTTTGATGAACAACAAAAAGTTAAAAATGATTTGCCCTGGTCATAATGAGGAAGAGTCTGAGGTAGGTTTTGAATCCAGATTCTCTGACACAAAGACCAAAATCCTATCCACTACACCACACTGTTTCCCTCATTAGCAAGGGAATTCCCTGAGAGTAGGGACTACCACTTTTCTACTTATATCCCCCGGGGGGCCTGGCACATACTAAATGCCTAGTAAATATTTTTAATTTCTTCAATTAGTTTATATATGTAGTACCCACTCTGGGCTACTTCCCTAACATGAACTCATACTTGCAAGTTCAATCTCCAGAGCACTTGAATTTCCTGGGTTCTCAGGGTCCTAACCAAATAGGTCTAAGTTTCTACTGTGATAGCTAGCAGCTCCAGTCTTTCCCTTAACAGAAATGGGGATGCAGAGCTTTGCAATTTGATGGTGACAGAGAAATTTTTGGTAACAGTTGGAATAGGAATCAGAATTCAGAGACCACAATAGGTAATGAGGATGAGTAGGTATCTGTTGTAGATAACTTTTTCAGGAAGTTAAGCAGTGAGTTAGAGAAAAGAGCTAGAGTAGAGACTGGGATAGCAAGAAGAATAGCATTAAAACCACATGGGTATATTTTTGGACCAATTAGAATGAACTTGTGGCAAGGAAAAGTCTGAAGCTGTATGAGAGAAGGGAACTGCTGCTGGAGCAAGCTCTTGGAAGAGGATCAAGGATGTTAAGGACACGTAATTCCTTATTAAGACTTAGTAAATAAGGGGAATAGCTCCTTTGTTTATGGAAGGAATAGTAAGGGAGTGAGATTTTCAGTGTGTGTGTGTGTGTGTGTGTGTGTGTGTGTGTGTATGAACTAAATGGAAGGTTAGCTCATAAGCACCTTCCATCAGGAGAAAATACTACATGAGACAATTAACTCAATGTGGGATACTTGTAATGAAGATCTCCATGAAAATAAATTTAATCTTAGTTTCAGCTCTGGTCTTTGCATTCTATATTTTTTTAAAAATGGAGAAATCCTGTGAAGCCTTTGACAAAGTCAAAATGCCTATGTCGGGGGGCAGCTCAGTGGTTCAGTGGACTGAGAGCCAGGCTAGAGATGGGAAGTCCTGTGTTTAAATCTGGCCTCAGATACTTCATAGTTGTGTGATTAGGCAAGTCACTTAACCCCCATCGCCTTTACCTTACCACTCTTCTGCCTTGGAACCAATACACAGTATTGATTCTAAGATGGAAGTTAAGAACTTTAAAAAATGCCTATGTTGATGTTCAGTGACTTAAATAAGAAAAGTGGGATCAAGAAAGGAAGGTAAACACTCTATTAGATAATTTTGTTCTGTTTCAAAAAATGAAAGAGATCAAATCTTGTCTATTGCTCAGAATTCTCATGTCTTCATAAATTGAATATTTTATTAAAAAATAAAAATGTTATGGTATTTTCTAGTGTTACTCATTTAAAAAATAAATCAATTACAAAGTTTACTGGAAACAAATGACTAAAGAGATAAAAGTTATTTCAAAATCATTGTGCACTCACCTATGAAGTCAGATCATTCCATCATTATATTACTACCAAATTAGATGAAAGGATAAAAAGGGGGGAAAACACTAAATTATCCAATCTGACTTGTTTAATAAGTTGCTAAATTCTCAAAATGGAAAAAGGACAGAAATGAAACTTTTGATTTTATTGACATTTTTAAATAAAATTTTTATCAGTAAAAAGCAAGGACTTAATCCCCATTGCCTAGCCCTTACCACTTTTCTGCCTTGAAACCAACACATTGTATTGGTTCTAAGACAGAAGGTAAAGCCTTATAAATAATTAAATAAACAATTAAATAAACAAATTTAATGAAGGAATGAAAATAAAAACAATAACACAAGGTGACTATGAGCCTCGTAAACAGTGTAAAACTTAACATGGTTGCTTAGAATTTGGCATGAGAACCAAAGGCACCAAAATATTCAGGAGCATCTGTAAATGACCTAGAAAGGAAGACAGGAAATTGATGTTGTATAGTCTGATCTATCAGCATTTTTATACTGATTCCTTTTTGTCAATAACAATAGTGCAGTCATCATACTTGATTTCAATCTTTATGTAAATGAGAGTAGTGATGGGACTTGACAAGAAATTGCACAGAAAGAAGTCTTTGCTGGAAGTGACACAATTTTAAATACTATAAGATAGTACCTAATTCAGAGAATTATTTTCAAGAAATCTCAAAGAAGGAGATATTCAAAATGGTTGGGAAAATCACAAATGGTACTTCAATCAAAAAAGAGAAGTTTAAAAGATATCAGGAATTGCTTATCTATGTGCTTGATTTCTCATTTGTAAAAAATCATAAGAATAATCTGTACTTGAATTAAGGATACCTTTGATTATACCACAATGTACAGAAGATTTTTTAGTCTGTTTAATTTTTAAGGTAAGAAAAATGATTGCATAATATAAAGAGTATAATAATAATATAATAGCTAACATTTATATATCACTTACTCTGTGCCAGGCATTGTACTAAGTATTTTACAGTTATTATCTTGGTCTTCATACTAACCTTGGAAGGTAAGTACTATGATTATCCCAATTTTACAGTTGAGGAAACTGAGGCAAAAAGAGGTTAAGTGATTTGCTTAGGGTTTTTCAGCTAGTAATATCTAGTCAGATTTGAACTGAGGTCTTCCTGACTCTGGGACCAGTGCTCTATTCACTATGTAACCTAGTTGTCCCAAGAATAAAAGATCATGATGTCTCTATTATTGATTTTTAAAAAAACATATAAGTATTAAAGCCATTCCCCAAAAGACAAGTTTTCAGAGGATATGAGCAAACGACTCTCAAAAGTTGCAAACTATTAACATTCAGAAGAAAATATTTTCCAAATCACTAAACATAAGACAAATGAAAATCAGAACAACCCTGGGTTTTAGTTGAGAGCTGACATATTGTAAATTGAAATGAAGCCCATCAACTGGGGTATAACTAAACAAGTTGTGGCATATAATTGTGACAAAATACTACTGTGCCATAAGAAATGACAAGGTTAATTGGAGAAAAAAATGAAAAGACCTGAATGAAATTATTAAAAGTGAAACAAGCAGATCCACGAGGACATTATATACAGCATCAGAAATACTGTTTGAAGAATGACTTATGTATGTCCACTTGGACAGAAAGAACTGAAGCAAGACATTGTCTTTCTATGTACCTATGTAGCTATGTATATATGTAGCTGTGTATCTATGTATCTATCAATATTTTTTGTCAAATTATGCCTTCTCTAATGGAGAGAAGTAAGGAAGGGAGGGAGTTACCTGAGCATTTTAGTATAACAAAGAAAACAATTTAAAATGAAAAAAAAACAACAAATTGGCAAAGATGATAAAAGATGGGAAGAGTTAATATTGGAAGGCTTGTGGAAATACAAGTACACTAATGAATTTCTGATAGTGCTGTGTGAATCAGTACAATCATTCTAAAAAACACTTTGGGATTAAACAAATAAAATGGCTAAACTGTCCCTACCCTTTAACTCTGAGGCTCCACCAGATAAATAAAGAGGTGAAAAGAAAGTATTCTGATATGGCAAAATATTTTTAGCAACACTTTATATTGATGTTATCAAAGAACTGGAAATAAAATAGAAACCCAATAATTGGGGAAAAATTGTAGTTCATGAATATAATGGAATATTACTATGGTAGAAGAAAAGATGAACATGATAAATGTAGAAAAGCATGTAAAGACTTGTAGGAACTGATGGAAAATGAAGTCACCAGGGCTTGGAAAACAACATACACAAGGACTACAAAATGTAAATGAAAAAAAGACAACAACTACAAAACAATTTAAAATGAATGTTGCGAAACTATAAAGAATCAGCTTGGCTACAAAACAGAGACATGAAAAGACATGTCTTCTCCCTTGCAGAACTGAGGGATCTATGGTGGTGAAACAATGAATATAATGTCAGATTTGTTCCATATATTCATCAATTTTGCTTTTTTTCTCTTTGCCTTTTTCCTAAATATATATGTATGTATATATTTTTTCTATATTTCTATATACGTATATATAATTTGCTATAAGGGATGGCTCTCTGGGAGGAGGAAGGGGAGAGATATAGCAGGAAGTCTAGGTAATACAGATATAAAATATTTCACATTTCAATAATATTAAATATAATAATTTTAATAATAATAAATCTTACTAAAGTTGTGTAAGACTTTATGATGTTACTTCAGAGATATCATTTAATTATCCACTATAAACTAACAGTAAGTGTGGTATGAAACAGAAAGACATTAACACACTTAAGATTCACTAATATTTTAGATGTCTTGTGCAAAGTACAAATAAAAGGAATCCCTTCTGACAATGAAGTTTTTTAACTACTATCACTATTAAGTGATATTATTCTATTTGTATCTCTGAACTATAAAGGCTCCTCCATCAAGTTACAAAAATGAAAAATAGAAATTATCCAAACCATCAATATTTGAAAATCAAATTGGATGAAAAGTGTATTCTTTGGTTTATAAGATACGAAATGAAGTCTTTGGGCTTTTGAAAAGAAACAATATCTTTTTCTCCCAATATTTTCCCAAATAAATACTTTTCCTAAATAGTTGTGAGACTGTAATTGAAAGATTGCTGAGCTGTTTTGATTTTGATCCTTTGGTGCCTTTCTTTTCACCACAATTATCCTTGGACTCATTCTTCTTTAATATCTGCTTTCTTGTCCTCTGTTTCCTTCTTGTCCTCTTCTATTCTTGCTTTCTTTTTTTTTTCTCTTTATTGTGATCAGTGAGATTTCTATGCCCTCCTTCCCCTTCCTTAGAATCTGAAAAATCTTCATCACAAGCTATCCATTTGTCTGATGCTTGAATAGAATGGATCTTCTCTATCTTTATCCCCACTAGCTTTATGAATGGCATCTTCAGGGATGGTTTGCATCTGTACACCAGGTGCATAAAGTAACATGTGAAAGTTTTCAAACAAACAGCTTTTGATCTTCTCCTGATTTCGTCTGATTCTGATTTGTCATATTTGATGGACTAACATGCAGTTAAAAGTCTGATCCAAAACACTCTGAGTAATTTTTGTATGGTAATTCATTTGGAATTTCACAATCTAAGGCAATAGCAGTTTCATATGTCCAACAATGAGCAACATTATGGATCATGCATCTGCATTCTCCAAGCATCAGTGGGAAAGTTTTTATAACTTGTACACCTTCAGCATGACCTTTGACAGTAATACAAATAATGACAGATAATGTGTCTGTTCCACACTGAAACACTACTGTGCAAGGATAATACCTCTCCATCACTTACAATATAATTTTAGTATGTTTATATAAGTACATATTATATGTATATATATAAGTTATCACTTTTAATATAATTAGTATATTTATATAGAATTTTATTTATTATATATATTTATGTAAATATTTATCTAATAATATACATATATTATTTGTATTATTATATATAAATATAATTTAAATAAGTATAATTTAACATAACTAGAACTCATCATCCCCACCATCTCTCATTGAAAAGTTGACAGCATAGCACTCATCTTTTCCTGCACCAATATCCCTCAAATCTCCTGGGGTCAGAACAGGAGCAACGTATATTCCAAATGGATCAATGGAAAAGCTGATGGATTTGGAGTAAGAATGTCTGGTTTTCAAACCCAGCATTGCCATCTATGTGATGGTTCACTTTACCTATATGGACCTTTGCTTCCTCCTCTGAAAAATGAGGACTTTGGCGGACTTGTCTTCTAAATTTCGTTCCTTCCACCACTGAATTCTCCAAACTATGTGATTTGCCAGCTAAGCATATCCTCGATCTCTTACTCAGCATAATCTTCTGGCAATTAAGTAGTTAAACTTTTATTTTTTTTCTCCATTGCTCTCCCTTGGAACATTGTTTTAGACCTTATATAATTTGCATTTCAAATGTAACTGTTTTTAATGAAACAAGGGACTACAATGTTCTAGTTCTCCAAATTAAACCAAGCTGAAAGTTTTCAGGTCAGTTAACACATGCTTTTCATCCATACAGTTGCATTCTAGTGTGTGTGTGTGTGTGTGTGTGTGTGTGTGTGTGTGTGTGTGTGTGTGTGTTTAGGAGTTGGGGAGGGGAGAGGAAGGGCGTAGGTGGGAGAAGGAAGGGGTTCTGTTGTTGATAATGCCAATAAAATATACTTCCAGTCTAGATGGAATCAAACCACCAACCTAAAGGAGGGACAGGCAATGATCTCAGGCATTAGGAGAAAACTAGCCTTCTTCCTTTTGACTTTTGATCAGGAGACTAATGATTCTAAGGAGATTTTTTTTTATATAAATATTGCCATTTCGATGGTTTTCTATTTCCTAGAGTTTGTAGCTGTTTTCTATCATTTTCAAGTAGGAATTGTAGCCAAACTCTCTTATAGCATTTGGTGTCCACACTCAACACTTGTTCCTTATGCTGTAAGCATTATTCAGGAGCTCCATTTCAATGCTCTCAGTTTGGTTTCATCAAGTGTTTGGTGTCACCATGCAAAGAGGCTGATTGGGAATACTGGCAAGCCTCACTTTAAGAAAATCTGGTCTAACTACCTAATGCTCCTTGAGGACAGGTCCTATTTTGTATTTCTCAGAACCAAGCACATAGTAGGTTCCTCCTGGCTTCTAGTGTTCTCTCTCACAAATTGCCTTGTATTTTAGGGTAGCTATGTGGTACAGTAGGTAGAGTGTCAAGCTAGAGTCAGGAAGACCTGAGTTCAAATCTGATTTCAAGCACTTACTATGTGTGTGACTCCCATGCAAGTCATTTAATCTGCTTGTCTCTGTTTTCTAATCTGTAAAATGGGGATAATACTTATTCCCTCCTAGTGTTATTATAAGGATCAATTGAGAGAAGCAATTGCAAAATACTTGGCACAGTGCCTGGCGCAAAGTAATTATTGTATAAATGTAAATTTTGTATAAGTAAATAAATTATTTATTTTTAATATAATAAAATTTGTATAATATCATATATAAATATATAAAGTCAATATAACAATAGGTAATAAACAAATAAATGTAAATATTATATAAATATAAATTATTATGTTGTATTTATTTATATCCATACATGTTATTTCACCTGATAGACTATAACTTCATGACAGTAAAAATTTTAATATTTGTCTCTGTGTCCCCAGTGCTGAATACAGTATCTAGAACATAGTAGGTGCTTATGCAATGCTTTTGATTGAAAGATTGCTTAATAAATTCTTGTGGAATTGCAATTGAAAGCAGAAATACCATCTTCAGCTTTCCTGATGGTGCTCATATTCATATACAAAGTTATTGTCTTTGCCAAAATACTTTTTCTAATGGGAAGCCTTTTACACAGTAGGCTATTAAACTGGATAATTCTATTTCTATGGTACTTTAAGATTTACAAAGTGCTTTCTCTCAGTAGTATTATGAAGAGGGTAGTAAAAAAAATATCCCCACATTAAAAAGCAATTACTTTAAGGGTGATTACTTACCTTACAAAGAGACTACCTACAGATCACCTATATACATTTCTTCTACTGAATTAAAAAGATATTTTGATTTTCCAAAATTTTGCTGTAATAATGAGAAGAAGAATGAGACAATGAGAGAAGGTGACCCTGTTTCAGGAATGTTCAGTTAAACTGAAAGTCCTGGGCCACCGGTGTGGTCATCTCTGAGATTGGCCACTCCTAATGGACTGAGACAACTCAAAATTTTCTCAAAATATAGCAGTAAATTCAGTGAGAACCATATTCCTGTTTTCCTCGATAGTTCTCTGGACACTAACAGAATTTCTAAACTTATCAAATCAATATTATTTAAATGACAGTTTATTTAGGAAATAATTTCCCTTTCGTTAACAGGTAAGAATGATGGATGGTACAGTGGGATATGAGGCTGGGTTGAAGACCTATATTTAAGCCCTGCCTCTATCACTTAACTTTGTGACTTTGGGCAAGTCACCTAACCTCTCTAGATCTCCATTTTCTTATCAATAAAATGAAGGGAATTCGACTAAATCATCTCTACTGTTCTATCTAAACTCTATATCTAGGATCCCATGCCCTGCTCCAAATATTTTCACTGGTTCCCCCCTCCCCCATACATGGAACTCTTTACCACTTCCTTCTCAATTCCTCTTAATTCTAATGTGTTCCCTCTATTGATTGTCCCCAATTTATCCTTACTATATCTTGTTTGTACAGAATTGTTTGCATTTTGTCTCCCCCATTAGACTGTTAGCTCCCTGAGAACGGAGACTCTTTTGCCTTTGTATCTGCTGTGCTTAGTATACCAGCTGGCACATTGTAGATGTGTAATAAATACTATTTGACTAACTGACTACCCTTTCCAGGATTACCCAGTATTATCTTTTGCCTTGTTTCTATTTAGATAATATTAATCAAACTGTTGTTGACTGAAAGCAGAATATTGTTCATAGCTCTGTGTGTTTAAAATTTTGTGGACATAAAATGTTTTCAAATGCTGGGAAATTTCTCCTTTTAACATTTTTTTTTCCCTCTTCAGCTTTATCAATTTTTTCAAGGTTGTATGTAAAATAATAGAATTGTTTTCCCCATTGCTATGTGACAATAGGAAAAAAGAAAAAAGTTGTGATTTCATTAGTATAAGAAACTCCAGGTGAGGAATTCCCTCTTTTAATGCAGATTAGAACCTCCTCTGCAATTTACAGTCTTAGAGTTTTGCCTAGAGCACTAAGACTCATGGCTGGTCACATAGTACATATGTGTAAGAGGTGGGACTAGAACTCAGGTTTTCCTGATTCCTAGGTCAGTTATCTATGAGAGTATTTAGAGGAGAAGTGTCAAACAAACATTCCATGACATTCTAAAGTTCAGGAGAACGAGATTAAAATGTCATTGGGAAATATTTAACAAAATAAATAAAAATTCAATGAAACAGACAATTATTTTTAAGGCTAAATCCATATGCAGCCCATAGGGGTCCCTATGTGTGGGTTAGTGCCTCCTGTTCCCATTTGAGTCTGACATCACCAGGTTAGAGGCTTGCGAGTTCAGTGTGAATCAACAGCAAGAAGCAGCAGCCAAGTCTGCCTTAAGAGAAACAGAGTGTCCAAGGATATTGTGTTCGTTCTGAGTATCCCATTTTAGGAAGAACATTGATAAATTAAGAGTGTTCAAGGGAGGGCAACTGTGATGGTGAAGTACATGTCAGATGAAGAATGGTTAAAAGAACTTTAGGTGATTATCTTGGAGAAAAGAAGACTCAGGGGGAACATAATGGCTGTCTTCAAGTATTTGAAGTGCTATTATGTGGAAGAAGGATTAGACTTGTTCTGCATGACCCCAGAGGGCAGAACTAGGAGTTATGCCTGGAAGTTACAGACAGTCTAATTTAGGCATGATGCAAAGAGAGAAAAAAAAATCCTAACAATTAAAGCAATCCCAAACAGAATGGGCTGCCTCCAGAAGTGGTGAATACTCTCTCATTGGGGGTCTTCCAGCAAAGGGGAGGGGACACTTGTTGAGTATGTTATGAGTTGGGGGGAGAAGGGGATTTGATTTAGAGTTGGGTTGAATTAGATAGCTACTGAATTCTCTTCCAAAACTATTTTTTTTTATTCTGTATGGGGGAGGGCGGGCCGGAAATCACGGGATATCCAGTCTTTCTGCTGTTGTCTGGATACGAGGCAAAGAAGTCCAATAAAGTGGGAGAATGTATTATTGAAATCTACACTAAGCATCGACTTTCAGCCTATTTTTCTCTTCTTTTGATAAGATCTATGATTTTATTGGTAAAAAAAAACAGTGAAAAAATTATCTCTACCAATGCAGATGTGTGTCACTGCATCTTGCTTGAGATACTGAGAAGTTAAATGATTTCCCCCATCAGTTAGTGAGTGTGTGCCAGAAGCATGGCTGGAACACAGGTCATCCAAACTCCAATGCCAATTCTCTGTTCCCTACAACACACTGCCCTTCCAGCCAGCTTTTTTTAATGTTTTGTCCCATTTGGCAGAAAACTTTTAGATTTTTTTAAATTCACCTCTTCAACCCCTGACCCAAACTGGTTTGTATTCCTGGAGAAAAAATAAAAATAAACCTATGTGCTATTAACTACTTAAGGAGATGTGAAAGAATCTTAGATGAAAATGCAGGAAAACTCATAGATTAAGAGCTGGAAAGGACCTTAGAAGTCATAGAGTCCAATCATTGGCATTACAGAAGAGGATAAGGCAGCCCAAAGAGTCTAGATTGCTGGTCCAAGTTCACACAAGCAGTAAATGGTATAGCTGGTATTTAAACCCAAGTCCTCTGATATCAAATTAGAAACAAATCAGATCTCTAGTTAGAAGCAGCTGGATGATACAGTAGACAGAGAGATAGACCTGAAGTCAGGAAGCCCTCTGATAGTCTAATTATGTCTCTATATCTTGTGAGTATGATGCCCATTTTCCAAACCTCAGTATGAGATTTTATAGCTAGGCAGCACAATGGTTTGAGTGCTGGATTTGAAGTCAAGCTCAAATCGAGCCTCAGACACTTACTGTGTCCCTGATTAAGCCACTTACCTCAGTTTTCTCATCTGTAAAACAGAGATAATAAAATTGTACCTACCTCTGAGGGATATTATGAGGTTAAAATGGGATAGTATTTGTAAAATATTTTCAAAAGTTAAAGCACTTTATTAATGCAGCCTATTATTATTTGAATTCCATGTCCTGTTCACTGTACACATGACAATAAAATAAATTCTCAATGGGGCACAACAAGGGCAATGATGATATTCCAAATGGGTGCTTTCCTTCCATCCCCACCCTCCATTTTTTCATCTTTTAAAATTCCTGTGTTGATTCTTGTCAAGTGTCCTTTACAGAACACAAACGATCAGATCCAGTTAGGGTGGTCTTTAGGACCAGGAGGATTTCAACACCTTGGGTTACTTCATGGGAACTGGCAGCTCTCACTCAGGGTTGCTTAGCCCTTTGAAGTTGACACTGCTTGGGGCTGAAGCTGCTACATAAACAAACAGGCTGTTTGAAAAGAAACACCCCAGATTTTATTCTACTTGGAGCTAAGTTTAGGACATAACTCATCTTGAAGCAGAGTTAATTTTTTTTAAAACCCATTTGTGATTTTAACCATTGGTGTTTCTCCATTGTGCAAAACAAGCCAAGGATGTGTCAACTTCAAAGAATCTCTTTCAAGGGCCAGGAGGAGAAGACTGAGATCTGCCAGTTATCCCATCCAGCAAGTGAAGGTCAGGCAGGTTAAAGAGCTCAGCCCTGGTGAGGTTTCCTTTTTTCTTCTTTTGAAATGAAATGGCTTACAAACACCATTGGTGGCCTTGAGAATTTTCTCAGTGCCCTTTCCATTGAGTAGTCTTCTGTCAAAGGCAAATCCACCTTCATATGCAATTAATGTCTTCTGCTAGGGGAATACTCAAATACTCAGGGGAATGGTCAGACGAGAGTGACAGAAACTCACTACTCTGGTCTAAAAGAGATGAGTCAATAAAGTTTCTCAGAATTTATTTATACTGATAGAAGAATAAACTAGTATATTTAAGAAGAATTTTATGCAGATGTGAAAAATCAGTACGAGAGGGAAAGTCTTTGAATTCAGCACTTAGAACAGCACTTGGCACTTACTGGGTCCTTAATTAATACATGCTTGATCTTTAAATTGAAAAAAAAAATTAGGAACCAATTCTAGATTTCCTTACTCACAGGGAAAAAATTAACAAATTCTGTGACTGTATAGTCCATTATCCCTTATATTTTTTCTTACTATAGAATTAGTATTTGACAGATAGATAGATAGATAGATAGATAGATAGATAGATAGATAGATAGATAGATAGATAGGCAGATGGAGAGAGAGAGAGAGAGAGAGAGAGAGAGAGAGAGAGAGAGAATTTATTAAGAATTATTATGTTCTAGGCATAGTGCTAAGTGTTGGAGATACACATACAAGCAAGACAGTCCTTTCCTTCAAGAAGTTTACATTCTCCTAAGGAGAAACAACATATTAAGGGGAGCTGGAAAATAGGAGGGGGACAGGATGGGCAGGAAATGAAGTAGAAATGAGGTTCTAGAGAAGATAAGGTGAAAGGTCATCTACGGAACTCAGAGTGGCTCTCAGGACAGAAGCTAAGTTTCTTTTGGAGAGAGGTAGAGATGATGACTGCTAAATTATGATTTATTTCAAGTAAACCTAATATATGAAAATTCCATCATTTTGATTTTTTGAGTAGTAGACTTGTGGTGCAGCAGATTTGTTATCAACAGACTTGAATTTGGGTCCTACTTCTATTACTTACTAGCTGTTTGAACATGGACAGTTCACGAGAACCTCAGTATCCTCATTCATAAAATGGTTATAACAATATTAGGGAGGCAGTTTGGTAAAATGGAAAGAGTGCTTGGTGTCAGAGGATGTGACTTTCAGACCTGGCTCTGCTATTTGTAGCCTGAGTACATCATTTTGCTACCTCTGGTACTTGGTTCTCTAATCTGTAAAAGGAAGTAAATGGGCCAAATGACCTCTTTAAGTTCAGTTCCAGCTCTAAATCTACATCCTATTTTCATTTATTCTTCTTAAAGTTGTTGTGAGAATCAGATTAAGTTATGCAAATAGCATTTTGCAAAGTAGAAAACACAATCTAAATGTGTGCTAGTTTCATGATAATATTATTTCATTTATAAAATATTCACAAAATAATTCAGAATTGAATATTATTCACCAGTATGATCTTTAAGAAATACATATAGGGACAATCCCAATCCTCTCAAAATCCAAGTCTATGTCTCAAAGTACACAACTAATCTAGGATTCAGCCAATAAAATAGGTTGACTATTGGAAATATAAACAATCTAGGAATGTGCTGACCAACTCCTCTTTTATCAATCCAATCTGCTTGAGGTGGAAGAAAGGGGATAAGGGAAGAGAATAAGCATTCATTAAGCACCTACTACTGGCCAGGCACTGTGCTAAGTGTTTTGAAAATATTATCTCATTTGATCCTCATGTTTGTTGGCAACTGTACAGAATTATATAGTTTGGGAACTTTGTGGTAAGTATAGCAGGTCGAGAAGTCATTCTACACACACACACACACACACACACACACACACACACATATATCACCAGAAAACTTGAGAACTGCTCAGCTCATACCTCTGTCAATCATTCAGAAAACATGTATGAAGTGCTTACTTTATACCAGGCATTGGGCTACGTCCTAGAGAAACAAAGGAAAAATGAAAGAAGACAATCCCTGCCCTTAAGGAACTCCCAATCTAATGAGATAATGCCAACATTTAAACAACTAAGTACACAAAATCTACATATGAGATTAATGTGAAATAATCAACAGAGGAAAAACACTAGAATAAGGAAGATCAGGAAAGGTGTCCTGTAGAAAGTTCCATTTTTAGTTGGGATTTGAAGGAAACCAGGCAAGTCAGATGTGAAGATGAAGTGAGAGTGAATTCTACTCCAGTTGATTTTAGTAATAGTGTAATGAAATAATAAAAAGAATAGTAAGGCTTTACTTGGTTTCAGTAAAACAGAAGGAGAACACAATGCCAAGAGATCTGAGCTCAAGTCCCAGATTCCCTACTTACTATTTTCAAATCATTTTATCCCACTGAATTTCAGCTTTATTACCTATTAAACGAAGTAGTCAAACTGGATGATCTCTGAGGTTCCTTCCAGTAATAAAGGTTTAATTCAGTGATTCCCAAAGTGGGTGCTACCACCCCCTGGTGGGTGCTGCAGTCATCCAGGGAAGTGGTGATGGCCACAAGTACATTTATCTTTTTTATTAATTGCTATTAAAATTTAAAAAAAAGTAATTTCCAGGGGGCTAAGTAATATTTTTTCTGGAAAGGGGCAGTAGGCCAAAAAAGTTTGGGAACCACTGCTCTAATGCTTTCCTAATTTCTGACAGCATTTATCCAAATACCATTTTTTTTCAGAATGAAAACATACAGAGGACAATTTTGTTCTGAGTTTCATTATTTCGGAATTCACACCTACCTCAAGAAGGGCATTTCCTCTACAAATTCAGATCACAATGTCTTGTTTATGAGTTTCTGTGGATGAAAAAATGTCACCATCTGATGACTAGTTTGGTGATGAAGTTTTTGGATCTCAGCTATGCTGGTTCTTGGATAGCAAACACAGAACTTATCACTGGGTTCATATTCAAAACCTTTTCCATTTTCTAGAATCCATCATAGCTTGTGCTTCTCTGATATAGCTTTCAAGGTCTTAGAGTCAACACTATTTTGATGTAACACTATTTTTCTAAAATATTTCTTGCCACTCAGAGAGATTATACATTACCACAACTCACTTGGACCATAAGGCAGAAAGGTAGTGAGGACAATTCTGACATATAGGAGATAGAATCGTGTTTAACGACATAATGAATTAATAAATTTAACAGGCAATTTGGGAGAGAAGTATTACTTGGTGCTTTAAGTGATAACCTTCTTAAAGTAAAAAGACAATCAGTATTGATTTAACCATGTTTGATCAAAAATCAATAGATTCTGTAGGTAGCTAGGTGCTCAGTGGATTGAGAGCCAAGCCTAGAGACAGGAGGAGGTCTTGGTTTCAAATCTGGACTCAGATACTTCCTAGCTGTGTGACACTGGGCAAGTCACTTAACCCCCATTGCCTAGCCCTTACCACTCTTCTGCCTTGGAACCAATAGTCAGTATTTATTGGAAGATGGAAGGTGGAAGGATTAAAAAAGAAAAAAAAATCAATGGATTCTTACTATGCCTAATGTACATAGTAATAGCAATAAAAATATTTATTTCCCTAAATCTTGATTAGTGGCATCTGTCAAAGTCTATAATATGAATTTGCCTCACTGTTATTATTGTGAGTGGGTGCATATCAATTTGCTAATGACATTGAGACTGATTTTTTTCTGTTACCAACTTGGGCAAAACTCATTTGATTTCAATAGAAACCTATATCTGAAAGTGTTGAGCAAAAAAATAAAAATAAAAAAGAAAGAAAATGCTGAGCAAAAGAACAGTCAAGAACTCAGTTTGGATTTTGGCTCTTCCACTGACATGCTATGTGACCTTAGGATAAGTCATCAAACTTTTTGGAGTTCAAGCTCTCTTCTCTGCAGGAATGTAGAAACAAACACTCATCCATCCTATCAGTGTGTATTGTGGTAGACTGTGGAATGTTATGTCAGTTGGTTTGGCATATGTGTAAATGAGTCAAAATCCATAGGTGTCATTACTGAGATGCAGATTGACATAATGGACTTAGCATTGGACTGATTAGAGAGAGGTTTAACTCATAGTTTCCTGAGACTCAGTTTCCTAGTCAATATGTAACAGAGGGACTGTCTAGTAAGAACCCGATCTTTTGTTGTTCACTCATTTCAGTCATATCCAACTCTTTGTGACTCCATTTTGGGTTTTCTTGGAAAAGATTCTGGAATGGTTTGCTATTTCCTTTTCCAGTTCATTTTAGAGAAGAGAAAATAAAGGCAAACAGAAGATGTGACTTTCCCAGGGTCCCATAGTTAGTAAGCTTTGGAGGCTAAATTTGAACTTAGGTCTTCCTGATTCCAAGTCCAACACAATATCCCCTGAACCATGAAGTGTCTCCTAAAATCTGATCTTACAGTATGCACAATATGTTCTAAGGTACCAACTTATGGGGAGGTTTGGTGATAAATCAAGAATCTGTGTGCTAAACATATAATAAAGACATACTACTATAAAATATATGTAATATAAATTATATATTATATGGTTAATATATAATAAATGTAATAAATAAATAAAAATATATTATATGTTAATATGTAATAAATAGCATAACCCTATCAGGAATCATATCTAGCTTGCAGAATGTTTGTAAAGAGTGTTTTGAAGACTTGAAAGCACTATATAAAAGTAAGCTATTATCCCAGGGTGGGCAAAGGGTTAGCTTGCTCTATTCTAACCACAATTTGTACCCTAAAAAAGAGACACAAATCAACCAAAATGTTAATTTGGCTCAGCCTGTTTTCTTTGGTGTTTTTATGATTTACTTTTTAAAATTTTGTTGGAGCAGAGGCTGGGTAGCTTTTCATCTTTGTCTCCCCAGGACAGTGTTTACATATGGTGAATGTTCAATAAATGTTGTTGGATTGAAAATATAGATGTTGCTGCTATCCAAGTCATTTCATTAGATTGAGAAATAATTGATTTAATTTAAGGTTTAGTAAATTTAGTTTGGTTCAGACTAAAGTGCAGCACATTGGAGAGGTTCAATCCAGATCGGAGTTGAATGTTTGAACCAGTTCAGTTTCCTGTTTCTGAGTCCAGCCTGCCATCTAGCACATATCACTTATAGGAGAACTGAGAGAGAGAAAGAGTAGATAGCTTTTTTCAAACACTTGGACCCCATTGGGAAACCATTACCTTATATCCAAATAAGGAAAATCTCTCTACCAGTGCAAACTGGCAACTGTTTTATATCTTATCATCTTAGAAAGACACTTGAGAGCCAAGAGAGATGAAGAGATTTTCCTGAACCCAAATCTTTCTGAATCCAAAGCTGGCTCTTTCCCTATGCCGTGTGTGACTCTCTTATAAAATAAGCATAGCCTTATAGATATGTGAAAAGTTTCCCACAATCAACGTACAGGGATCAGAAAGATGCCCCACGCAGAGCCATGTGGTAGCTCAGATAGAAATCCTAGGAAGGGACAGGGATAAACTAAGGATGGCTTAGAAGTGGGTTAGCCACCTGCAGAAAGGGTGTGCCATCTCAACATAAAACTGCTTAACTAGGAGTAGGGAATTATTAGACAGAAATCATGTACAAATAATGATCAGTGTTGGGAGATAACACTGATTTGAGAGGGAAGAGGGAGTCCCTACCCTGTCCTTTTTCCAATCAATGCCAGTGGCTTTCCTATTGTTGAATCAGTAGTAGTATATGGCTCTTAGTGACCCTATTTGGCAGACATACTAGAATGGATTGCCATTTCTATCTCTAACTCATTTTATAGATGATGAAAGTAAAGCAAACAGGGGGAGGTGACTTATCTAGAGTCATACAGCTAGTAAGTGTCTAAAACCAGATTTGAACTCAAGAAGATGAGTTTTCCTGACTCCAGGCCCATTATTCTATCCACTTGACATGTAGTTGCCTGGCTTCCTACTTCCTCTAGGATAAGTTGTAAAGTACTCTTTTTGGCATATAAAGCTTATCACAAGCTGGCGCTTTCCACCTTTCCAGTCTTATTACATTTTGTTTTCCTCTGGGTAGGTATCAGTCTTCCTCAAACATGATATTCCCATTTCTGAACTCCATGATTTTGTACTGGCTCTTCTCCCCCTGCCCTGACAATACTCTCCCTCCTCAAAAGGCTCCAGAATAACCTTTTAAGTTACTGTGTATTCTTTTAATGTTCAGTCGAAATCTCACCTTCTGTAAGCTGTTCCCATCTCCTCTTCCTTCCCCATCTCCTTTTGATATTATCTTCCATCTACTCTGTGTAAATCTTGTATTCATGGGATATATGAGGTATTCATTTTCAGAATTGATCACCTACTTTCGGTGTCTACCTTTCACTCAATTCTTACCTGTGTTCCAAGAAAATATAGCATGAACAGCAGCCTCATCCTGGTAAAACTATCTGTGCAGGTAGGATAAATCATGTTGAAGATAACAAATGGACGCCAAAACCAACAGTGAGTTAGGAGAGATATTGACCTCAAGTATGTGAAGACAGAATGGACAGATGAGGACAATTTATTACAGTGGCCATTAAGGTGTTTGAAACAGATGCTATGGGATACCCAAAGCCTGGTGAAATATTGAAGAAGCCAAGGTCTTCCACTGCATCCTGGGCCAACTCCAATCTTTTTTACTTTGGTCTTGTCACTAGACTTCAGTGGTTCTGGAAGAGAGAGTGAAGCTGATGAAATGTCATGGGTCTATTTTGAAAAATAAAGGACAATCAACAAAAATATATCTTGTATGTAGAGAGTTATTTACATATTTTCTCTTCCATTAGGATATGGATAAGGATGATGTTTTCTTTCTCTGTGCCTCCAAAACTAAGCTTTTGGAGAACTTAATAAATGAATGTTGATTAACTAATTGACAGATTTCTGGGTCCTGAGAAGGGAAGTTCTATGATTAAAATAACTACAAGAAAATGGTTCCTAGAATTCTGTGTAGTATAGAAAAGAGGGGGGAAGAGTTTCACCTGAAAGATGCCTCTGGACTGATCAAAACATTTGTGACTAAAATGTAGATATTTGCATATTTTACTACTTCAGAAAAATAAATATTCTTTTCACTACAAATTTTTCCTCCCTAATTTACCTTCTCTTGACTTGCAGACCACATTACCATATGTCCTTTTATAATGACATTTAGAAAAAAGAATCGCAGATTTAATAGTGTCCATGTGGTCATTACATTCCTGAAACTAGTGCTCAGAATTCTTAACAAAGCATGCATACAGAAGAAAGCTTGCTCGCCAAAATTGTAATTAAGTGGTGTACTTTGTAAAAAGCTAAACTGGGATTCTTTTCACTGGTGATTTTATGAAAGTTTCAAGGACATGCTAAAGCTAGCCTAAATTAGATCAAGAGCTGATTGTTAAATTTTTAAGCTAAGTATTTATGCATCAGAAATTGGCAAATTCTACTTCAGCATTTGTTGTTCTATTTTTTAAATTGTCTAGACTTAAGGGTATAGTGAATGGTACAGTGGATAGAGCACCAGGCCTAGAGTCAGAAAGAACTGAGTTCAAATCCAAACTCAGACATTTACTTAAAGGTATGATCCTCAAAAAGTTGCCTAACCTGTTTGTCTCAGTATCCTCAACTATAAAATAGGAAAAATAATAGCACCTACCTCTCAAGGTTGTTGTGAAAATCAACTGAGACATAATTGTAAATTACTTAGCATAGTTCCTGGCACATAGAAGGTACAATATAAATGTTAGCTATTATTATTAAGTAATTGGTGGAGAGAGAGGCGCTAGGTAGAGCAGGGGATAGAATGACTTCCAGAGTTCAAATCTGACCTCCGACACTAACTAGCTATATGAGGCTGGGCCAGTCACTTAACCCTTCAGATTAACTTCAGTTTCTCATCTGTAAAATGAACCAGAGAAGGAAATGGAAAACCACTCTAGTATCTTTGCCAAGAAAACGCCAAATGGGGTCATGAAGAGTTGAAAATAACTGAATAACAACAATAATAAATTGATAGAGAAAATCTTTATAATAAAAAATAAATTTAAAAGGATATTATGAATATTCCCCTTCCCTTGCCTCACACATAGAACCAGCAGAAATATTTACCAATTCACCTCTGGTGGTAGCCCAATGTCAAGGACTGGAACCATCTTTTCTGGCTACTTTGATAAGTTTAAATTTCAACATCATAGACTCCCTTCTACTGAGGGTAATAGATATAGAACTGGAAGAGAACTTAAAGCTTTTATAGTCCAACCCCTTTCATTTTATTCATGAAGAAACAGAGGAAAGGGAGTTTACGTTTATACAAATGGCAAGATTTGAACCCATCTTGTTTGGGTTGTGGTAAAATGAGTATTTTATAAATTGTAAAAAATTACAAAAAGAGGCAGCACAGAGTAGGTACCCTGACATCAAAAGCCCTAGAATCAAGTCTTGCTTCTGATATAAACTAATCCTTGTGAGACTACCAAATCACTTGAACCCTCAATGCCTCCCATTAACTTTCTAAAGTCAAAAATTCCAGAAGAATCAAGGATAGGTGTTGGTAGAAAAAATTCCCACAAAGAGAATTCTCTACAGAGCTGAAATTATAGGTCAAGGTAGGGGAAGAGTGCCCCAGAAAAATAAGCTTTTAAAAAATATGCTTTCAAAACACAATTGGCACGAATTTATGCATTTGCCATTGTTTTGATTTTGCCTGATTAATTTAAAACAAAACAAAACAAAACAAAACACCAATGATCTTAACTCCACATTTGTTAATGTGGAAATGTTATGCTAAGTCATGAGAAAGCTAATTAGGTTTTCTTTTCTTAGGCTGATTCTGGTACAGATACATTAGGTTTCTGTTTGTGGTCAGGTTTCAGAAATGTTGTAAATACTAACAGAGACTCTACTTAACTGACTACAGAAAGGCACAGTGAAAAAGACACTTTTAAAGAATGGACGTTTTCAACTTTATTAATATCAACACTACGGGAGCCCAAATCATGACAACCACCCAAGCAGTCCCTTTCAGCCTTGGAGGCCCATAAAAGGAATAGATGCCCCCTGAGGCCACGGCAAGAGCATTTTGAGAAGTGCTGGATGGATAAAGGAGGGTCTTTGTGAAACTTTGCCCAAGAGCCTGGAATTTAAAGTTTAGCTATGGACTTAAAACTAGAACAAAATGAAAGAAAGAAGTATGTTATGGTTAACAATTAGGAACAAAAGAATTCTATCCAAAAATATGAGGCAGCTCTGGCCTAATGGCAAGCACCCTGGATTTGGTGTGGAAGTAAAAAGACTCTTGTACTTGACACACAGAGGGCGATATATCTATAGGAAAATATTTTAGTGCCCAATGATCTCTTCCTTTTTTAACTACAAGTATCCTTTTTGTTCTTTGTCCCACAATTGCTGTTGTTGTTTGTTTTAGTTGAGTCATTTCATTCATGCCCAACTCTTCTTTTCCCCATTTGGGGTTTTCCTGGCAAAAATACTGGAATGGTTTACTTTTTCCTTCTCCAGCTCATTTTACAAATGAGGAAACTGAGGCAGGGTTAAATAAATTGTCCAGGGTCACACAGCTAGTGTCATTTTATTATATATTTCCTATTGGGAGCCTTAACACTTAACTAGCCACATGATGACTGTGTTCCAACTCTCTTAATTTCCTGGAGTCTTAGCTTTCCATTTTGTAAGATGAGAATAATTATCTTCATACAAGCCATATAAGGCTTAAATGACCTCATAGCAATATAGAAATGATAACTATAATTTTTCTTTGAAGTCAGAGGACTTAGCTTAGAACTCTTACTCATTCATTACTTACGTGCAAGCAAAGCACTTAATAGCTAGGCTTCAAGTTTCCTCATGTACAAAATGAAGGCATCATATTATTTAATTTCCTAAATTCCCTTCCAACTACAATTGCCTTTGTCTCTTGTCTCTGAGGTAGGACTTGAACCCAGACCTTCATGACTAAAGCCTTCTCTCTGTCCAATATGCTCCAGTGTATCTTATTGAAAATACAATAATACATTATTTAGCCCTTGATTTCTCCTTTTTTCATCTGTGTGAATCATACAAGGCATTTTTAAAAATTATATAATGCTTTGTTTTCCAATTATATCAGAGGCAAGTATACTAGCTAACATTTGTGTAGCCCTTTAAGCTTTACAAGATGTTTTATATTCATTAGCTCATGTTCTCCTAATATTATTGTAGGCAATATATTATTATAGGGATTGTCCCCATTTTACAGATAAGGAAACAGAGTCCAGGCAGGCCAGAAATGACTGATTTAACACTGTTTGATTTCAGGTAAGAGTTAGAGTTACCAATTAGTTTTGCAATAACAATTGCACTTCACAGCCAGACTCAGGAATAATCAGATGGCAACATTTTGGCCATATTTATAAAACTAGTAAATGTTAGAGGCAAAGTTCAAGCATTCCAAGTCAAGTACTATCTCCATTTCATCATGGGGTCCATTTATAAACTTTTTCTGACCAGAAGCAATACTTGCTACTTATTTAGTGCGGCTCTTAGTGCCTAACACAGTCTGAGGCAAGTATTTAGAAATGAATAAATTAGTTATGTAAGTTTTACAATTAGAAGGAGACTTAGGCCAAAAGAGTTGTTGCTATTGTTATTTTAAATTTTGCTCAGTGGGGAACAGGGTAGTGGGAAAGACAGATCAACGCTATTTTTATTTCTTGAAATGTTTTTATATTTGTAGATATTTGTTACATTAAAATTCCCAAATATCTCCCTCTCCTCTCCACATTAGAGAAGGTATCATTTGACAAAAAGTCTTGAACAATTAAAGAAAAATTTTAAAATATGACCATAGAGATCATATTCTTGGTAAATTTAAGGAAACTGAAGGCCAGAAAGATTATATAATTTACTCTGGAAAACGTGTCAGTGTCTGAGCAGATACTAGAAACTAGGCTTTGACTCCCATTCCAGTGCTGTTCCTAGCATAATACACTGCCTGTTTGATGGATATATACCACATGAGTAACATATGCCATGTCATTCATATATATCCCTAATCTTCTTCTAGAAGAAAACCAAAGGATCCAGCCCTGAGTTACTTAATCACATCACTCTCCCTTCTCCTTCCCCAAGCGCAATGCCAACCAGAATTCACTGAGGGGGAAAATATAATTTCATGTGAATGGGGTAGCCAAGAAATTGGTGCACATGATGTCCTATTGTTCAAAAATTTTGTAATTATAATGATGCTGACAATAATTAAAGGCAACAGGCCTGGGAATGTTATTTGGCCAACTTTACAACCCACTTAGAGGTTGTCTATACACATAAATCAGGTGTGTGTGTGTGTGTGTGTGTATTTCTTTCTTAAACAATGAGTTCATAACATCAGAGTCAGAAAAGGTCTTAGAGTTCATTTAATCCTATCCCGTCCTTTTACAAATGAAGAAATGGAAACTCTAGATTATATAGTTTTAAGTGGTAAAAAGGTGTGATCAGCCACCAAGACTTCTGATTCTTAATCTAGTAGTATCTCTACTATGCCAGAGAGAAAAATGGATTTGGATTTGTAAAACCTAAATTTTAATCCCAGTTCTCCTCTTTACTTCCTGTGTGACTGGAACAGGTCATTTCATCTCTTCAGTTCTCAGTTTAGCTATTTTCATTTTTAAACTAAAAAATGTCTCTCATTGACAATATCTAAAGTTCCTTCCAATTCTAAGCCCTATAGCCCATGGAGATTAAATGACCTGCCAAAGAACAGAGGTCCTCTGAAGTCCAATCCACTTTCTAATATTCTATGCTATCCTTTGCTCTCACTTCCTCATGATATCACCATCAATATATGAGAAATTATTATGTTTCTTTTTAAATATTCATGTTTTCCAGGTTTATTCTGTTTCACCAACTAGCGTTCAGATGATATATTTTACAAACTACTCACCATTCTAGTCCCTTTCCTTTAACCGTGTTCCTGTTTTCTTTGTTGTTCGTAAAAACACTAAGTGCAGAATAGAATACAATATTCTAGTTTATGTCAATAAAAGATATAAGTCCTGGCAACTAGCATAACACATTGCTAAGATTTATAAACAGTATAATATTAAATTTAAACTATTTTAACCACAGTTGTTGGCTTCAAGTCAGAGTCTTGATTTTTATGGCTGAAAGGATATAAACTTCATCTAAAAATATTCAGCCCAAAATTATTTTTGAATAGGCTTGAGAGGCGATATTGATCAGGCAAAATATTGCATACATTGTCAAATATAGTCACTATAAAGAATGCTGATACTTGGTTTTATTTTGTCACAGGAAGGTTTCAGTGCAGAGTGGAGGGGTGGCATATTCCAATGTTATAATGACCAAAGGCCACAACAAAATGTGTTTTTTTGGGAAAAAACGAAATTAAACTATGATTTAGAATAAATTGGCCATATTAACTAAAAGCAAGGATATACTGACCCAGGCCAAAGAAAATGGAACTATTACCCATCTAGTTTTAGCCCAGATTATACTCTTCCCCCCCCCTAAAATCCAAATATCTCTCAATTATGAGTATTTGGAGTATAAAGCAGTGACACAAATAAACATACCCATAAGAGCAAACAATTTCAAATATTGATCATTGGTTTAGTTTTGCTTCCCTTTGGTTTTTGAAGCTAACTTTTAAAAAAACTCCATTCAATTCAATAGGTATTAAGGGTCTACTGTTCAAGGTGCTATCACAGGCCCTGGAGATACAAAGACAGAAGATTTACATTTAATCCCATTATGTCAATCATGACACAAAATAAGACAACAGGGGGGGGGGGGGAACATGAACAAATTGCTTAACTTCTCAAAGCTGCTAAAAAATGGGAAACAACCCTGAAGTACCTTTCTTATAGTCCCCTGATAATCCAATAAAAGGTTTATAAACAGTCTAAACCACCATATCAATGTTAATTATTAGCAATACTTTGCAGAAGTTTTTCACTGATTAATGAAGTACTCAGAAAAGTTGTTCTCATTAAAAAACAATAAAGGGGGCAGCTGGGTAGCTCAGTGGATTGAGAGTCAGGCCTAGAGACGGGAGATCCTAGGTTCAAATCTGGCCTCAGACATTTCCCAGCTGTGTGATCCTGTGCAAGTCACTTGACCCCCATTGCCCACCCTTACCACTCTTCCACCTATGGGCCAATACACAGAAGTTAAGGGTTAAAAAAAATAAAAATAAAAATAAAAACAATATAATTGGGGTCAGCTGGGTAGCTCAGTGGATTGAGAGCCAGGCCTAGAGACTGGGAGGTCTTAGGTTCAAATCTGATCTCAGACACTTCCCAGTTGTGTGACCCTGGGCAAGTCACTTAACCTCCATTGCCTAGCTCTTAACACTCTTCTGCCTTGGAGCCAATAAACAGTATTGACTCCAAGACAGAAGGTAAGAGTTTTAAAAACAAACAAAACTATATAATTGTTAAGATATTTGCAATATAATTGAGTTTTCCTTACAATGGGGATAACCATTATTTATTTTTATTTTATTTTTGTGTTTATAAATTGCTATTCATAATCCAGTCAATTCTTATTTATTCTTAATAGGAATAGCATGATCAAAGGAATCCTAAAATATCATTTAAATAATAATTAACATTCATGTCATACCTAATACATGAAACGCATTCTGCTAAACATTTTATAAATATTATCTTTTTACCCTCACAACAACCCTAGGATTTAAGTGCTGAGATTACTCCCTTTTACAACTGAGAAAACAGACAAATTGAGAATAAGTGACTTGACCAGGTCAGACAGCTAGTAACTCTGGTTTACTATATTCTTAGTAACTTTAAATTCAGGTTATTCTTGAATCCAGGGCCAGCATGCTATGCCCCTAGCTGCCCCTTGTCAGTTGTTTCACTCCTTCCTGCCTTTAGTAAAATCTTTTTAATTACTTTGTAATAAATGGCCCAAATAGACGGATTAAAAACCCTGCTACCAAAGCAAGTCATGAAGATGCTTGCAAGCAGGTTATCGAAATTGCCCAAAGCATGAAGTAAGAAGAAAAAATTACAAACATAGAAAATTTATATCAGAGAATAAAGAAATGACTATACGAAAACTTTTCTGTGGAATCATCAAGATAATGTAGATTTTCTTTCTCACACACACATGCATGTGCTTGCACACATACACACATACACTCATGCACACACATTTTTAAAAAGTAGTTTTAAACATCTTTAATACTATGTTTACAAATACTTTAGCTTACAAGCAAAACAAAGCAAAAAATCCCTGCTGTGTTAAGATGTGTCCCCAGTAGGACAGCACAGTGAAGATGAAGGCCTGGTCACATATTAGCAAAATAATCATAACATTATAGTTTAATGATACAAGGGACCAAGAAATAATTTGTTTTACCCTTTATTTTATAAATAGGGAAACAAAAGTCCAAAAATAAGAAGTGATTTTTCCCTGAGATGAATTGAAAAAGTACATAATTACCAGCATGAATAAAATGATCCTAAGAAAGAGCTTGGTTCAGTAGAAAAGTTGCCAAAATTGATGGTGCAAAATTTGGATTCCAGATTTGATTCTGCTTTTCATTCACTGTCTTTTAATCATGCCTGAGATGCAGTTTTCTAATCTGTAAAATTAAAGAATTGCTTTTGAAGATCTTTTCTAGCTTTAAAGTTTTCACAAACTTATTAAAGCTTTTAAACTAACATTTAATTTTACAACTATTTCTAATTGTAGGTTTATGGAGTATTTGAGTTATCTTGGGAGAACACCTCTGAAGTAAGAGCTTGCCTAGCCTTTGTCGTGGTACTCATCCACCTTTGATGTCTACCTTTCACCCAACTCTTACCTATTCCTCTAAGAAGCTGTATCATGGGCAGAAACCATAGCCCAATAGAAGTATCTGGGCAGATGGGCTGAATCAGATTAAGGATAACCAACAAACCTCAAACTCTATCCACCTAGATTCCTCAAATCCATCTATGAGATAAGGGTATGACTATCCCAAGTGTGTGAAGACTTCCCCCACCTGAATGGGAGGATAAAAACAATTTATTCCAGTGGCCTTTTCTTGACATTGAAGATGCCAAGATTATCCACCGCATCCCATTGCCAGTCATCTTGATGTCTGTCTTGCCATTGGAATCGGATGACTCTGGAAAATAGAGTGAGGCTGATGTCTTTGTGTAACTCTGCCTCATTTAAATCCAATTCATGCACAAGTCAAGACATCACTCCATGATACTATCAGGCCTCTTCAAAAAATAAAATAAAAATAAGAAAATGAAGAATGAACAATTATTTTACAACTATTTCTAGCAATTAACTTAATTTCTGAAAACGTATAGAGGTTGAGATATGCTAAAAGAATTAGACAAGCATTCACTGTCTCAAAAATATTAGGTGGCTATAAATTTTACATGAATACATCTCTCATATGCTTTCCTAAAACAGAGGTTCTGACCCAAGCTATAGATTTTGACATCAATGCATGGGGCAAGTTCAGATTCAGATGAAGGACTGGCAGTCTACTCAGAAGTGAAAAAAATATCAGCACACCCACATCATAGAACAGCCAGCTACACTCCCTGCCTGGGCTCTGGGTAAATGTCAAGGTTTCTGACTCACCTTTGCAATATTTGTTGACAAAGGAAAATAATTGCCTTCATAGTTTATTAGGCAAGTTTCAAACTGCAGATGGAGATTTGCATCTCAATTTGGTGAGTTTACAAGCCAGGATCTGCCACCTGAAGTTGCCGAAGAAAAGTGGTTTAGTCCCAATTACAGGTGTATGTCAACACAGTGGGGCCCTACCAGCAGAGTAGGAATAATACACATTTAATTGGCTTTATTCTGTCCTCAGATGATATAACTGAGTAGCCAAGGCAAAAAAGACTTAGTAAATATAAGAGCCCCAATTCTTCTACAGTTCAATAAATGTAGTCTGTTTTTTTAATCAGTGAAATTCTTATATCTATATCTATATCTATCTATCTATTTATATATATATATATATATATATATATATATATATATTACAGATTTAGGACTGAATGCAACCTTAAAAGTCTCCTGGATTTAAATTTACATAACCACAGTACCAAAAATTAGGAAAGGACCTTGAATGTTAACTGGTACCCACACCTTCAAAAGAAAGTCCATTACATAATATCCAAAAAGTGGTCATTCAGTTTCTGCTCAAAGACCCCCAAAGATGGGGAACCTACAACCTTTGGAAGCAGTCTATTCCACCTTTTAATAACTCTAATTTTGAGGAAGATTTATAACTTCAAAGATTGCACGGTATTTCATAATTGAATAGCGTCTCAGTTGTCACATGATCACAATCATTTCTGAAAAAATCTCCTCTATGACATAATTGATAACTTCTCATCATTTTTTCTTGATAAATTCTAATGAAAGTTGGGCGCCAAGCAGTTCTAGAGGCAATTTTTCTCACTATTGTATACCTCTGATTCTTATGAAGTTTATCTTGACATCAGGTGTAAATTTAATTTTGGTAACTTCCATCCATCAAACATAGGTATTCCTTGTAAGGCCAAGCAAAAGAATTTTAAGTCTCCTTTCATTACAACCCTTCATATCAAGTGAAATGGTCCCAATTCCTTCAAACTCTCTTTATTAGTATGAACTTAATCCTTAAGCTTTGACACCCTGGTTGTTTTCCCCTGGATTCTTTTTGCCTTATCAATACATTTCTTAAATGTGGTACCCAGATCAGAACACAATATTTTATTAGTATGAGCAAAGCAGAGCAGAATGGTAATAGCACCTCATTGTTTTTGATGTTATATTTTTGGTGAATAGATGTCATATCATACTGACTAATGCTGAATTTGCAATACACTGAAAACTCCAGATATTTTTCAGATAAACTTCTTTCTAGTCTCCATCTTGTACTCCTGAAGTTTATTTTATAAATCCAAATCTAAGTCTTCTGCATTTTTTCCGAATTAATTTCATAACATTATGTTCAGCTGAGTATTTTTGCCTACCAAGTTATGTTTTGAATCTGAAATTTGTCATCTAGTGTTGTTAACTATTTCTCCCTTTGGGTAGATATTGGTAAGTTTGACAAATGTGCTTTCCTTATTCTTACCCAAAGCACTGATGCTCATAACACCATGAAGATATCATCAAGCCATTTTCTTAAAATAGAAAAGTTAATGTCACATGCTTAGAAACTCCTCCATTTACAAAGGTTAGACTCATTTATTGGTTAGGTCTGAGATATTTTGGTGTAAAATCAAAATCTCTAAACATGACAACTGCTCTTAATGTTATCTGCATATACCACTGAATAGATTAACTTTAGCTTAGCCAACCATTTAATTAAATTGGGCAAAAGGGTAATATGAACATCCTGTGTTACAGTGTTGAGAAGAAAGTGCTTTATAAGTTTTGAAATGCTGTATAAATATGCTTGTGCATATTTAATGAGGGTATCCTTTGTGCTTATATATATTATTCTAAAAATTATATATAGATGGGAAAGTAAGGCATGTAGGTTGGAAGTTATTGATGTTCTCTTGGTTGGCATTTTTTATTTTTTGTTTTGTTTTTTGGGATAACTAATAAAGTCTGACATTCTTTTCCATGCTTTTAAATAAGAGATTAAAGACAGGGGAAAGAATATACCTGTACAAAAATAATTATAGCAGCTCTTTTTGTGGTGACAAAGAACTGGAAACTGAAGGGATATCCGTTAATTAGAGAATAGCTAAACAAGTTGTGGTATGTGCTTGTTATGGAATACTATTGTGCTATAAGAAATGACAAACAAGATGATAAAAAAAAAGATCCAGAAAGACTTATGTGAAGTGATGCAAAGTGAAGTGAGCAGAACCAGGAGAACATTGTACACAGTAACAACAATAATGTGTGATGATCAACTGTGAATGATTTGATTATTATCAACAAGGCAAGGATCTAGGACAATTACAAGGGATTCATGATGAAAAAGAAAATTTACCACCATACAAGGAACAGTCTGAATGCAGATTGCAACATACCATTCTTTGCCTTATTTCCTCCATGAATTTTTCTCTAGTTTAATCAAAATGTGTCCTGTTTCACAACAAAACAGACATGGAAATATGTATCATATGATAATATCTATACAAAATATATATCATATTACCTGTCTTCTTGTGGAGGGAGTAAGGAGAAGGGTGAGAAAAAGGATTGAAAATGTCAGAAAATGAATATTAAAAATTATATCAACCTATAATTAAAAAAATAAAAATTTACAATAAAATTATGTATAGCAGAAGGAAGATACAAGGAATGAAGAGGTCAAATAAAGCAGTGCCAGATGCATTCTGTGAGTGAGAGGGAGGGGGAAGAAAGGAGTTCATGAAGATAGGAGGAAAGAAGTTTTGGCACAACTTCTAGAGAGAGAGTAATGGAAATCCAGTCAAGAAAGAATTGCCACTTAGTAGCAGTGGTGATGGACAAGTGAGTGTAGCAATGTGGGAAATAGAAACTCTCTCTCTCTCTCTCTCTCTCTCTCTATATATATATATATATATATATGTATATATATATATATATAATGTTTATATGCAAACTTGTATAGACATCCATGCATGGGTCTACATGTGTACGATGAGTCTGTGGAGCTCTGGCAATCCCACTGAGTTATGCCCTTGGCCAACGTGATGGAGTTTCTGCTGTTATTCTAAGAAATAAAGCCTGTGGTGGTCTGGCCCTACTCAATACCCTCATGAAGGTCAACTTGACACAGAGACAAGTAGAGCAAGTGGCTACTTTGTTTTCTGGTTAATAATATGACTATATAAATATGCCATGTATAAAGATCTCACATATATAATAATAATAATAATAATAATACAATAAATAGTTCCTATGTAATTATAGAATTCTCTCTACACACAGATATTTATGTCATATCATTAACCATACACACACATTCACAACGTGGGTGCAAAAAGTCCAGCTCATTAGCCAGAACACAAAGGAGCTGCTTGCTCTGTAATTGCTTCTCATAATTATGTTAGGTTGTATTTTATGACAGTTTTCAGTTTCTTGTGCTTGCTTTAGTTATTTAGATATCCTCTTCTGCAGAGGCAGGAGGTAAGCTTGAATAACCTTTCATGGTCTCTTCTTCTGTAGCCACATTAAAAAAAAAAGAATCATTCAACGATTAGCTGAGAATGAGAAACAACTAGAAATCAAGAAACTTTTAGAGCAGACTGCTTTAATGTCTCCTCTGTTCTTCGGTGTAAGTGTAAAACACTGGTTATTTTCTTTGAATTTCCTGTTTATGTTATTTTCTAGTGAATGGAACCTATCTTTTTGTAGCTCCTGATTATGCAAATGTCAAGTCTTTGGGAAACAGAATGGGAATCCTGTCACGATAATCCCTAAAAATAGCATTTCTTCAATTTCTTCAACTTGAAATACCAATTGAATTAAGTACACCTGACTCTTTCCTCCTACAGAAAATCTCTACATCTTAAATGAAGCTTGATGCAATACACAATAAAGTAGAAATATCATTATCAGCACAACAACTTTAAAAAGAAAGGTCTACTCACCTAAATAAGAGTATGAAATTCCTTGGTAATGCAGCCTCTACCTGCTACCAGATGCAAAAACAGCTTCTGTAAAATGCTTTGCTATCAGTTCTTCATAATATTCAGCGGTGCTGGCTGTAACTTAATTTGGACAAACACTTCTCCAGAATAGTAAAGTTGGCTTCAGGAAAAAAAAATCACCCGAAAACTAAATAAAAAAATGAAGTCTAATTTATAGGCACACAAAGTATACCTTGTTGTAACAGAATGAGGAGGTTTAGAAAGACGGCCTCATGGGCCTACCATTGACGTTTTTCTTTAATGAGGACTATAAAAGTCAGGACTTTGACTTTGAACCCTGTTCATTAGTAATCAAATTGCCCACATACACACACAGCATGGTGCAAAGGAAAGATCTCTGTTTTTAAGTCAGGAAATATATGACACTTATCAACATCATGACTCTGGGCGAGTCACTTTACTTTAGGAAACCTTGATTTTCTCATTTTAAAGATGTATGTAATATGACTTGAACTATTTAAATGATTTGTAGAAACACCTGGTAAGCTTTAAAGCATCATATAAACATGGACAATTTGTACCTAAATAGTCCACATAAAGATATATTTAAAGCTTGGTTTATTTTTTAACTTTTAAAAAGCCTCACTGATGCTTTTAATTTTTATATGATTACTACCCACCAACTCATCTCCTCCCACTCTCCAAGAAGAAACCATAACAAATATGTGAAATCAAGATATTGGTCATTTTTAGATGCTTCGCTGATTTTGTACCTCAGGTCCAACACCCCTCAATCAAGAGATACAAGATATGCTTTTGCCATCAGTCTTTTGAAGTTATGAGAGATCATTGCCTTAGTCAATTGTTTTGAGGTCTTTCAAAGGTGATTTTTTCTCAGTTTTTGTCCATTATTAAAATGATTCTCCTAGTTCTGCTCACTTTCTTCTGCAACCATTTTATAGCAGTCTTTCCATCTTCCTCTGCCATATTCTTCAGTTTATTCAATAAAAATTAAATTATATTATATTCACATACTACAATTTATTAGGTTATACCCCAATGAATGAGAAACTATTTTATTTCAATTTTTATCACAAGAAAAATACTATACTACAAAAATATTCTTGTTAATAGGTACCCTTTTTCCTCTGTCCTTGAATTTTTTGAAGTACATCTTAATAGTAATATTGTTGAGTCAAGGAGTATGTATAACTCAGGGATCTTTTGGGTGTTATTCTGACACTAACGTAGTTGGGTATACTTTTGAGTATAATTTTAAACATTCTAGTTGAGCTAAGGCCCACATTATATGTCCTTTTAAACCTCTACAACTGCCATTTTCCTCTTTAATTGTCTTTGCCACTCTGATGAGTATACAGTGAGACCTTGGTTTTTGTTGATAATCCAGTGGAAAACAATCAATAAAATCTGAAACCAATGAAAACTGAGGCAATTCTTTCTTTCTTTTTTTAAACCCTCACCTTCAGTCTTGGAGTCAATACTGTGTATTGGCTCCAAGGCAGAAGAGTGGTAAGGGTGGGCAATGGGGGTCAAGTGACTTGCCCAGGGTCACATGGCTGGGAAGTGGCTGAGGCCAGATTTGAACCTAGGACCTCCCCTCTCTAGGCCTGGCTCTCAATCCACTGAGCTACCCAGCTGCCCCCTAAGGCAATTATTTCCATATGAATCAATGTAAATCTAATTAATTCATTCTTGACACTCTAAAATACATACCCAAAATGCATTTTATAGGGAATAAATATGGTGTTTAATACTAAAAACAATAAGAAATTAATGTAAAATAAATGTAAAACACTAATGTAAAGAATAAATGAACATTTAACACAGCATTTACCTTTCTGAAGGCTCTTCTTGGCATATGGAAGATAGCAAGGAGGGGAGAGAGAGACCATTGTTCAGAAAGGGAATCCCTGTCCATAAGGACCTTGGGTATCAAGGAATTATCTGGACAGACTTTGGAAAGAAGCTGACATGTAGAGGAGTCGTTACCTTGATTATGTCCTTCTTCTCAGCTGAGATGCTATAGGAGAATTTCTATTTGAATTAGATGAGATATCTCACTCCCAATGAGAAAGATCATTCATTTTGTATATTATCAGGTATATATTCTCCTCTGTATGCTTTATCTGATTTTTGTTTGCTATCTTTATGAATAAATGAATTTATTTGCTTTTCAATACTTATATTGCTGACACTGAACAGGAGAACAAATGGGTCACCCTTTGTTTTTGCAAAATTAACGTCAAGGTCAATTAGGCATGCCCTCGAAATCCAAGGTAACCCAAGAAAACTGAGACAAATTTTTCCCAGAAAAAATCTTTGAAAACCAAAATTGATGATAACTGATGTCAATGAAAACCAAGGTATTACTGTATGGTGGAATCTAGGCATTGTTTTGATCTATAGTTTCTCTTATTAGTACTGGTGATGAAGTATTTATTTCATACTACTGGAAATAGCTTTCATTATTTATTTCTTACCTAACTATTCATGTTTTAATTACCCATTCACTGGAAAAAAGACTTTTATTCTAAACTTGCATCAATTATGTATTTTGAATATTAGATCTTTAGGATAAATATACTACAAATTATTTTAGAATACATTTCTTTTCTTGTTCTAAAAGCATTTTTTACTTGTGAATAATAATTTTCAATTTCATGTATCCAAAATTGTTAATTTAATTTTTATGAGAATGGCTCTCTAAGTTTAATACTATAACCCTGGGGTTACTGAAGACCCTGTGAGGGAGTCTGTGAGATTAAAACTATTTTCATAATAGTATTAAAATATTTTAATTTCTAATATATTATGTATAAATAGATATTACTCATACAAACAAAAGCTCTTTGGAGACTCTTCAATAATTTTTTAAGAATCAGGGCTACTAGGTGGCTCAGTGAATAGAGAGCCAATTCCAGATAGAATGGTCCTGGGTTCAAATATGGTCTGAAATACTTCCTAGCTGTGTGACCCTGAGCAAGTTACTTAATTCTAACTGCCTAGCGCTTGTCATTCTTCTGCTTTGGAACTAATATTTAGTATTGATCCTAAGGCAGAAGGTAAGAGTTTAAATAAAAAAGAATATTTAGATGTCCTGGTACAAAATAGATTAAGAACCACTAATTTTATAATCATCAATAACCCTCCTTTGGATAAAACCCTTGTGAAAGATACCTTCTTTGTCCTCTGTCTTTGTGATTCAATCTTTTAGTTAGTTCATTTATTTATATTGTGGTAGGTAGCATAAGATGTCAGTGGTTTTTATATATATATAAAATGTCTTTTTTGTTTCCACTTTTTAGTTTATATTCTGGGGGGGGAACATTTGCAAGTTATTCTTCAAATATTAAATTTGTAGCTGTATATAATGTTCTACTCATTTCACTCTTCAGTATTTCATGTAGTTCTTTCCAAGTTTTTTTTTTAATTAAATTATATGGTGCAGTAGTATTCCATCACAATCATATACCACAATGTGTTTAGCCATTCCCAATTAATGGACATTTCCTCAATTTCCAGTTGTTTGCCACCACAAAGAAAGCTGCTATAAATATTTTGGAACACATGGGTTCTTTTCCTTTATCGCCCTCATCTCCTTGAGAAATTCACGCAGCAATATCATTGTTGGGTCTAAGGATATAAATAGTTTTATAGCTCTCTGGGTGAAGATAACAGTCTTAACCTAATTTCTGCCAGACTGTTTTCCAGTTTTCCCAGCATTTTTATCAAATAAAGATTCCTTATGAGTTTGATAGGTGGCATATAGTCAGAATGCTAGATCTGGTTGGAATCAGACAGGCCTGAATCCAGTCTCAGAGGATGACTAGCTCTGTAGCCCTCAGCAAATTAAGCCATTTAAATTGTCAGCCTTAGCTTTCTTATCTATAAAATGGTGATATAAATAGTATCTAATATAAGGGCAGCTAGAGGGCACAGTGAACAGAACACCAAACTTGGAGACAGGAATACCCAAGTTCAAATCCAGCCTCAGACACTTACTAGCTCATGATTTGGTTTGCCTCAGTTTTCTCATCTATAAAATGAGTTGGAAAAGGAAGCAGCAAACCACTCTAATATCTTTGTCAAGGAAAAAAATCAGGTTACAAAGAGTCAGACTTGACTGAAATAATTGAACAACAATCTTAGAGGGTTGTTATGAGGATCAAATATTGTATTTGTAAAAGTACTTTATGAATGCCAAAGTGCTATATAATTGATAACACAGTATTAGTAGCAATCTGAGTTTACTAAACACTATTTTATTATCATATTAATAGTATTATTAATATTATTTTAATAAGGAATAATATATCAACATAATTGATTAATATTATTACAATATATTATTATAATTGATTAATATTGTTAATATGTTATTACTATATTAAACACTATTCTACTATGATCAATTACTTCCATGTCTTGTTTTCCTAATATGTCCCATTGACCAAATTTTTATATTATTCTAATCAGAATGTAATTGTTTTAATGATTGCTATGTTAATAATATAATTTGAGATTCTATATGGTTAGATTAATATATAATATTTGTGGTTTTAAATAATCATTTCCCTTGAGATTCTTGACCTTTTGTTCCCTCCAAATAAAGCTGTTATTATTTTGTCAAGATGTATAAAATAGCCCCTTGTTAGTTTGATTGGCATAGCACAAACCGTGTAAATCAATTTAGACAATATCACCATTTTTATTATCTTGGCACAGCCTAAATGTGAGCAATTAATATGTTGAATTATTTGTCTTCCTTTATTTCTAAAAAAGGATTTTCCCAGCAATCATCATAGAAGATTAGTTTATCAGATTAGTGTAGACAGCAAAAGAACTGGCCATGAAAGCAGAAATCATAGTTAAGTCTTTATGGAAGGAGGGAAGAAAATGTCTGAAGCTTGAGTTTCACCAAATGGGATCCCATAGGACCCACCGTGAGGAGACTTTAGGAGAAATCTAAGTTGGTAGGATACTAGGAGACAGTAAGATGACTATAAAAACTAGGCACATTGTGAGATTGATTGAGCAGCCAGGGAAGATGGATTTGGGGAAAAGTGGAGATACAAATCAGGAAGATGCCAGATATGAAGGTAGCCTCTGTAATCTTAAGAAGGGCTGATTTTGTTGCTTGAATTCTCTGCTTGAAGGAGGCATAAATCCTTGAGTGGAAAATTGCACTGAGATCTGCTGACACTCATAGTCATTAACTAACACATTTCCTAAGGGGTTTAGGCTATGATTAAAATATGAATACAAAGTTCCTAGTTCTTTTCACAGGAGAATCTTAGGGCATGCATTCCACTGGCTGTGATGACACAGCCTCTATTAGGAATTTTGCTGCCAGCCTTTCCAATGCCTCACAGATCCCACTATCAGATCTGCTGCCAGGACAATTTTATCCTTGCAGAATTGACACTCAAAGGTTTCAGAGGTCAAATGCATTGACCAGTTTTGGATTGGTAGCTTCACCTTTTTCTTTAATCCCTTCCAGGTCTCCTAATTCCAGTCTAACTTTGAGGACCTGGCAGATCTGTTGATTGTCCTCATCTTATTGAATCTACTCTGAATCTGGTCCCCTCTGAACTTATTCTTTCCTTAAATCTGATATTTGTTTCCTGATAATTTTTCATTTTGTTTTTGTAAGTAAAATTTAAAAAAAATAACATTTTTCACCATCTCCATTGTTGATCAGTTGTGTCTGATCCTTTGTGGCTTTCTTGGCAAAAATATTGGAGTGATTTGTCATTTCCTTCCCCAGTAGATAAAGACAAAAAGGAGTTAAGTGATTTGCTCAGAATCACACAGTTAGTATCTGAGAACAGATTTGAATTTGTCTTCTTGACTCCAGGTCCAGTACTCTATCTACTGAGCCATCTACCTGACTTATGCGCATCTAGTTAATAGTAAATTTACATAGTTCTTAGATTTTATCAAATGAGAAGTGTCATAATTATATCATAATTAGGCCACAATATCTAAATCTACAAATATGTGCCCACAATAATATATAGATATATATTTAAATAGATATTTACATCTATCTCTTTATTTAAATGTCTATATATCATCCATATTCCATCTCTAACATTTTCATCCCTCTCTTTGTTGCTGTCTCTGTCTTTATCTCTCTTTCTTTCTAGCTCATCCTTTCCATAAAGTGTTATCAAGGACACTTAAAGAATTTTGGGTAACCTGTCTGCCCACCAAAAGTCATTTCTATTCCTCAAGTTTCTGTGATTATACTTAGACTTGCCCTTTTCCAGAATCTGTGAATAGACAGAGTTATCTAGGATACACTAAAATATCTTATTAATACTTCTGAGAAAGACAAAGACTTTTATGTGTCCAGTAGTTTCAGTGGAAAGGAATTTGAAAATTAGATATTAGACTTTGAAAGGATTTAGAATTAGAATCCCTGGATTCAAATTCTGCCTGTAACACTACCTGTGTTAGATGACCTCTGAAGTTTTTCCAGTTTGGATCTATGATCCTATGAATTCAAATGGCAACAACAAAAACTTTTCTATAGGGAACAAAAAAGGTCTAATAAATAACATATATGAAGAATTGATACAAATATACATAAAATAAGAGTCATTTCTCAATAAATAACTAGTCAAAGCATATGATTAGGAAGATATCAAATGAAGAAATGTAAAATATCAAATAAAAATTACAAATTGCCTTTAATCTTCCTACCGTTTTTCCACAGATTATTTAGCTATACCTCTGAGATCTCAAAACAAAGCAGTCCTATATACTTTTCAAACTAATGGCTATATAATGTAGCATCATTTGATGAATGCTGACATTTTTTAAAGAAATAAGCCAGTTTTTATTCATGCTGATCTAATCTCATGCAAGAAAGTCATTTTCTCAGTTTAGTCAAAAATCAATTATTGTTCCCTTTTTGAAATTCTGGATGAAAGCAATGAAGGATAAGGAGAAAATTAAGCACATTATCATAACTTTCTTTCCCAAATCTAGAAGCTAATCAAGTGCTACCTGAAAAGATTTTTAGGAACTTCTTAACAGGAGACTCAAAAGAGAAGGGAAATAGAATGATTGTGAATCTAAAAATTAATTCATATGAGAAAGAGTTGAAGAAAGTGGGATATGTAACCTAGAAGAGAGGAACTTTAGTAGGGAACTACAGCTACCTCTTGATAATAACGAAGCCCATTTAGTGGTTGCATTATTCAAATTCACACTGCACAGTTTCATAGGGTTGGAACTAATTGCCATATTTTGGATAATTATAACTTCAAATGTGCAAATTCAAATACATGTGACCACTAATACATAGGATTCATTATTTGCACTAATTGGAGCCTAGCTATAATAGTTGCTTTCAGATCTAAAGGTCATTGCTATGAAAGAGGAGTAGGACTTATTCAATGCAGCTCAAGAGGGTTTAAGTAGGATCAGCAGGTAGAAGCTGTAGGGAGGCAAATTTCCTAGAATCATAAACTTCCAGAACTAGAAAGGAGAATATAAGCTAGGAAAATGTCTGTTGCCTCAGATAAATAGGCAGTGCTGTGGATAGAGTGCTGGCCATGGAGTCCGGAAGACCCGAGTTCAAATCCAATCTCAGACTCTGGGCAGGTTACTTACTTTAATCTGCTTCAGTTTCATCATCTGTAAAATGGAGATGATTACAGCACCTTCCTCCCAAGGTTATTGTGAGATTCAGATGGAATCATATTTATAAAGTGCTTGGAATAGTACTTGGCACACAGGACTATATAAATGTTAGCTATTAGCTATTTTTATTATCTAGTCCAATTTTTATTATCTAGTCCAGAGAATTCCCACTACAATCCACTAGACAAGTGATCAATCATACGACCTCTACTTAACACCACCAATAAGAGGAACCTACTTCTACCCAAAACCCATTCTGATTTGAAGTAGCTCAAATTGTTAGGAAATTTATTTGTTTGTTTGTTTGTTTGTTTGTTTGTTTGTTTGTTTGTTTTCTCAGGATATCAAGACTTAATTAACCTTTGCAACTTTCACCCATTAAATTCAGTTCCCAGAGATCAGGAAAAATATATTTAATCCTTATTTCCCAAGACAGTTCAAATTAGTACAAGAGAGAATTCTAACAACAAATCTGTCCATTTGTGGACACAGACATGAGTTTCCCAACCCTTCACAGGTTTAACAGAAGTCAAATGATCACTACTTGATTCTGTGGAATGGTTTCCCTTCTCTGAGAGATCTTGGAGTAGATCACCTATTACTTTCTTCTGCTAAGACTCTATATTTTAAAAGTTTTCATTCCAGGCATCCTGAAGGTTATATAGTTCAGTGGTTCCCAAACTTTTTTGGCCTACCACCCCCTTTCCAGAAAAAATGTTACTTAACGCCCCTGGAAATTAATTTTTTATTTTAATAGCAATTAATAAGAAAGATAAATGTACCTGTGACCATCACCGCCTCCCTGGATTGCTGCAGCACCCACCAGGGGGTGGTGGCACCCACTTTGGGATTCACTGTTATAGTTATTATTAAAGGTCACAGAGTCAAATATTCATAGAATGTAACAAATTGGTGGGATTTCAATAATCATCTAGCCTAGTCAAATTCACATCTTGGACTTAGAAAATCACAAATTAACATCTTATGTTGTATTTTTACTTTATCAAACACTTCTCTATTATAGTTTAATCTTATTTGGGTTCACTGACAATTTTATAGGATAATGATTCTGGTCATGAGTTTGACATCTCTCAGATATCTAGTTAATTGCCTTTATTTAAAGTGAGATCCAGAAATGTTAAGTAATTTGTCCAAGGCTCACAAAACTAATTAATGAAACAGTTGATAGTCATTCTTGTCTCCCAAATCCCATCCCACTATTCTTTAAATATACCATATAGAAATCTGGCCAATTTGTGGCAAGATTTCAAATGTTCAAAAAAAAAAAACAAACAAACAAAAAAAAAACAATAATGGCAGAGGTCACAGACCAGCAAGTCATCTTGGCAGCTAATAAGAGAGACAGCCATTTATTGCGCACATTACAACTGGTCTTTAAAGATTACAAAATCCAAATACTTCTTTTTACAAATAACAAAACTCCTTTGACTTTCATGAAGTCTAGGGAGAAGAAATTAGTTTTCCCAAGGTGGTGAAATAGTAAACAGAGCCCGAACTCTAACCCACAGCTTCAGATTCCAAGTCTAACATTGCTAATCCACAGTTTCCTCCTTGTTTAGATTCAAAGATTGAACATTTTTATGTTTCTCTAATATGTTACCAACCCATCAGAATGGTTCATATCAGAAACTGATATGATTTTATCAGTGGAAATGACATTAAAGAAGAGGTATTACTCTCTATTTTGCTGCTACACCTAAATGTCATGGAACCTTTCCATCCAACTTTCACCTGAAAAATGCTACATGTCTTATGTCCCCTTTAGAACATAAGCTCCTTGTGGATAGGGACTTTTACTTTTTTATTTGTTTCCTCAGAGCTGAGTTCATTGCTTTGTATACATAGTAAATTCATCAGTGGTGGGACATGTACTTTGAGTGGGCTTTTTCAGTTACAGGGATAGGTTCACATTTATCTAGCCACCTTCTGTTACCTGCTTCCTCTTGTGAGCATGAGGTTGTTTTGTGTGTTTGATCATATGATTTGTGTCTATGAGAAAAACACATCTAGATGGCAAAGAGATTAAATCTAGGACTCTTGGCTTCATTCAAGTCTTATATAACTGAGCTTACCTGCCCCATAACCCAAACAGTCAGTATAGTTGAAGCTTTTAGTGTATTTTTCTTAATTCTTTGACAGCATAGAAAATAAAGATGAGAATTATAATGCTATGGAATAATTATAACCATCAGGATACATGGAATGAAAACTCTTAAAATATGGAGTCCTTGCAGAAGAAAGCCAAACCACCTGTGAACAACATGAAATACATTTTGTCCCCATTATCGTGTTTGCCACTAGATGTGCCCAAAGGATAGTTTCAGGAAGTCAACAGAAGATGATCCTGCATCCCAGTATTTCTATTCAGTTACAAAAAGCAGGCAGTTTATCCACCTGTGCAATAATCCTTAGAACATGAAGTGTAAGAGAGTAATCACATTGATAGCTCATATCAAGCCTGTACCTATTAGGACTCTGTGAGAAATGATGAGAAGAATGAGAAAGAGGACACAGATGAAGAAAAAAAGGAGGAACTGGAAAAAGTAGCATGTATATATGTTTACCTAATGGTTATCAAAAGCATTTTACATTTGAACCTCACAAATATTGGAAGGGAAATCCTAATGATAATATCAAAATGAATCTCACAGAGGTTGTGACATATCCATGATTATACACAACTAATAAATATTAGAAATATTTGTACCCTGACCATCCATATTCCAAGTCCATTTTCATAACCTAGTGCCCTTTATTTTTCCAATCTTCTTATATTTTATTTCCTAAAATGTACTCTTTAATTCAGTGATACTGGTCTCCTGGCTGAACCATGAATAAGACACTCCATCTCAGCTCCAGGCATTTTCTCTAGCTGTCCTCCATGCCTGGAATATTCTCTCTCACCTCCAAATCTCCCTGGCTTTCTTTAACTCCCAGCTAAAACCCCATCTTCTGGAGGCAGCTGGGTGGTTCAGTGGATTGAGAGCCAGGCCTACAGACGGGAGGTCCTAGGTTCAAATCAGACACTTCCCAACTGTGTGACCCTGGGCAAGTCACTTGATCCTGATTGCCTAGCCCTCTTCTTCCTTGGAACCAATACACAGTATTGATTCTAAGATGGAAGGTAAGAGTTATAAAATTTTTTTTCAAAACTCATCTTCTACAGGGAACACTTCTCAAAGTCCAGTGCTTTCCCCAAGTTAATTTTTTTCTATTTATCCTTTTTATAGCTTACTTTGTATATATTTGTTTCCATATTGTCTCTTCCATTAGAGTGTAAGCTCCTGGAGAGCAGGGACCATCTTTTGCCTCCTTTTATATTTCTAGTGCATATCACAGTGCCCAGTCCTGAAGCAGGTACTTGATAAATGTTTTTTGGTTTGGTTTTTATCTTCCCTTTCTTAACATTATAATGATGGTCTAAAATATTTCCTAGGAAACTCAACCAGCCTCACATTTGCCTAAACTTCAGACTACTGAGGAAGCATTAGACCCACCAGAGAGCTCTTCTCCCTCTCACAAATAGGCTGAAACAGCAAATGAAAATTTCAAAGTCTGGTTACAAGAGAGCCAGTGTTCTTAAGAGTAGAAAAATGGCCACTGGAAAGTATCATACAAGCAGCAGGAGCTGGTTCCCCAGAGAGTTGTCCTTACAAGCACCGAGTTCTTTTAACAGGTGTGCACATAAGTGGGAATGACTTTGTCCCTCTTTTGATTTATTGCTCCCAGACTTGATACTTTACATTTTTCAAGCCTAAATATCGATCTCCAGTAATTCACCAAGTTCATGGAGAGACCCAATCCCCTTAATCCCAGATTGGTTTTCATTGCCTGGCTCATATTCCCTTTTGCTTTGATGTGCTGTTTTCTGTTAATCCTTAGATGGTAAATCACATGAACTCATACATACACACACACACACACACACACACATACACACATACACACATACACCTGACTTCATGCTCATGGTAAGGAAGAATTAATGACCATTATATACTGGGTTTTTTTGGTCTTGTGACCCATATTATTTGGCCCACTGATTGAAATCAGACTTTTCTAAAGTCTTTTCCAACCCAAGGCTGGGTACTTGTTTTTTGCTTCTACTCATCAATGCAGAGCCACAGTTTGCAAGAGATCCTGTTTCTTTGATTTCGTTTTGTGGTTTCCAAGGTAGGAAAGAATTCCACTGAGTTTGAAGTTACAGTTAACTGCAGGTAAAGAATGTGACTGTGTGGAGTACTTGTCCATTAGAGCCAAGAATAATTTAAATCACCAGCCTGGGGCATTAAAACATCTGTACCAATTGCAGCTATTGTGTCTGGGTTCCAGTCTCATTTGGGAAACTCGGTGATTTATGTGTCTTGGAGCCCTGTCTTTCTCATTGCAGAGTAGGAAGGAGCAGGCTAGTGTCAGGGACTGCTACCTCAGTCAGGGACTTTGGAACAAGCAGCTCATTTTGAACATGAATTTAATGGATCTGGGCATGACTGTACATTACCCATGAAATGCAATATGGTTCAGGGGTGAGGAGATGAGAGGACGGATAGCCAAGGACAAGAATTGTTCTTCTGGTTTTGTATCTATATCCCAATGCTATCCTCTCTACACACACTGCCACCTCAGGATAGAATGAATGAGAACAGAGATGTTTGAGAAATAGACAATTCTTCTTCTGAGGCTAGAATACATAAAGGAGATGCCTCTTTTTCCTTTTCCCTCTTCCTGGTATGAGGAGAAGGAGGGAGAGAGATATAGAGGCTTATGTTCATTAGTTAATGATTGTTTTAATTGGAAATAATTGCCAAGAAAATCAGTCAACCCAAATTGATCCTCTTACCTCCCTGTTCTCTTTCCCAGACCTCCCTCAGCTTATTTCAAATCCAGTCTCTCTGTTGGAATCCCCAATCTCTGCTCCCTACTCTTCCTTCCTTCCTTCCTTCCTTCCCCACTCCCTGCAGAGGACTGGAATGAACAGTCATTTAGGAAGGTTCAGTAGCCAAGGCAAACTTCCATCTGAGGCAGAAACTGTGAAGACTAACTACCTACAGTGGTTATAGTGTCCCGGTATACCTTCCACAAATATTTCCACCCTAGCAGAGGTCCTCATCACCTCACACCTTGATTATTGCATTAGTCTCCTCCTAGTCTCTCTGACTTCCCACTCCAAGCCATCTCAAATACTGTTCCAAGCTTAATGCCTCTAATACATCATTGTCATTATGTCACTCCTTGGTTCAGAAAATCCATTCCCTCCCCATAGCTGACAGGATAAAGCTCAAACTCTCAGCATTCAAGGTACTCTATAATCTGATGACTCCAAGCTTATTTATTTACCACCACCTCCCATACTGAACTCTCTACTCAGAGCCCACCGACTACCTTACTGTCTCTGAATAATGAGTCTCCTCCCCACTACAATCTGGCTTGGCCCAGTTCCCTATCCCAGAGTGTTTTTTTTTTCCTTCTTTCCGATTATCTGAATCATTAACCCAACTCAAGACTAGTGTTTTCCCTTGAAGGCTTCTTTGACCACTCCAGTTCCCATTATTAATTTCTCCTTTCTCTGAACTCTAGTAGCAGTTATTGTCCTTCCTGCTCATGCTAGATTGTAATCATAAATATTCTTTAGGTGTTTCACATATGCATACATTTCTTACCTCTCCAAGTAGATACTAAGCTACTTGAGGGCAAGGGTTATTTAAAGTTATTTTTTTTATTTCCCACATTGTTTAGTACAGATCGAGAACATAGTAAGAACTTAATAAAAACCACCCAAATCCAAGCATTTAAAAAAACCCATTATTATCAAGATATCAAGATATTGAGCTTCACCTGATACACAGAAAGACAAAGATGAAAAGCCCCCTTGTTCAAGGAATGTATAACCTAGCTAAAGAGAGGAGATATGAAAAGTAGTTAAATAGGAATTAAATACTCTATGATCATATACTAAACTACTTGCTGAAATGAGTTTTAATAAATTTAGACCTGTAAAACATCTAGTCCAACCTCTTCATTTTATTGATCAAGAAACTGAGGTTCAGTGAAGTTTAAAGTCTGTCATCACATATATACTAAGGGGCAAAGTTGCAACAAAAACCTATTTCTTCTGTTTCCAAAGATGGAATTTTCTTTTCTATGCTATAACATAAGGTTTCCCATTATCTGCAAAGGTTGTCAGCAATACCTTCAAGAAATAACCTAATATAAAACATCTAACAAATATGAAAATAGAATCAGATATCAATTAGGCAAGGTAAAAGTGTTTATGTATGCATATTGGTGTATCTATGTGGTTTTGCATCTTATTTGTAAAATTAACAACAACAAAAAATTTTTGGTTTCAATCTTACCATGGGCAAAAATACCAAGAATTTTGTGAAGTAGATGAGACATGCATTATAATCTTTATTGATCAAATGAAGAAACTGAGGTACAAAGAGAGTCACATTTTCCTGAAAGTCACAGCATGGGCTCCTTCACTAGACTGTGTTAAAACTCAGAATGCTCTTATAGAAGAAAACAGAGCAACTGCATAAATTTTCTGAGTTGGGGGAAAAGTTGAAAGAAAAGTTATTGGAAATTTGAACTTAAAAAAATAATGATAAGCAGTAACATTGGTCCCTTTAACCATTACACCAGATGCCCAGATTAGTACCCTCACCTGTAGATGATGATTTTCAATATCTGCAATCCATACGGTCTGATGAAATTGTTTTTGGAAATTGAATAATAGCTGGGTCCCATACCTATCTGGGCAACATAACTCCTTAAAGTCAAAGTGCCTTTCAATTGGAACTGGGTTTTCAAAGTCAAAAATCATCTGGCTCACTACAAGTAAGCATTCTGTTGTAATAAGTGTATTTAACCACCAGGAAAAAATGAATATCAACAGCATTTTATTTATAGCTCGCTTTTGGCCTTTCAAAGTCCCTGTTTCCAGAACCCCTTACATTTTCTGCCCCATGAATTCTTAATGAGTTCCAGTTGAAAGTGCTACAGTTCCACATTCAAGCTATAAAAAACCTGAAAGGTATGTTTCCCCCCCAACTTCCAGGACTTCTAACTGATATAACCTCGTCTTTTTTTTTCCTCCTCCCTCTTTGCAAATGTTGGCAAATATGCTAGTACTTGGACCGACCCGCTATGTTTTTAAATCCTTTTAATCCTCTTTATAGTAACAGAAACATTTGAGGCTGATCTTTGAAGACTTTGTACAGTGCAGAACACCTGCAGCTCAGGGCTTTGTGCTAACAAACACTCAGTGTGAGTCTAATGCAGTCTGGCGTGCAAGAAGCCTGCCCCAGAATCCTCCTGGAATAATGAGGGCCTCTCTTAACCTATGACCCCTTCTCCCCTAGCTTAAACCTGTTCGTTCAAATGGCATCCTTGCCCTATGACCCTCCACAAATGACTCAATGAATTATTTAAGTGCCTATAAAAATGATTTGTTGTTATGTCAGAAATCACAGGCTCCAAGTCACAGATCTCTGTCTTGCAAGTGACTTCACAGGCCATTGGGTTCAACCTGGACTTGGGAATGAATCTTCCCTTTGTAGAGAGGATTCTATAGCATAGCAAATAGACACCTAAATATCTCAGGTGAGGTGGAATCCATTTCTTTCAATGAAAGGCTATTTCTCTAGTATATCTAATCGCCAGGAAGTCTTTCCCAATATCAAGCCAGAATTCAACTCTGCATCTTCTACACATCACTCTGGTTCTGCTTTTCTAGAGGAAACAAAATTAATGGAGGTTAATTTGAGAAATACCTAATCAATAATAAACCATTCTTATGTGAGGCAAGGTCTGTCAGAAAAATCAAGCCACCTATCTGAAACAGAAACTGATGCTTATATGAAGGAAGAAAAGAAAAAGAACGAAGAAGGAGGAGGAGGAGAACAACAACAAGGAGAAGGAAGGAAAGAAAGAAAGAAGAAAGAAAGAAAGAAAGAAAGAAAGAAAGAAAGAAAGAAAGAAAGAAAGAAAGAAAGAAAGAAAGAAAGAAAGAAA
>NC_058133.1:126704448-126763345 GCF_016433145.1 Gracilinanus agilis
CAGAAAGAAAAAGAAAGGAAGGAAGGAAGGAAGGAAGGAAGGAAGGAAGGAAGGAAGGAAGGAAGGAAGGAAGGAAGGAAGGAAAGAAGCAGAAAAGGAAGAGGAGTAATAGAAAGAAAAAATGTATAACATATAATGTATAATGCTTTAAGGTTTATAAAATGATTTACAAATATAATCTCATTTTATCCTCACAAGAAACCTGGGAGGTAGATGCTATCATTATTTTCATTGTGCAGATGAGGAAAATGAAGAAAATGTTAAAGTGACTTGCCTGGAATCATACAACTAATAAATACATAAGGCTGTATTTCAACTCAGGTCCTCCTGACTTCAGTGCTCTGTGAACTATGCCACCTAGCTGTATCATAATCTACACTTTCATATAATATGCATTTCCACCTAGCATTAGCTCCTTACATTTTATGCATAAAAGAAATCAAAACACTATCATTTACAAATCACTTGATATCATTTCTTGACTATTTATATCCTATTTGATCTATCTAGCTTCCTGAGAGCAAGGTTCATATTTGTTTCTATATACCAGTGATTCTCAAATTTTTTAGTCTTAGAACCCCTTTACACTCCAAAAATGATTGAGAACTTCATAAAGCTTTTGTTTATGTGGGTTATATATAATTGATAATTACCATATTGGGAATTAAAACTGATAACTTAAAAATTATTTATAAAATCATCTTATAGTCACCATAATTCCATTACATATTATCACAAATAACCTATTTTTATGTAAAGCACTACATTTTCCAAAACAAAAGAATTGAAGAGAAGAATAACATTTCCCACATATTTTAGTAAATGTCCTTAGTGATTGGTTTAATAAAAGGCAGCTAGATTTTCTTATTTGTTTCTACATTTGTCCTGTTGTCATATGTTGTTCTGATTGAGGTATTTGAAGAAAATTTGTCCTCACATAGTTATATGGTTGGAAAATTCAGGGGTACTTTAGTATGCAAATAATATTTTAGTAATAGTACTAAGGAGGAGTAAAATAATTTTTACTTTGCAGACCACCTAAAAGAATCTCAGGATCCCCAGGAGTCCATAGACCTACACCTTGAAAACCATTGTTTTCTATGATGTCTGTTATGCCTAAGATGACTTTCTGATTGTCAGAATAGGACTAGAGGATAAAAATGGTTAACAGGAAATTAAAAATTTACTTAAGAAAAGATAGTGAAAGGGCACTTAGCTAGGCTCAATAAGTTTAATTACCAAATTCAGTAAACTGCATTCCACAGAACTTGTGATTATAAATATACTAGAACACTATTAACTTTTGAAGAAAAAACACAGAATATAAGAAAGACAGGAAAAAAGTGCTCTCAAATTTAAAAAAAAAAGTTCATTTTGAACACTATAAGCCTGTCAACTAAATTCTGAGGTCTAAAAAGTCTATAAGCTACTAAAAAGACAGTTTTGAACATATAAAAGGCTTTTTAAAAGATGATATACTTGCACATTTGATAGAAAGATATAGACTGGGCATGTGTATATACAGGCAGGCTAAGAATTGGCTAAAAGACCAGATCCAAAGAATAGTGATTAATGTGACAGAATAGTTATTGTCAAATATTTCAAGTATTGTCATATCTAAGAAGAGATTAAACTTGTTTTGCTTGATCCCAGGAGGTAGAGGTAGGGGCCAAGGGTGGAGGTTACGGAGAGGCTGATTTTTACTCTCTTCAGGCTGTTCAAAGTGAAGAAGTGAAGTGGATTGCCTCATAAGGGAATGAATTCCCTGTAACTAAAAGTTTTCAGGCATAAGCTAAAAGAATAGTTTTCAGCTTGGGTCAAAAAAAAAAAAAAAAGGATTTCTGGTCAAGTCACAACCACAACCATAATAGCTACAACAATAATGATGATGATAATGATAGGTAACCTTAGGGTTTGCAAAACACTTTACAAATAATCACAACCTTTGAAGGTAGGTGATGAGGAAACTAAGGCAGATAGAAGTTAAGTGATTTGCCCAGGGTTATACCATTGGATGGTCTTTCCAACTGTGAGAGATTCAATGTACTTATTTATTCCAAGGACACAACATGATGCTATATAATTTATGAACACTCAGCCACACTAATTAAATAATTCTTTTTGAATGAATGGGCACATGTCCTCCAATTTTAAGAAAGCTAGATTTAAGAAAATCTACATAAAAATGATAAATCCTATGATCAAGGAGGGAGTAGTGGTAAAGGTAACTGTTAGTTTCATGAAAGGATTAACCATGTTGTTGTTGTTGCTGATGGGCAACTAAATGGTACAGTGGAGATGGTGCTGAACCTGGAGTCAGGAAAACCTGAGTTTAAATCTAGCCTTAGATACATAGTAGTTTTGTGATCCTGACCAAGTCACTTAATCTTGTTTGGCTCAGTTTCCTTATCTATAAAATGGTCTGAAAAAAGAAATGACAAATCACTCTAGTAATCTTTTCAAGAAAATCCAAAATGGGGTCATGAAGTTACCAAGAGCAATCACCATGAGACTTCTTTAAACAGGAAAATCTCCTGACAATTTAGAAAAAATATGATAATCTACTAAAAGGCAACATATACATACTATATTAAAATGAAGCCTGTGTAGTATACCTTCCACTAATGATTTACTCTGAGGCCTAATCATAAAATGGTGATGACCTGAGTTCTCTAGAAAAGTCTAGAAAGTTTTTTCCATACTATTTAGGATCACAGATTTAGTGTTGGAAGGAACAATGCAGACCATTTAATCCAACTCTCTTATTTTACAGATGAAAATATTGATATATAAGTAAATTTAGGGTCAAAAGTAAGACTTGAATCCATGTCCAAATAGAGTGTGTGTGGATTCTTAAAATACACAGGCAATTCTCAACAAAAGTCTCCCTTATAATCTCTTTCCCTTTTACACTTTCTCCTAGAGCTATGAACTGGTAACAAAAAGAATTGATTGATATTTATTCTTTCTGTCCTCTGCCACCTTTTGCTTGGAGTGGGTGCAACAAGGTATGGCAGAAAATGGCTTAAGATGGGAGCCAGGAGCCTCTGGGTTTTACTTCTGCTTCTATTAGATTTGCTACTGCTGCTGCTGATAATAATAATAATAATAATAATAATAAGAAGAAGAAGAAGAAGAAGAAGAAGAAGAAGAAGAAGAAGAAGAAGCATTTACATAGAGCCTTAAAGTTTGCAAAGCTCTTGAGAAAATGACTTAATTGACCTGTACTTCAGTGTCTTTAACTGTATATACCTAGTTATTTACCTTTTATTCCTCCACTAGACTGTCTACTTTGAGGGAAAGGATTTTTTATTTTTATGTCTACCATCTAGCATGTTGCCTAGTGAGCACTTAAGAAATGTTAATTTATTGTTTATCTATAAAATAAAAGAATTGGTTCATATGAATGGTTCCTTTCCTTTTTAGCAAATGATGATGCCTTCTAAACATAAAATTTCTCAGTTCTGCTCCTTTGTAATAGTAATATTTATATTAGGTTAGCTAAGTGGGGTAGTAGATAGAGTGGTAGGCCTGGAGTCAGAAAGATCTGAACTCAAATGAAGACTCAGACACCTATTAGCTTTGTGACTCTGCAATAGGGCAGTAATTAGCAAACTTCCCTATTATAGGCAAGAATCAGTAAAAGAGGACCAACATGACATTATTATTTCGAAGTGTCAGTCCACATACAGTGTGACCATCTATGGTTTCATCAGCCCAATAGGAGGTCAGAAGGCTCTACCACAAGTCAGCCACAAATAATCCATATAAACACTTGGGATGGAGATGTCTCTACATTTGGGCATCTCACACTTCTTCTGAGCTACCGTAGGTCTTTCTATGATATGGGAAAGTGACACTGGACAGTCCTAAGTCAGTGCCTCCCCTATGTCACAATCAGTACCAAAGTTCTTCAGAGAAACCAATAACATCTGCAAGGAAGCCCTGAATTACTTCCACCATCTGTTGAGTTTGCCTCTACTCACTCGCTACTAAAGAAAGCTGGAGAAAATCACAAAACCTTGCTGAAAAATTTATATTATGTAATCTCAGTTTGGGCCTCACCACAGCCAGTTAATCCTTTTACACCTCTCTAATTGACTCACTATCCCTCTCAATGCAAGAGCTTTTCCAAACCTTTTCATGTCTCTTCAAACCTTTAATTCCCCCTTCTCTTCCTAACCTCTCAGCTAAAACCCTAGCCTCATATTTCACTGAAAAAATTGAAGCCATTTGCCAAGGGCTCCCTTTTTCCTCCTTTTTCTCCCTTTTCCTTCTCCTCTCATGAGATTCAGATTCCTTTTACCATTATCTAGGCTTTGTCCCTTTCTCACCTGCATAGACCCACCACCTTGTAGGCAATTCGGCAAGACTGGCATCCTCATTATTCCTCAAATAAAACACTTCAACTCCAGTCCTGGGCATTTTCACAGATAGATCTCCAAGCCTGGGATGCTCTCCCTCTTCACATCTGCTTTCTAGATTTCCTGACTTCCTCCAGGTAGGTCCCAACTAAATTCCAGCCTCCTACAAGAAGCCTTTCCTGATCCTCCTTAATTAGCATCCCTTCTTTCAATTTTTTTTCCATTTTCTCTTGCTTATATCACATTTGCCCATAGTTGTTTGTATGTTATTCCTTCCATTAGACTGAGCTCCTGAAGGACTATCTTTGATCTTTCTTGACTTATCTAAGTGCTTGGCACAAAGAAGTACTTAATAAATGTTTATTGACTATTGTGCCAAATCATTTATAACAATAATAACTAATTTTTATATAATGCTTTAAGATTGGAAAAATACTTTATATTATATCATCAGATCTCTGTGAGTGATTGCACACCAATGATGTTCAGGGGAAATTCTTGGAAAAGATATTGGAGTGGTTCACTATTTTCTTCTCCAGTGTATTGAAGCGAATAGAAGTGAAGTGACTTGCCCAGGCTCATCTAGCCAGTGAGGGTCTGAGGATGGATTTTAACTGAAATCTTCCTAAGTCCAGACCCAGCACTCTACCTCATTGCCTCCAAAATATTTATATAGTAATTACTATGGGTCAGGCACTATAATAAGCATTTTATGATTATTAACTCATCTGATCTTCATAAAAAAATCTCTGAAAGGTAGAGACTAGAATTATTCCTATTTTACATATGTGGACCCTGAGATAAATAAGGGTTAAAAGACTTGCCTAAACCCATGCAGCTAACCAATATCTGAGACCACATTTGAACTCAGTTCCTCCTGACCCCAGGCTTAGCCTTTTATCCACCATAGAACCCAGCTGCCCTACAGGGTTACTACAGGTAGTATTTAAGGTCAAATTTGAACTCAGGGCTTCTTACCTACAAACATGATACTACTTAATAAGATGGCTTTAGAAACTGGGAATCTGGTCAAAATGATGAAGATTTTAGTTGTAAGTTGGATCTTACATATGTGGTCTCGGATGCCTTATAATAACTTCAAGGTTCTCTGGGCTCTGAAGCTCATAGGTTGGGATGCATTATTTAAGATGATTTCTAAATTCTATAAGCCAGTGATTCTAAGCAGTGTTGATTTTTTTTAAATTAGCAAAGAAAGAGATCAAAAAGCAGGAGGAAGGAAAGGGCCCGGATAATGCACACACTGAATTAATGGTCTCTAATTCATAAAAATAGAAAGACCATTCAAAAACCCCACTAATTTGCAAGATTTTAGAGGGTAGATGATCAGGGCAAATCTTGTCAATACCCAAATATCAATATCTAGTTCATTTGTATACTTGTCAGTAGTTGTGGTCAACCACTTGTGGGGAACAAATTTCACTCAGTATAAAGAACTTAATTTCAGTATTAAGAAAACTGGGGTGCAAAAATTACAAATTAATGGGCTCACCTTGTATAGATCAAAGTATTGCCTATGCTTGAGCATGCTCTCTTTGTGTTTGTTTGAGCAGTGGAAGCTAAGAAGACAAAGACCCAGAATTTTTGCCCAAAGATAGAAAAAGAAGGCAAAGAATTTGAAGAATATGAATAAGGGAAAGACAGTGGTGGGAAAGACATTGTCTATTTGCTCACCTTTACTCACCCCTTCTTCCTCCCCATTTTTGTCTTGGAAACCTTCAATTGCTTCTCCCCTGGGTCCAATCAACGGCTGACCACATCTGTTCAATTGGACTTATACGTCATCTTGGTTTTGGAATATAGGCAAATATGCACTTAGTTTCTCCTCAAGCCAGGAGGTTGCTCAATGTTTAAGGCTTGTGGCCGATAGAGAGCCAGGAAACAGCTAACAATGGTATCAGGACAGGGAGCTGAGCAATATGGGGGATTAAATTTCCATCCATCCACATGCCCGTGGGCTATTCTTATGACCTCCCAATGGCTGGGGTCAAACCACCCAACAAGCTTATGCTCACAGCTAAGTAGATCCTAATGATACCTTTGTACAATGTGTATAGGCCCCCTCCAAATACTGCATCTAATTAGGTAATTAATTCATGTAGCTTCCCCCAGGAGGTTACAACAACTATCATTATCTCCTTTTCACAGGTGAGGAAAACTGAGCTGAGGGAGGTGAAAGTTTGGGGCCTCAGGACTTAAAGAAAACTCAGAGGAAGCCTCAGGGATACAAGTAAGCCCCAAATCTCTTGAAAGCAGATGTGTCAGAATTGATGGTTGCTGAACAAAATAAATTACAGGGGGGAAACAGAAATCACCTTAAATGACTCAAAATCACTTGGGGAGATTTTTAAATGGCTGAAGAATAGACATATGTACACCCGTTTGGAAAGTTTTTATAAAGTGAGGACTCAGGGAGGTTTCTAAAATTTCCCACTCTCTGATCTTTGGCAGTTCCAACAATTAAGGTAAAAGGAGGAAAATTTCAAGGTTAGTTTTCTCTTTACGGGAAAAGGTCAAGTTAGATGGCCATTTGTCCCTCACAAAGCAGTCACATCAAAGCCACCGAGACTGTAGCTACATGACAACAGCATAGCTCACAGGAAAGTGAGAAATCAACTATTCTTTCTTTTGGCCACTTGTTGGCTTGATATGTAATGTGGCCAGAGTAAACGAGGTCATACTTTCATGTATTCCATCTGTTTAACTGGGTGTCTATGACAGTAGAGACAACCAGAGTAAGAGAAATATTTATAACTAAATAGATATGACTTCCTTTAAATTGGGGCAGCATTTCTCTCAACAAAAGGATTCAGTACATACTTGAAACCTAACAGACTGAGACAAGTCTTAAGGAAACCCAAAAGTGGGAGGTAGAAAGTACAAGTTTACTGACCTTCCCCTTTCTAGACTCCATAAGAACAACAAACATTGAATAATGTAGAAAAGCAAACTAAGAGTGAGAAGAGTGTTTGGGGTAATATGGAGAGAGGTGCTTAACTGGACACAAAGGAGTTTGGGTTCTAACCTGGATTACTAGTACGACCTTGGATAAGTCATATAACCTTTTTAGTTTTGGTTTCCTCACTTTTCAAAAGAGATGATGATGGTGGTGGTGATGGTAGTGGTGGTGATGGTGGAGGTGGTAGTAATGATGATAATGATATTTCTACTACCTTCTTCACAAAATTGTGAAGAAAGTGTTTTGTAAACCTAAAAATACTATGTACCTGTGAGCTATTAGTAGAAGGATTGCTGGGTCTTTTCTTTGTCTATGTTTCTCTCTGTGTTTTTCTCTATTCTCTATCTCTGTCTATCCCTTCCTCTGTCTTGCCTTCTTTCCTTTTTGTCTGGTTTTCTTGGTCTCTGTCATTCAATCTCTGCCTTCCTCTGTCTCTCTGTCTAAAGTATACATCTTTGAAAGTTTCTCTGTAGATGAAGCCCAATTTACTCTTATTTGAGATAGAATATTACAGTGGGAAAGTAATAGAATTTAAAGTAATAGAATAGTAAAGAATAGAATCAGAGGGCCTAGATGTAAATACTGGCATTGCTACTTCCTACTTGTGTATCCTTGGGTAAATCACTTCACTTCTCTAGGATTTAGTTTCCTTGTTTATGAAATAAATCTCTGATTCATTTTCTAATAAGAAAAAAAAGAAAGCAAATGTTTCTTACTCTTACAATTGCTCCATACTTTGTCTTGGACTTGCAGATTGCTTGTAAAAATCAATGGCCCATGAGACCTTAAATTGATGATTCTATGAAAAAGTCTATGACTATGACTTTAAAGACACCTTTAGCTATTTTGCTAGAATTGATAACATTAGCTACTTCCCCTTTGATTTTTTTTTTCCTAGAGAAACTGGCCAATAGAGCAGAATATAGATAAGGAAATGGTAATAAGCAGAAAGACTCTATCATTGTATCTTATTATTGCCTTATCATTGTATCTACCCATTTCTTTCAACTGTTTACCCGTTTAGGCAATGGATGTGGGAGAGAGTAAAAGGAGCTGCTAGGCAGAGTGGTTGATAGAGCATGGGGCAAGGAGTCAGGAAGATCTTGGGCTCAAATCTGGCCTTAATCATTTATTAGCTGTATGACTCTGGACAAGTCACTTAACCCTGCTTACCTCTGTTTCCTCAATCTGCAAAATGAGTTGGAGGAGATAGAAACCATTCCAGTGTTTTTGCCAAACAAAACAAAACAAAAAAACAAATGAACATGATGGAAAAATGACTGGACAACAAAAAAGATTATAGCCAGAAGGGCTTGTAGAAAACATTGAAATGAGCCCCTTCATTTTTAAAAACAAGGAGGTCAACTTTCTAAGCAAACACCAAGTCAATGTCACATGGCACAGTTGGGACCAGAGTAGAGCTGGTACCAAGGCCTACTTGTGATTCTTGATTCTATGTCCTTCATATTGGTGAGTTTTGTGAAATTTGGTGACAATAATGAAAACATAATGGACCAATGATTTTTATAAGCTATCTCCAAGTCTAAGTCAAAATATGGAGCAATTGTAAGATTAAGAAATATTTACTTTTTTTCATATTAGATAAGAAAGTAAAAGCATTTTGGAATCCAAGCCTCCATTTATTCTTTTGCTATCCATGTGAAGACAGCCTGAGGAAAATCACATGTGAATAAATACAAACCCAGGAATGACCTTTCTGGTTATGAATTGGGACAAATTCTAGAGCCAAGCCTAGGAAGGAAAAAAAAAAGTTGAGGGTAGAAACTCCTTAGAGTTGACCGTTTGTCTCTTCAGAGGTATTGGATTATGGCAGTCATTTGCACTTAACATTATGGGAGCTCTTTTCACAGATGTAAAATTTTCTCTGCATTTCAATTGTTGTAAACAGCATGTACAAATAGTCAGACAGGAGTGAATATAAGCCAAAACAAAGAATGTTGGAGTCCAAGACTGAGAAATCCTAAATATTCAAAGTTGGATTGGACCAGAGGAACAATTAATTCCTGTCCAAGGGGCAGATGGAGAACATGTGCAGTCCCCAAATTAATTAGCAGAACTTTACTGAGGGTTGACTATATGTTGACCATTATCTTAGGCTATATATGGAACTGAAACAGAAGAAAACATGACCCCATCTCAATAGAAACTTATTGTCAGTAATGAGGACCAATTTCCTCTTGAACTTATTTTACATGTATCTGTATATGTGTATAAATAGACATATGTAATTTTATACATGAAGGTTTGTGTTCATGTCATAGACCTACAGTAGAATGCAAAATTTTTTAATCATTTGTTATATGAGATGCCTATTTGAGAGAAGAAGGGGAGAAAAAAGGTAGAAATTCAAGCTGTTTGAAACAAAAGATAGCAATAAAATTTTTATTTAATAAAATATAAATTCTTTGAGGTAAAGGATTTCCTTTCTGTCCTTATAACCTACAGTGCTTTGTACATACTAAGCATTTCATAAACATTTGTTGAATTGTTAGTCAAAATGTAGACACAAAATGATGCAAAGTCCCTTCTTTTCCTTTATTGAGTTAGGATTAACATTCCTAAATGATGCTAAGCAGCATGACCTAGTGGTTAAGAAATCAGACTTAGAGTGAAGAAGTCCTGAGTTTAAATCCTAGCTTAGACAAGTAACTAGTAGACAAGTCATTTAACTTCTTTGTATCTTAATTTCCTTATCTGTAAAGTGAAGAGGTTGAACTTGATGTACTCTAAAATCCTAACAGCTCAAAATCTATTATCCTAATCCAGGAGGAAACATTTCAGAGGCAATTCTGTAACTCAGATATAATTTCATCCTAGGGAATAGGCAAATAAATAAATTTTTAATTTTAATTAAAATTTTAAAAAATCTATAAATAGCTGCATTTTTAGTTTTCTGGATGATGAAAAATGAAAGGAAGAATAATTTCTATGCCCTGAAACCTCTGAAAATTTTACCCGATGACCCAAGGATATAAGAATTTACACAAGTTACTTCTTGGAGATTGCCCTATCCCCTCCTATAATATTTAAATGCTAGTACAATCTAGAAACTTTCTGTCATCTAGGGGAAAGGAGTAGTGTAAGAGGGTTTGGGGGAAGGACTGAGCCAGAAGAACAATGAACTCTGATGTGGAAAGAGTCCACTAAAAATTAGACTGAAATTCCAAGTTCACTTATCTCACCAAACAGCTCTTGACAATTCTGCTCATTATACATTTTAACAAGGCATGGAAATAAAGGCTCACTAAAAGACTAGTGGAAAGTTTTCATTTTATGCTTCATGAACATTTCTTGGCATAATGAAGGAGCTGTTTGAGTTTTTTTAAACCTCATTTTCTTCAGAAAAAAACATTCACACCATTTTGCCCAAAGATTTCCAAAGCAAATGGACCTATTAGTTGGCCTTTAGACTCCAGGGACCACTGGTGAGAAGGGTGAGATAGGGGAAGTTTTTTTTTTTTAATTTTCCCCAGAAAGTAGTAATAAAATATCTTAGTTTGGGGGAGGGGTTGAGGAGGATTGAGGAGGAGAAGCGAATAGAAGATAATGTCTTTTTCAGTGAAAAGATGGTGATAGTAACAGATAAGAACTCCTACAAGTCTCTGAACTACAGACCTAGTAAATGAGAATAAGGGTAAGAGAAGTCACAAATTTAGTTTTCCTTTTTTTTTCACATCTTTCTCCTCAGTCCTCAAGACACCACCTGGTGTAGGAAAAGTGTAGGCAGGTTATGATGAAATTAAGGTTTAGTAGAGCAAAATAAGGAAGGTGAAATGGGACAAACCTGGTCATTCATTCTATCAGTCAATAAACATTTATTTAGGGCCTACTCTGTGCTAAACTCTGGGGATATAAGGAAGGCAAGAGACAGTTCTTGCTTATAAACAGCTCAGAAAATTCTTTTTTAAAAAAATCTTTTCTTTAAAACCCTTACGTTCTGTTTTAGAATTAATACTGTGTATTGACCCTAAGGCAGAAGAGTGGTAAGGGCTAAGCAGTGGGGTCACACAGTTAGGAAGTATCTGAGGCCAAATTTGAACCCAGATCCTATTGTCTCTAGGCCATTCAGATACCTCTGGTGCTATGAATTTTGAGAATTATGACTTCCTTGGGGCATTAATTTAATTTAAAATAAAATAAAATAAGATGTATTTAAAATATTTATTTCAAAATGAAGGAGTTGGACTAGATGACCTCTGAGGGCCCTTCAGACACGGATATTTTCTGGTTCTGTGACCACCTCATTCTTTAAACCTAGAGTACACTCTTTTCCCCAAACCATTATCTTTACCAACTGAAATTCCATGCCATCATTCTAGACTCAGCTCATGTCTGAAGAGCAAATAGAATGAGTGATACCACTTTGGATGAAATAAAAAGAATCCCCAAGATGTTTTGAGCAACAATATCATAATTACATATTTTCTACTTACAAGTCCTGACATGTTTATTTAAAAATCAGTTTGCTATAGTAACAGCAAACAAAATTGTGTCTAACTTTTCTTTAAGTACTCTCAGACCATCTGTACTTGATAATGTTGAGAGGAAGTGAAAATGCTTAAATATTATGGGAACATGTTCCTTTCTTATATCGTACATACTTAGAAGTTGTGGAAATGTTCAAAGAAATCTACTTCTAAAGCATTTTCCAGATTGAGTCCATTATAGAAGAAACTCAGAGTAGAAATAGGTAGAAAAAAAAAAGAAAAAGATATAATGGAATTGTAGTTAGGGGAGGTGAATTTGAATCCTAGCTCTGTCCCCTTCCCAGTTATGGGATCTTTGGCTGATCATTTAAATCTTATAGATTGGGGGTGGGGGAGCAAGGTGACTCAAAGGATTGAGAGCCAGGCCTGGAGACAGGAGGTCCTGGGTTCAAATCTGGCCTCAGATACTTCCTAACTGTGTGACTCTGGGCAAGTTACTTAACCCCCATTGCCTATCTCTTAGCTGTTCTTCTGCCTTCGAATGTATTGATTCTGAGATGGAAGGTAAGAGTAGTAAAATATATATATATATAATTTTTCTCACTTGGGAATGGATCAAACTATTGATCAGTATTTTAAAGATGAGAAGATGAGGAGGGAATTTTCAGATTGGATCCTGAAGGGAGGAAATAGGGAGAAATTTATCTAGGGAAATGATGTTGAACAAGAGGGAAATTGTAATCCTGAGCTCTAACTCATGGTGTAGGCACAATACCCCCCCAAAGCAGTGGGGATGTCTTTTGTCTGAATCAATTAAAATTGCATTAAAAAAGATATTCAAAAATAAGAGACTGAGGATACACCCTGTGCTGGTAAGTAGAACATATGACTATGAGTATAAAGAAGTCTTTCAGTAGAAATAAAATGGACTGTCGATCACACCTGCCTATCTAAAAGAAGAAATAATCATTACCCCATGCTAATGAAATTCATATTTATATTTGTATTATATTTATATTATTCATATTTATTTGTATTTTATGTATTTATATTGTTCAATATTCAAATAATATATTTATATTATTCAAAAGATTCAAAAGGCATAGATACAACCTTTTTTTGAGGGAATTTGTCTGAAATATCTAGATAATTGGAGCATGTTTTATCTTGAATTATCCAGATAACAACCTCAATTTTTACAGGTGTGCACCACAGATCTGAGTTAAAAAAGGTTAAGTTCAGTTCTCATTTGGAGTAGAAATTATTCATAATACCTAAGCTATAGACCTTCATTCTCTATGTGATTTTTAGCAAGTCATTCCTTTTCTTTGGGTGTCTTCTCAATTTAAAATGAGAGGGCTGGTTTGAACGACTCCTAATGTTGACTTCCAGTTCTAAAATGATGATACTATAATTTTTTGCCATCACATCACACATGTTTATAGGTGCCCTTTCCTCTTATTCCTCCCCTTGCCCCAACATTATTCTCCCTCTTTTTCTGCCCTTTTTCTGTGGTAGATCCATGCCCAGCTAAATAGACTTGTTGTGACAAAGCAAGGTGGCAAGTAGGGTCCTGAAAAAAAAAAAAAGTAGAACATCAATAATGCCTTAATTTCCATGTTTCAGCATTATGCAAGCCTGCTGCCTGCGAATTTCAACATAACCTTGAAACATCACCAACTTTAATTTTCCTCATGCATCAACCAGTAGTAATTGGGCACTGCCTCCTGCTGTTGCTGGCATTTCTTCTGCTGCCTCTCTTTCTCTTTCATTCTCTCTTTCATTCTTTTTGGCAGCTGCAGAAATGAGATGCCAAATGCCTGTGTTAGATTTTTCCACTTGTACTATCAGAGCCTGTGGTGGAGGCCACATCTTAGGACTTGGCAACCTCAGGAATCAAATTGTGTCTCTGAAGCTTGGTGGAAGGTGGTATAGCTGGTTCTCCAAGCTCACCTTGACTGCTGAGATGACATTTCCTTGGCATCCACTTCCTTGAAAGTAATCTCTTTCTTGAACTCATAACTCATAACACTCCTTGACTGGCATACACAAAGGCATTGATTCAAAATGGTTTCTGTGGAGAGTGTTGTGATGTTTCATGGGAAATTACATGGTTAATCTACTCCAGTTGACTGCTTTTATACTTATTAATAAATACCTTGGTTTCTAGCTATGCAGATTATTATTATTCCTAATTATAATTATTCCTCCTCCTAATTATTCCTTCCTCCTAATTGTAATTATTCTCAGGAACTGAAGAGCAAGTCTGGGAAGTATAGACTTCTCATTTTTCATAGGAACCTGGAGATGGATAATGGTAGATTTAGAAGGGACTGTAAGGGTAAAAGAGACAGAAGGAAGAAGTAATACTCAATACCATAAGGAAATGCCATAGTTTGGCCCAATTTGGCCCAATAGGTGCTGCAGTTATGAAATTTTAAGTGAGAGTGAACTTCTAAGAAATCAAATCTAGCCTTAAGATTCTTGGAGCACAATGTTTAGGGCTAATCTCTCAGCCCGTTCCAATAGTCAACCAAAAAGCATTTATTAAGCTCCTTCTGTGAGCTAAGCATTGCAATAAAAATTAGGAATATAAAGACAAAGTGAAATACAAAGATAAAGCTCCTCAAGGAGCTTATATACTATGGGGAAACATAATTATATACATAGAAGTATATCCAGGAACAGATTGGTGATAGAATGGATAGACCTGGAGTCAGGAAGATTCTACTCTGTGAGTTCAAATATGGCCTCAGACACAGCAAGAGAACTGGTTTGACCAAAGAGGGCATTCAGGGAAGTAATGTATGATGGGCCTGGAGAGGTAAAATTGGAAATGATTTTTGTAGGGTTTTAAATGACAAGAAGAGAAATTTATATTTAATTTTAAGGTAGGGGAGCACCAGAATTTTTTCATCAGGGCAGTGGCACAGTCAGAAATATTTTTTGGAATTAAAATCAAAGATATTGATCTCTTTAGCTGGTTTGTCAAAAGAAGACTTGAGAAGAAAGCAATACAGAAAGTGATTAATGAAAGGGGTGTTGATTTGGGCTCCTATTCCACCTGGCTCCCTAAGGGCAGCATGTTCCTCTAAAAGAGACTCTAAATTGTGGTTTGTGGTAACACTTATTATCTGATTTTTTTTATGGAAAATACCACCAGCAAACCTGTTCTTTTGATGCAATCCTATGAATGCCTAATGCGAAAAACATTTGTGGGAGTTGACTAACTCTCCTTCAACAATGGGGAAAAGATGGGCCCTGAGGGCAAATGCTGTTAAGACCAGGTCTCTCATTTTAGAGATTGCTCCATGGAACATATGGGAAAACAGTACTTCTATCAACTTCTAGAGGCATTGGGAGCAGGAGAAAGACCAGAAAAAACTTTCAGGCTATTTCTAGAGAATATAGGATGGAGCATAATAAAGTAGAGTGAATAACGATATTAGGAGAAGGCTATGGTTTATAGCCAATGCTCTGTATTTATAAGAAACATTCTCTTCTTTAACATTAGTGTCTGAAAGTATAGCTAGAGAATCTGAAGTAATCAAGAATTAATTATTAAGCCTTTGGTATATTCCATTCATTGTGCTATGTGAGAAAAATACAAAGAATAATAAAACAATCCTTACTCCCAAGGAACTTGCATTCTAAGAAAATATTCTAACATTGTTCAAAGTCACATTCTTAAAGTATAAACTTGACATCAAGGAGGGATTTTAGGGATCATTTGGACCAATGTCCTTTTTTTATAGTTGAGGAATTCGAGGTTCAGAAAGTAGAGGTGATTTGCCCCAGGTTACAAAGCTAGTCAGAGACAGAGTTAAGACTAGGACATCAATACCATTCAATAAACATTCACTAAATGCCTACTATGTGCAAAGCACTAAAATTGAGGGGACAAAAATTTTACAAAATGGTGGTCAGTCCTTTCCCTGGAGAAAATAATTTTATTGTCCTAGGGGATGGGGCAAGGTGGAAATTCAACATCTATATAGATAGATATAACGTAAGCCAAATATCATGGGAGCCTACAAAAGGGAGATACAAAGTTCTTTAGGAAAATGTAAGGAGAGAGAATATTTTCAGCAAGTAGAATAATAATATTAATAAAAGTTAGTATTAATATAGCACTTTGGGCAGCTATGTGGTGCACAGTGGATAGAGCACTGGACCTGGAGTCAAGAAGATATGAGTCCAAAACTGGGCTCAAACACTTTACTAGATGTGTAACCACAGACAAGACACTTAACCCCTATTTTGCCTCAATTCCTCACTCCTTAATGGAGAAGGAAATGGCAAACCATTTCAATGTCTTTGCCAAGAAAACACCTTGAACAAACCATGGGGTCATGCAGAGTTGGGCAAGACTGAACAACAGCAACAATATAGCCCTTGAAGGTTTGCAAAGTACTTAAATATCTTATCTTACTTGATCCTCACAATAATCAAATGAGATAGGTGATATTTATTATTCCCACTTTAAAGATAACTGAGGCTGAGAAAGTAGATGTTACTTTCCCTGAATCATAGAGCTACTAAGTGACAGAGACAAGATTTGAGCTTCAGTCTTCCTGATTTCAAGTACAGTACTCTGTTGACTGAACCAGCTACTAAATTTTTTATTTAGGAGAAGGAAACAAGATTGAGACTTGAAGAAAACCAAAGATTCTGATAAAAGCAGATGAGAAGGAAATACATTCCAAAGAAATGCAAATGCAGAGAAGTAGAAAATTGCATGTGGAATTCAGGGGACAACTCGTTAGTTCAGTTTGGTGGAAATGAGTACAAGCAGGAGAAAAAAATTGTGTAAGGATGGAAATGTGGGTTCACCCCCAAGTTGGAGAGGACTGTAAAAATATTGACTCCTGATTCCCAACCCATGTTGGGCTGTACAAAGGAAACCTTGACAGGTCTGGTGCCTCCTCTGTTCCTCTACCAGCTACATCAAGGCATTATTTTTCCCTAGCTTCTCTGCCTTCTGTTGAGAAAAGGAGGAAGAATTTGACTCTTAATTGACACAAGGAATTCATATTGGGTTTTTTAAAGGTTTCAGGACTTTTGCAAGGAATTGCTAGGAATGTCAACCATTCATGTGCAATGTGCAATGTCTGTAGTGTATGTGAACAAAAAGCACTTTCATGCAAGAAGCTTCTACGGAGTGCCTACTATGTGTCAGAAAGATGACTGACCTGAAGAAGTTCCTGTATATAATTGTGGCTGAGGCTTGAAGGACACTAGAAATACAAGAGGTTGGAGGTGAGGAGGGAGAACATTCCATTCATGTAGCAGACAGAAGGCTCATATGGATTATTCTACAAGAAGAATGAAGAGTGTGTGTGATGAGGAGAGTCAGGTGAAATCGAAGGGGAAAAGAAAAGTGATGGGCTTTAAAGGTCAAAAAAAGAATTTTGCATTTTATCCTAATGCCAACAAACTCCCCTGAAGCAAGGGAGTATTATATTCAGAATATTGGAAGAGAAAAAAAAAATAGAGTATACACACACAGTCCCTGTCCTTGAGGAACTTAAAATCTTTTGAGAGACAGCTACTTTCTCTCCTCCAAATAACATTTATCCAGAAATATATAATAAAAACAATAATACTATTTTGTATCCCATTTTATAATTTAGAAACAGTTTTTGCTTTATTCTTGTCATTTGATGCCCTACTGGGACTCCCAGCTGGAAGTCTGACTTTCTGGATTTAGGTACCAGACTCAATTGCCTTCTTACCCTAGAATCTTGGGTTTTCTCATTCTTTAACATTCATACATTGTATTAGCCCCTTCTCCCATTAATGAATTCCTTCTGGGGTCTCTATTGTGGATAACTATGCTTTATTTCTTTTCCAAGTTGGCTTCTGAGTCTCTGGACTTTGAGATCATGTCCTTGCTTGGGTATCTCACCTTTTCTCTGACCCTCCACCAACTTTTCAGCTCCTTCCTGTGTGTTGTCTTTCTCCATTAGAATTTAAGTTCTGGAGGAACGGGAACTGTCTTTTTGTTTGCATATATATTTTTCACCACTTAGTACAGTACTTGTATTTTTAAAAAATCATTTAATAAATATTTTTTGCCCATCTGCAAATAAGGTTATGAAGAACTCAGAAGAGGTATTATTATATCCATTTTACAGATGGGGAAATTGAGGCTTTGGAGAGATTAAATTATTTAACCTGAATAAGTTTGGTTAGTTGCTAAAACTCAAAGTGGAGCTCAACCTTTTCCATTATACGTAATACTTCATATCAACAAATTCAAGATGACTAGTGTAAACTCTGGATATAAGAGCTGGGGAAGAGTACGAAGTTAATTAGGGCCAGGTGAGGGTAAAGAAAAGTCAAGAAACATGACTTTCCGCCATCTATAGCAGCTATTGCCTTCTCCTAAAAATAATTTCTTCTCTCATTGACTCTGAGTTACCTACATGTCATTCAGATTTTAGCTTCCTCTGAGTAAATAAGCAAATACTCCTTACATGCTCATCTTCTTATGTCCACATGAAAAGGGGAAGGGAAGGGAACAAGCACTTACTATATGCCAGGCTCTCTGCTAAATGCATTTATATTTTTATTTTTTTTTTTACAAACAGTATCTCATGTGCGATGGTTAGTTAATGATGAGTACTCCCAGGGGGCCTGAGGTGGGACCCCATGAAAAATTCTCAGACTATTTTTGTATTGAGCAGGCCAGTAAAGCCTATAGTGATGACCTTTGCTCTGATGAAGCTTCTAATTATTCAACTTATCACAGGATATACTGCTCACTAATAGGAAATAATAAATAACTATAGCAATGAAAAACGATTTCCTGAAAGGTTAATTGCAGGAGAGAAACCTTTCCCAGAAAAAGGAAGTGATCTATTCAAAGCACCAGAGTGTTTCTGGCCTAATTGATAAAATGATTAGCTTAGCAGCTTCAGGAAATGTGGTACCTATCTCTAAGAGGAAAAGGAAAGCATTCCATGGATAATTTCAAGGTGGAGCCCTGCAATTTTGTGCAAACAAAATTAATTAAGCATCAGGGAGTTTCCTAAGGTTGCTTGCAGATCTTGGTCCAGGGTGGAAGGAACATGTGAAAATAGTGATAGAGAATTGAGATAAAAATTGCAGATGTCACAGAGTTGATGAGTGAACTTGAAATAGCTGGGTTTTAGATAAACTGCTTAAGTGTTTTTGAAAGCTGCATTGTGACAATTACCAGAGAAGAGACATTTTTGAGACTAATGTTATTTAGAAATAGAGGAAATTCCAGCAGGTTAAAAAAAAATCATCATGTGGTCAGCTCTTTGTTATCAGTGTCATTGGAAGCAAACAACGCTGTCTAAAAAGGGCAATCCCCATTAGTAAAAAGTTGGCTCTTGGAGCAGGGTGTAGGGGATGAGGAAGTGAGGGAAGGGTTGATCCCAAGCAAGCAACAGGGAAACTAACTGGTCCACAGGGGCAGATAGTGGTCAGAGGAAGCCTTAGACAGCCTACACAGGCTACAGCTAGTCAGGCACTGATCTGTAATGAAATCTCTTTCATGTGAATTAACAGAGAGGCAGAGGGAAGAGAGGAGAAGGGAGAAGAAGAGTTGGGCGAATTGGTTAAGAATTTAAGTTTGAGAAATTGAAGGATTTTTATAATTTTTGAGGAGCTACAGTCACAAGCTGGCTAATAACGGGGGCAATGGAGCAATCATTTATTAAGTTAATAATTATGAAGTTAATAACTGAACACCTACTATATGCCAGACACTAGGACAAGTACTTTCAAAATATTATCTCATTTAATCCTTATAACAACCCTGGATGATAGGTGCTATTCCTATTTTATAGTTAAGGAAACTTGGACATAGAGAGATTAAATGACTTTCCAAGGTCCCTCAAATGGTAAAAGTCTGAGACTGGATTTGAACACAGATCTTCCTGACATCAAGCCCAGCTTTCTATCCACTGTTGTAGAGCTGTCAGAGTCCATTTAATTGAGTAAATTAGCATGGACAGAAGGCTAAAGTTTTTCAAATTTTCGTTTTCTGTTTGGTGGTCACAATTTTGTTATTAAACCAAAGTGTCTGGCACACATAGTAGGGATGTAATTGAAGCTTGTTAGATGGTTAATTTCTAGATACTACATAGGCAAACTTTATTCAGATCACACAATCATATTTCAAATTCCTTTTTTCAAACCAATGATGTCTAAATTAATAAAACTTTATCATTGCTCACTTATCTCTAGCATTCAACAAGATATAAAATATTGACTAATTATTGTTTTTAATAATAATAACACATTTATAACTATGTCTGGAAAAATACCTTCTTAATAATAATGCTGAGGACTAGGATGTGTAGATATTATTACTATTATTCCCATTTTTTGAATGAAGAAACTGTAATTCAGAGGGGCTTCCAGGAGTCACGTAGGTAGTATAAGAGCACGGATACCTGTCTTAGTAAGGATCTTTTGACCATTTGTCAAATTTGAGAGGCAGATAGGTGAATAGAGTTTCAGGTCTGGAATCAGTAAGACCTGAGTTCAAATCCAGTCTCAGATACTTATTAGACTCTGGGTAAGTTATTTAACCATTGTTTGCCTCAGTTTCCTCAACAGTGATGATATATAAGAGCACCTCCTTGCCAGGTTGTGGTGAAGATCAAATGAGGTTATAATTGTAAAGTGCCGGGCACATAGGAGGTGTTTAGTAAAGATTAGCTGTTATTGTTGTCTACTTATGTCTGGAGAATACTCAGGAGAACAGTAAGAAAACCCTTATAAGCAATTATTCTTTTTATATTTTAAAGTAGCAGACAAATAGTTACATTATGCCAGAAATGAATGATGAAGACATTCACTAAATGTCACAGGAGAGGAAACAAGATATGTGGAGATGGATTGAAAGCCCTAAAGGGCAATTAGTTTAGAGAAGAGAAAACTGAGGGAGAACATGACTGCTTTCTTCCAATATGTAGAAGGCATAGATATTTTACTTGGGTTCAGAGGAGAGGATTTGCAGTGGGTAGAAATTACAGGCTGATAGATTTTGCCTCAAAATAGGAAAGCTTTTCCTCACAATAAGAGCTATCCTAAAATTGGAAGAGACTGACCAATAAGGTAAATGGCTGTCCTTACCACCACAAGTTTCCAAATGGAGAATGACTGAATACTTGTCTGGGATATTATGAAAGGGACTCATCCATGGGGCAATGAGTTGACCTGGATGTCTTCTAATCTGCCTTCTCAATCTAGGATTCTATATATCAGTAGCCCAGGAAGAGAAGTCATGGAAGAAAGGGTCCTATAAGTCCCACATTTGGCTTGGCAGGGAGAACAGTATAGAGAGAGCCATTGTAGTGGGAAGGCATCAATAGGGAGAGCTTTATTATCTTTCTAGAAAGCTCTGTTGTCTGATAGTCAAGTCATATCTCTTAAGAACCTACCATGTGCTAGGTTAGGGATATAAACAACAGAGAGGAGGAAAAAACACCAGATCTTGCCTTGAAGGAGCTTATAGCCTAATGGTGAAGATCATATGAAAACAACTAAATACAAACAAGATGAATAGAGGATAAATTAGATATCATATATTATAAACAATTATAACCAATAGAAGGAAGATAAGAGCTGAAGGGGCATTTAGAAAGGTTTCTGGAAAAAGGTTGAACTTTATTTGAGACTTGAAGGAAGTCAAGGAAGCCAGGAGGCAGAGATAAGGAGGGAGAGATTTTAGGCAGAACTTGCCAGAACTTACTCTTCTAAGTTTGGTTTGGGGGCAGAATATGGTTCTTTTTAGTTGAAGTTCAGGTCCAGAGAGTAGACAGCTGCAGCAGGAGGGGAACAACTTCCAGAATGAAATTTGTTGCAAGGAAGCAGGGCTTCCCTAAAGTGATGAAATAGTACAAAGAATAGTATATAATAGTATAAGGAAACTGGTGCACAGACTTGACATCTCATTTACTTGCTGGGGTGGGGAGCAGCTGCTTCCAATTCCTTTGAAATATTTTCTTTTTTTTCATGTAAAGCATTTTTATATATTAGTCATTTTGTGGGAGAAATCTCAAATGAAAAAAGAAGAAAAAAATGAAATATAGTATGTTTCAGACTGCATTCAGATTCCATCAGTTCTTTCTTGGAGGGCAGATTGCATTTTTCATTATGAGTATCTGGGATTGTCTTGGATCACTGCGTTGCTGAGAAGAACTAGGTCATTCACAGTTGTTCATCAGAAAATATTGTTGGGGGCAGCTAAGTAGCTCAGTGAATTGAGAGCCTAGTCTAGAGTTGGAAAGTCCTGGGTTCAAATATGACCTCAGACACTTTCTAGCTGCATGACCCTAGGCAAGTCACTGGACCCCATTGATCTGCCTAGCCCTTACTATTCTTCTGCCTTAGAACCAATACAAAGTACTGATCTTAAGAAAGATGGTAAGGGTTTTAAAGTAGAAAAAAAACAACAAATATTGCTGTCACTATGTATAATGTTCTTCTGGTTTTGCTCACTTCACTTTGCATTAGTTAATATATATCCTTCTGTTGTTTTTTTCTTCTGAAATTATCCTGCTTTTCATTTCTTATAGCACAATGGTGCTTTGAAATATTTTTTGATACAATTTGAGAATGACTACTTTGGTTCTAGTAAAGTCAGAGCAGGAACATAATACCATTGAGGTAAATTATTTACTCATTAGACAGAAAGAGGCTCATAAAACCAAAGTAGCTCCACCTTGCACAGTCTGGGGGCAAGGTTGAGTTCTATTTATCCTTCTGCATAAGGAAATATAATTTCCTTTGTTAGAAATTGGAATGTGTGTATATTTATATTCTAGGAAGAAAAGAGTCCTTCTCTTGTCTAACCATGAACAATGAGACCTAATAAAGTGACAACAGAAATCACTTGATGGTAAAATCTTTCCCTATCTTTTGCTAAACTAGCCCCACCGAGCCTGAGAGGCTGGGACAACCCTCAGAACTATTTCAGGAGTAATCACCTCTCATTAAAACTGACCCTGATTCATATGCATAATCTAAAATTTATTCTCTGATTTTATAGGCTACCTCCTGAGCATTTTTTTCTCATTACAAGCGATTTGGAGGCTCAGAAATATATCAATCAAGTATTTAAGTTTTCTTGGTCTTACTTATTCACTAATATTTCATAAGATTCCCAAGATATTCATATTACACTCTGTTCATTGATTATAAGACTCGATGGGACTCAATCTTCATGTATCCATCATATAAATAGTTGTGAAATGAAAAGAATAATTACAAGTTATCAATAATCATAAGAAAGACATGCTAAATTACTAATATGAGGAATGTAAATGAAAATACCTTTTGAAATTTTTCTTCACATTCATCAATTTAAGATGGATGACAAAAGAATGGAAATGACCATTGTTGTATGAGCAGCAAGAGGACAGAAGCACTAAATACTCTATTGATGAGGCCAGGAATTGGTTAGGTAATTCTGGAAAATAATTTAAACATATTCACAAGAAGACCCTAACTATTAATTCTCTTTAATCTATAGAGTCTACTAATGGACACATATACCAAAGAAGTACAAGATAGAAAGAAACACTCCATATGTACCAACATATTCATAATAACATTTTTCATGGAAGCAATACAAAGTTAAATTGGAAATAAAGTGGATGCCCATTAATTTGGGAATGATTAGACTGTGTGGTATATAAGTGTAATAGAGTATTATTATGCTTTTTAAATATTTTCCCCAATTGCATGTAAAAATAATTTTAACATTTTTTAAATTTTGGTTCCAAATTTTCTCCCACACTCCCATTCTCTCTTTCTCATTCCCTCCTATCCCTTTCTATTCTTTGAGATGATAAGCAACCTAATATAGATTATACATGTACAATCACGTAAAATATGTTTCCATATTTCTCATATTGTGGAAGACATCTCAAACAAAAAAAAGAAAGTGAAATATGACATGTTTTTGTCTTCATTCAGATTCTATTATTTTGTTTTCTAGTTATGGATGCCATTTTTCTTTGTGAGTCTTGCATCACTGAATTACTGAAAATAATTAGGTCATTCACAGTAGTTCATAAAAAATATTGCTTTTAATATGTATATTCTAGTGCTTCTGCTTACTTCACTTTGAATCAGTTCATATGTATTCCCAGGATTTTTGGAAATTATTCTTTGAAAGGTCTTTTTAATTGCAAAATAGTGTTCCATTACAATCAGAGAATATTCTTACATTTTAAGCAATGATAGACATATATTGTTGCCAGATGAGGTCACTGTGTTGGTTTGTTTTATATAACATTTTATTTTATAGAAGAATTTATTGGTTGTTTATGAAATGGGAGCGGTATATACCTGGAAATATTCAATTTAGTTATATTTCAGTCATGTCTGACTCTGATTCCATTTGGAGTTTTCTTGGCAAAGATACTGGGGTAGTTTGTTATTTCCTTCTCTAGCTCATTTTACAGGTGAGGAAACTGAGGCAAACAAGATTAAATGATTTGCCTGAGGTCATTTAGCTAGTAAGTATTTGAGACCAGATTAGATGAGTCTTCCTGACTCCAGGCCTGACACACTGTCCACTGTACCATCTAACTGCCTGTAACTGTGATAATCAAAAAGAAAAACAATTTTGAGATTCATTGGCTGAGATTTCTTACATTCACTATAAGTATTCCTGAAGGATCTGCACTCAAATCACCTTCCTGCATATTCTCTCCATACCATTCTACTCTCCTTGCATTCAGAAAGTTCTGAGCTCTCTTCTCTCTCCTACATCACTTATTCCATAATATTCCAATGCTCCTTTACAAACATACCTGGATTCTACCTTGCTAAGTATATTTTCTGTGACAATCATGCCTAGAGAATGATTCTTTTCCTTAGAGTATGCAAACTACATTTGGTAGAGCCAGATCTAGAACCCAGATCTCATTTTCCATCCAGAATTCTTTCCCCAAGATCTTGGTGCCATAGTAATTTACTTTCAGGTAATTAAGTTTTCTTAGCTTTCAAAATCAAATTATTTCACCATTACTTTTCTCTGCTGGTTTATTCTACTGCTATTATTGCTTTTTGGCGTGCTGACCCATCATCTGTGTTGGCAATGGATCCTCCCAAATGGGAGATAAACTTTAGGACTGAAGGGAGGTCTAGGATCTAGAACTATAACTCTGTAATCTCAAGATCCACACAATAAAATCAAACTGCCCCCCTTTGTTCTACCAGTATTCAGGATTTTCCACTGATATTTTCTTTGGGAGTCAATGGAGCAAATATTTATTTTATTTTTTTAAAATATTTTATTTTACCAATTACATGTAATAACAGTTTTCCACATAAGTTTTCTGAAGTTATAAGATTCAAATTGTTTCCCTCCCTGCCTTCCCTTTCCCTTCTAGGAAATGGTAAGTAATTTGATATGAGTTATTCATTTATTATCATACAAAACCTATCTCCATATAGCCCATCGTTGTAAGAAAATACTTATATTAAATAAAAACCCCAAAGTAAAAAGCCAAATAAACTAAACTGAAAAATAGTATGCTTTTATCTACATTCTGACTCCAACGGTTCTTTCTCTGGAGGTAGATAGAATTCTTTGTCATAAATCTTTCAGAATTATCCTGGACAATTGTATTTCTGAGAGTATCTAAGTCTCACAATTGATCATCCCACAATATTACTATTACTATGTACAATGTTCTTCTGGTTCTGCTTATTTCATTCTACAAGAGTTTATGTAGGTCTTTCCAGCTCTTTCTGAAATTATCCTGTACTTACAAAAGTGTCTTACAGCACACTTATATTCCATCACCAAAATATACCACAATTTGCTCCGCTATTCCCCAATTGATGAACATCCCCACACTTTCTAATCCTTTGCCTCCACCAAAAGGACTGTTCTAAATAATTTTGTACTGGCAGGTCCTTCCCCCTTTTTAAAAAAATCTCTTTGGGAAACAGATCTAGTAGCAGTACTACTGTACCAAAGGGTATTCACAATAGTATAACTTTGGCCATAGTTCCAAATCACCCTCCAGAATGGTTGCATCAGTTCACAACAATTGAATGATTGTTGCTCTTGATGCATACTTTTCCAGATAGACATGATTACTGGAAAATATAAATAAAAGAATTAAGGAATGAGGGCATCAGATCCTTAAAAATACAGTAGAGAAGGTTACTAAAATTTCTGCCATGATCCTTATTCACAAGATAATATAATAGGATGACTGGACAACTAAGAACAATGAGTGTTGTATCATTTACCACTGTTATTTACAAACCTTAATATAAGATCTTCTGTGAGCAAATCTATTAAAACAATAATCTTAATTGATAATTTTTTAATAATTGATGAAAGCAGACTTACCATCAGGTAGGCCAAGGACAAAAGGAAGCTCTGTCCATACTTATTTTAAAGCAGGAAGAATAGGGACAACATATGTAGCTTATGTCCTAAGCTGTTGAGTTTCATGTAATGGCAAATTTGAAAAGTATAAATGTTTAGCAGGTAGTTGAGGAAGTAAGAACTACCTTAAAAAAAAGACGAACTAGATACATAGATTTTGAACTTAGCTGAAATAATGAGAGTACAGAGAAAGATAAAAATGAAGGGTCAGGAATGGAGTCTTAGGAGAAACCTCTTATTTAAGAGATGGGGACTAAAGGGAACAAGTCAGTGATTAAAGAGAAAAATTAGGATAGTATTTAGTGTCCTAAAGAGAGAAAAGAGAAAAAGCACTTATTAAGTATCCATTATATACCAGGTACCATATTAAGCATTGTATAATTATTATCCTATTTGGTCCTCACAAAAACCCTATAAGTAAGATACTATTATTTTATCTCCTCTTTACAATTGAGGAAACTAAGGCAGATTGAAATTAACTGAATTGCCAAGAACCATAAAGCTAGTAAATGTTTGAGACTAGATTTGAACTCAGTTTAAAATCTTCTTGACTCCAACTCCAGATGTCTGCTGAGCCACTAAGCTTCCAAAGACCGCAGTTCCATGAAAGAGATATGGCCAACTGTCAAATGTAGTTATCTAGTATTTTTCTATGCATTTCAGTCTATACTCCTCTCTGTCCTTTGTTGTTGTTCAGTCATTTTCAGTTTAGGAGCCCATTTTTGGTTTTCTTGGCAAAAATACCAAAGTAGTTTGCCATATCCTCTCCAGGTCATTTTACAAATGAGGAAACTGAGGAGGAAAGGATTAATTGCCTTGTATAGATTCACACAGTTATTAAGTGTCTGAGACCAGATTTGAACTTGAGAAAATGAGTTTTCTTGACTCCAGTCATGGTACTAAATTGATTGTACCACCTATCTGCCTAATTCTCTTTCTTCATATATATGTAAATAAATGTTTATATGTGTAGTAAGAGTGTATACACACACACACACACACACACACACACACATATATATACACACATACAGAGACAGAGAGAGAGAGAGAGAGAGAGAGAGAGAGAGAGAGAGAGAGAGAGAGAGAGAGAGAGAGAAAGTTCCAGACTTAGAGACATTACCATGAAGATGTTTTTTTTTTTTAAGTTTGCCATGGTTACATGATTCTTGTTTTTACTTTCCCATTCACTCCCCTTTACACCCCACCCCATATCCAACATGCATTTCCATTGGTTTTAATATGTGGGATCAATCAAAACTTATTTACATATTATTGATAGTTGAATTTGTGTGGTTGTTTAGTGTCACATCCCCAACCATGTCCGCATCAACCCATGTGTTCAAGCGGTTGTTTTTCTTCTGTGTTTCCACTCTTGCAGTTCTTCCTCTGAATGTGGGTAGTGTTCTTTTCCATAAATCTCTCATGATTGTCCTGGGTCATTGCATTGCTGCTAGTACAGAAGTCCATTACATTCGATTTTACCACAGTGTATCAGCCTCTGTGTACAATGTTCTTCTGGCTCTGCTCCTTTCACTCTGCATCAGTTCCTGGAGGTCTTCCAGTTCACATGGAATTCCCCTAGTTTATTATTCCTTTGAGCACAATAATATTCCATCACCAACATATACCACGATTCATTCAGACATTCCCCATTTGAAGGGCATTCCTTCGTTTTCCAGTTTTTTGCTACCACAAAAAGCGCGGCTATAAATATTTTTGTACAAGTCTGTTTACCTATGATCTCTTTGGTGTACAAACCCAGCAATGCTATGGCAGGATCAAAGGGCAGGCAGTCTTTTAGAGCTCTTTAGGCATAGTTCCAAATTGCCGTCCAGAATGGTTGAATCAGTTCACAACTCCACCAGCAATGCATTAATGTCTCAATTTTGCCACATCCCCTCCAACATTCATTACTCTCCCCTTCTATCATTTTAGCCAATCTGCTAGGTGTGAGGTGATAACTCAGTGGTTTTAAATTGCATTTCTCTAATTATTAGAGATTTAGAACACTTTCTCAAGTGCTTATTGATACTTTTGATTTCTTTACCTGAAAATTGCCTATTCATGTCCCTTGCCCATTTATCAATTGGGGAATGGCTTGATTTTTAATACAATTGATTTAACTCCTTGTATATTTGAGTAATTAGACCTCTGTCAGAATTTTTTGTTATAAAGATTTTTTCCCAGTTTGTTGTTTCCCTTCTGATTTGGGTTGCATTGTTTTTCTTTGTACAAACCTTTTTAATTTAATATAATCAAAATTATTTGTTTTACATTTTGTAATTTTTTCTAACTCTTGCTTGGTTTTAAAATCTCCCCTTTCCCATAGATCTGACAGGTATACTACTCTATATTCACGTAATTTTCTTATAGTTTCCTTCTTTATGTTCAAGTCATTCAGGCATTCTGAATTTATCTTGGTGTAGAGAATGAGATGTTGATCTAAGCCTAATCTCTCCCATATTGTTTTCCAATTTTCCCAACAGTTTTTGTCAAATAGTGGATTTTTGTCCCAAAAAATGGGCTCTTTGGGTTTATCATACACTGTATTGCTGATGTCAATTACCCCAAGTCTATTCCACTGATCCTCCCTTCTGTCTCTTAGCCAGTACCATATCATTCTGATGACTATGGTTTTATAGTATAGTTTAATATATGGTACTACTAGGCCACCTTTCTTCACATTTTTTTTCATTTTTTTCCCTGATATTCTTGATCTTTTGTTCTTCCAAATGAACTTTGTTATAGTTTTTTTCTAATTCAGTAAAAAAGTTTTTTTGGTAGTTTGATAGGTATGGCACTAAATAAGTAAATTAATTTGGGTAGAATGGTCATTTTTATTATGTTAGCTCATCCTACCCATGAGTAATCAATGTTTTTCCAATTGTTTAGAACTAATTTTAATTGTTTGGAAAGTGTTTTGTAGTTGTGTTTGTATGATTCCTGTGTTTGTTTTGGTACATAGATTCCTAAGTATTTTATATTGTCTAGGGTGATTTAAAATAGAATTTCTCTTTCTACCTCTTGCTGCTCTAATGTGTTGGAAATATAAAGAAATGCTTATGATTTATGTGCATTTATTTTGTATCCTGCAACTTTGCTAAAGTTGTTCATTATTTATATTAGCTTTTTAGTTGATTCTCTATGATTTTTTTTACCCTTTACTTCTGTCTATTGGTTCATAGGTGAAATTGTCTCATAGGTGGAAGATTGGTAAGGGTGGGCAATGGGGGTCAAGTGACTTGCCCAGGGTCACACAGCTGGGAAGTGGCTGAGACCAGGTTTGAACCTAGGACCTCCTGTCTCTAGGCCTGACTCTCACTTCACTGAGCTACCCAGCTGCCCCTTCTCTAGGATTTTTTAAGTAGACCATCATACCATCTGCAAAGAGTGATAGCTTAGTCTCCTCATTGCCCATTTTAATACCTTCAAATTCTTTTTCTTCTCTAATTGCTACTGCTAGTGTTTCTAGTACAATGTTAAATAATAGAGGTGATAGTGGGCATCCTTGTTTCACTCCTGATCTTATTGGGTAGGCTTCTAATTTATCCCCATTGCATATAATGCTTGTTGATGGTTTTAGATATATACTGTTAATTATTTTTAGGAAAGGTCCTTCTGTTCGTATAATTTCTAGTGTTTGCAATAGGAATGAATGTCGTATTTCGTCCAAGGCTTTTTCAGCATCTATTGAGATAATCATGTGGTTTTTGTTGGTTTGCTTGTTGATGTAGTCAATTATGTGAATGTGAATGGTTTTCCTAATGTTGAACCATCCTTGCATTCCTGGTATAAATCCCACCTAATCATAAAGAATAACCCTTGTGATCACTTGCTGGAGTCTTTTTGCTAGTATCCTGTTTAAGATTTTTGCATCTATGTTCATTAGGGAGATTAGTCTATAGTTTTCTTTCTCTGTTTTTGATCTACCTGGCTTTGGCATCAGTACCATATTTGTATCATAAAAGGAATTTGGTAGAACTCCTTCTTTGCTTATTATGTCAAATAGTTTGTATAGTATTGGAATTAGTTGTTCTTTGAAGGTTTGATAGAATTCACTTGTGAATCCATCTGGTCTTGAGGATTTTTTTGGATTGTTCAATTTCTTTTTCTGATATGGGGTTATTTACATATTCTATTTCTTCTACTGTTAGTCTAGGCAATTTATGTTTTTGTAGATATTCATCCATCTCACCTTGATTGCTATATTTATTGCCATATAATTGCGCAAAATAGTTTTTAATGATTGCCTTGATTTCCTCTTCATTAGAGGTGAAGTCTCCCTTTTCGTCTTTGATACTGATGATTTGGTTTTCTTCTTTCCTTTTTTTAATTAGACTGACCAGTACTTTGTCAATTTTATTTGTTTTTTCAAAATACTAGCTTCTAGTCTCATTTATTAATTCAATAGTTCTTTTATTTTCAATTTTATTGATTTCTCCTTTAATTTTTGTAATCTCTAATTGGGTCTTTAGCTGGGGATTTTTAATTTGGTCCCTTTCTAGTTTTTTAATTTGCAGGCCCAGTTCATTGATCTTTGCCCTCTCTAATTTGTTAATATATGCTCTCAAGGATATAAATTTCCCCCTGAGTACTGCCTTAGCTGCATCCCACAGAGTTTGGTAGGATATCTCATCATTGTCATTCTCTTCAATGAAATTATTGATTGTTTCTGTGATTTCTTCTTTAACTAACTGGTTTTGAGGAATCATATTATTTAATTTCCAAGTAGTTTTTGATTTGCCTGTCTATGTGCCCTTACTAATTATTATTTTACTGCATTATGATCTGAGAAAGTTACATTTATTATTTCTGCTCTTTTGCATTTGTTTGCGATGTTTCTATGCCCTATTACATGGTCAATCTTTGTGAATATACCATGTGCAGCTGAAAAGAAGGTGTATTTCATTTTGTCCCTATATTTTGTTCTCCACATATCTATTAAATCTAATTTTTCTAGGATTTTATTCACCTCTCTTATCTCTTTCTTGTTTATTTTTTGGTTTGATTTATCTAGATCTGAAAGAGGGATATTTAGATCTCCCACTATTATGGTTTTACTATCTATTTCCTCCTTGAGCTCAGCCAGTTTCTCCTTTAGGAATTTGGATGCTATACCATTTGGTGCATACATGTGGAGTACTGTTATTTCTTCATTGTCTATACTGCCTTTTATCAGGATGTAATGACCTTCCCTGTCTCTTTTAATCATATCTATTTTTACTTTGGCTTTGTCAGAAATCATGATTGCCACTCCTGCCTTCTTTTTCTCATTTGAAGCTCAAAAGATTTTGCTCTTGCCCTTGACCTTAAATCTGTGAATGTCCACCAGCCTCATATGTGTTTCTTGTAGACAACATATGGTAGGATTTTGGTTTCTAATCCACTCTGCTATTTGCTTCCATTTTATGGGTGAGTTCATCCCTTTCACATTCAGACTTATAATTATCAGTTGTGTATTCCCCAACATTTTGGTATCCTCTCCTAGTTCTACCCCTTCTTCTTACACTATTTCCTTTTAAAGAATGGTTTGTTTGACCAGTCTCCCTTGTCCCCTCCCTTGATTTACTTCTCTTTACACCCCCTCCCTTATTATTCCCCTCTTTTTATTTTTAAGGCCTAATTAATTCCCTCCTCCCTTCTACTCCCCTCTCTTTTTTGACCTCCTCACTCCCCTGCTCCCCTTGGTTAATGCCTTCTGACTTTCTCAGTAGGATTAGATAGAATTCAATATCCCAATGGATATAGCTACTCTTCCCTCTCAGGATTATTTCTGCTGAGAGTAAGGTTTAAATAGTACCTCTTAATGCTCTCTTCCTCTCCTTCTTATAATAGTATTCATCTCCTTCCCTTTCCATGCTCTCTTTGTGTGCTATAGAATATCCTATTTTTCTTATTCATTCAAATTTCTCTTGTTGCCATCTACTATTCACCCTCCTCTTTTTTCCCCACCCTGACTCATCTTAGACCATTTAGTGCTCCAACCTCTCCCTAGAAGAATAATTCTTCTAATTACTGTAATAGTGAATACAGTTTTTGAAAATTACACCTAACATTTCTCCATATAGGAATACAAATAATTTGATCTTATTAAAGCCTTTAAAGAGGCAAATTTAAAAAATAAGAGTTTTTTTTTTCTTTCCCCTCAGTTTCTTATTTACTTTTTCAGGTTTCTTTTGGTTTTTGTGGTTGAATATCGAACTTTCCATTTAGTCCTGGTCTTTTCTGTGCAAATATTTGGAAATCTTCTATCTTGTCAAATGTCCATACTTTCCCCTGGAAGTATATAGTCAGTTTTGGTGGGTAGGTGATCCTTGGTTGTAGACCCAGTTCTCTTGCCTTTCTGAATATCACATTCCAAGGCTTGAGGTCCTGTAGTGTGTACTTTGTGTAGCTGCTACTGCATCTCTCAGCTCCACTCCAGTGTCCAAGGTCTTAGTTTTTCAGCCTCCTGGGGTCTCAAGTCTTACTGCTCTCATGGGCAAGCTCCTAGTAGTGCCAGCTAGCTGCCATGGGACTAGATTTTGTGCTCCTGCTCTCTCTAACTCTGTAGCACAGTCTCTGCCTCTAGTACTGTGGGTGGGGGAGGGATGATCTGCTCATGTTTTGATGGGAGATATTTCCCCCCCTTATGGCATGGAAGTGCCCAAATCCCACATACCTTCAATTCTGCACTCTATTGTGGGGTCCCTTCTTTCATCTGGATTTGTTTTTGGGTTTTTTTGGAGGTACTTTATATCTGTTGGTAAGGAGAGAAAGTCACCCTGTCTCTTACTCTGCCTCCCAGAAGTCCAGGTATATGTTTTTAAATGATAGATCTAGAAAATGAAAGAGTATGTAATAGAGCGGGGATCAGCAACCTTTTTGGCCATGAGAGCCATAAACACCACATTTTTTAAAATGTAATTTTGTGAGAGCTGTACAGTGCTCACAGTGTGAACCCCTGTAATAGCGCCTGAAAAAAAAATTTACTTTATGGCTTCTGCAGAAAGAGCCAGATATGGCTTGAGAGCCATATGTTGCCGATCCCTGTAATAGAGTATGAATAAAAAATACGAAGTTCAGTCCTGTAAAGTAATGTCAGGATAGATAAAGTTCAGAAAGAACTTAGGCTGGGAAAGAATGCTCTAAAGCAGGGATGGGTAAACTACAGCCCACTGGCCAGATGTGGCCCCTTGAAATGTTTTATCCCACCATGCAACATTATTCCTAATCTGATGAATACAATGAGTAGGATACAATACAATGAGACTTAGAAACATACTGACAGATGAACATTTCCTTTCCTTTGGCCCCCTCTTTAAAAAGTTTGCCCATCACCGCTCTAAAGGGAATGAAAGAAGGTATAGAGCTGCTCCATATCATGGATAGCATGATGAAAAGAAATAAGACCTAAGCAATTCTAAGTTTGTTTCTGTTTACTATGTCAAGGATACTGGTCTTTGGACTCAGCGAACAAATATGCCTGATGGGAACTGAAATATAAAACAAGAGAATTAGTAGTTGCCTTTGATGAGATCAAGCTGGCGGGCCCAAAGAAGTGATACCCCTCTGATACTGAAAGAAGAGACAGCTGCAATTTCTGAGCCATTGTTAGTAGTGTTTGAAAGAACTTTGAGGATGGAAAAGGTACCACTGAGTTGGAAAAGGGCCAAGATTATTGCAAAAGGAGAGAGTAGAGTTGGCAATCTACATACTAATTATTTTGAATTTGATTCTTGGGATTATTCTAATTCATATTATTTAATGGATAATGAGTGAAAACCTAGAAAAGGAATTAATGATCAAACAGAGTCAACATGGTTTCACCAAGAGTAGATCAGACCAGATCAACTTCATTTACTATTTTGACAAGATTTCCAAGTTGAAATACCTTAAATTCAATAAAATATTTGGCCAAGTCTTTTATGTTATCCTTGCAAATAAAACAGAGAAATGTTTGTTAGACAATAGCATAGTTACTTTAATTTGTAACTGGTTAAACAAATCAAGTCTAAAAGTAGCCTTTGAAGTTTCGAAATCAATTCAGAAAATCTTTAAAGTCCTATAGGAAGAATAGCTAGATGGCTTAGCCTATTGAGAGCCATACCTAAAGATGGGAGGTCCTGGGTTCATATTTGAACTCAGGCATTTCCTAGCTGTGTGACCCTGAGCAAGTCACTTAACCCTAATTCCCAATCCCTTACTACTCTTTCTTTCTTGGAATCAGTACACACTATGATTCTAAGATGGAAGGCTAGGGTTAAAAGAAAATTCTACAGGAATCTGTGCTTGGTCTTGGTAATTAAGGATGTTTATCTATTATCAAGTCAAATCAACAAGCATTTATAAAGTACTTACTTTGTGGCAAGCACTGTACTAAATATTGGAGATGCAAAGAAAGGTAAAAACGATATCTACCCTCAGGAAGTTGTATGTCTGGGTTTTGAAGATGATGATGCTCTTGTTAGCAACAGGGAATTTAAGTGAAGTTAGAAAGAAAGAAGGCTTTTGGGGGAGGAAAGATAATGACTTCATTATGAATTGGATAAGGGCATAACTGAACTGGCATACTTAACAGATTTGTAGATGACACAAAGCTAGGAGGAGAAGTAAAAAAAGACTTTTTGACTTTGAGTCAGAAAAATATGAATTTAAGTCACATCTCAAACACTTTATAGCTGTGTGACTCAGTGTTAATCATTGAACTTCTCTATGCCTCAATTTTGTCATCTGTGAAATAGGAATAATAATAGCATCTTCCTCACAAGGTGGTGATATGGATTGAATAAGGTAGCCTATGCAATGTGCACTCTAGACCTTAAACCCTATATAAATAAAATCTCTGATGATGATGATTGTGATAAAGTTAAGAGCAAAAAATATCTTGATGGGCCAAATTAAATAATATAACAATTAACAGGAATAAATAGTACAGTTTAATTTTAAAAGTCATCTGCAAAAATGCAAGATGAGGGAGGCAAGATTAGGTAGCAATTAGTAGACAAAAGGCACGATATTAACCAAGAAATATAATATATTAGCCAAGAAATGCCATTTGATTTTATTCTGCCTTGAGAGACATAGTTTCCAAGAATAAAGAGGTGATAGGTTATTGATAGGCTGATAAGAATTCAGAAAAGGACAGCTGGTATGGTGAAGGGCCATGAGAAGTTCAGTTAGAAAATTTAATATTGTTTACCCTGGAGAAGAGATGACTTAGGAGAGCTGTGGCACTTGCCTTAAAGTATTTAAAGTTTTTTCATTCCATTAAAAAGGGATTAGACTTAGTCTACTATGGCCCAAGGCCCAAAGCAGGAGATGGGTTTGACATTTGGAAAAAACTTCTTAATAATCAGAGCTTTAGAATGTATTAGTTGGAGGTTGGGAAGGGGGAAATAGTGATTTCTCCAGTCACTAAAAGTCTTGAAACAAAAGACCAGATGACCATTTGCCATAATATTGTTCAGTTGTGGCCAACTCTTTGTGGCCCCTTTGAGGGTGTTTTCTTGGCAAAGATACTGGAGTGGTTTGTCATTTCCTTCTCCAGCTCATTTTACAGATGAAGAACTGAGGCAAACAGGGTTAAGTGACTTGCCCAGGGTCACAGAACTAGTAAGTGTCTGAGGCTAGAATGGAACTCAGGAAGATGGGTCTTCCTGACTCTAGACCTGGTACTCTATCAACTACATCACCTAGCTGTCAGAATGAGGGTTGTTTTAATGAGAGTTCTTATTAGGATTAAATTAGGATGCCTCTGAGGTCCCTTCCACCTCTAAGATTCTATGAAAACAGAAGTATGCTCACTCTATATCTTCACTGGCTATCTCCCTCAAGCCTGGAATCTCTTCTCCCTTTTCTCCATCTCTTAGAGTCTTCTAACTTCAATAGTCAGCTAAAATACTACCTTTTGTCAGAGCCCTTTTCTGCGTGTCCTATCCCACTCCCAACCCACCAGCTGCTCATGTCTACCCTTCTAAAGGAACTTTCCCCCTATTCTTGGCATCTATCTTGTATATACCTATTTATATTCATTTTTTTCATCCATTAAAATGTAAGCTCCCGGAGGGCAAGGATGTTTCTTTTTAATATATATCCCACTACTTGGCACAGTGTCAGGCATATCTTTTAAAAATGTCTTCTATTTATGACCACCATTCTTTACCCCCATTATGACTAATTCATAATAAATAAGGAAAAATGTCATCAAAATGAAGATGGTAATAAATATTATGATGACATTTATTAACTGTAGGTCCTTCAGTATGGAAGGGAAGTGTGTAAATTCATCTTGTCAGAAGCTTAAATGTTTTGTTTATTTTTTCCACTTTTTAAAGCAATGGGTGTCTTAGAAGAGGCAAATGTCGAAACATGTGCTTAAGAATAGTCAATGGTGATGGTTTGAGGGGAAAAGAAATGTAAATAAAATGAGGATTGATTTAAAAGATTTATAGAAATTTATACAATCTATGCTTATTCTAATTAGTAAATGCTTCTAATTCATCAATAAGATACAGTAAAGAAACTTTTACAACACATATGGTAGAATTTTTTAATTTATAAATTTAAACTTTATTTATAATAAAATTAATTTAATATTTTTAATCACAAATTTTAAAAATGCTTTTCTGGTTTTCTCTCAATGTAGGTTTTGTTCTATTAACAACATCTACTTGAGTACAAAGGATAATGGAGGAAAAATCTAATTTATTTAGGTAGTCACAATAGTGTAGAAATTTTAATCATCATAACTTCGAATGGTCTCTACTGCCTAAATACTCTTTGCAATGGATCTAAAATAGAAATATTAGAAGTAAGCAACCCAGAGAGCAACCTCCACCCTTCCCTCCTTTTCCTTTGTTTAGTTTTGCCAATGGCTTGGACCACCTGTGTTGAGGACAACTCCCAGCCTTTCCTGGCTAACTCAGTCAACACTAGCACTTGATCAAATGGTGAATAGGCGTTTATAATGTTCCTGATAGAGCCAGGTCATTGTTTCCTGTATCCAATGAGAGAAATACTGTGGAAGGGTTTGGGGGTCAAAGGAGCTATGGGATGGAATTTGCTGCCTCAGCACATCATTGGCCAATAAAATTGATGAATACTGAATTAAAAGTGTAACTAAGACAGTTAAAATAGAGAGGGGAGTGTTTTACTCTTGAAATTTAGGAGTATGGGTTTTTTGATTAGTGTTTCCATGTAATAGTTACATAGGAGAAGGCGTGTGTGTGTGTGTGTGTGTACATACATAAGAAAATATTTCCTAAGCCAGAAGAGTATGCCTAGCTCTACTGTAAACAGTCTCAATACTATTGTGTGTCTTAGACCCCAGTATATTACCATACTCTTTGACAGAGTATGTCAGTTAAAATGGATAGATAGATAGATAGATAGATAGATAGAGAGAGAGAGAGAGAGAGAGAGAGAGAGAGAGAGAGAGAGATAGGATTATATAATCCTATATTCAACCTTTCAATCTATCAAGGCATCAAGAATACCACAATGGGATATAATAAGTAAGAGTTTTGAAGAGGTTGAGCTCCAAAACACCCAGTATTGGCTGAGTTAAACAAAATTGTGAAGCAGGCAAAGTTGACCTCAGACATCTCTATATTACTCTTTCTAAGACCAGCCTTTGGTTTTGGTAATCTCCACATCTCCCCCTCATCCTCCCACTCCAGGGTCTCAATGGGATTATAAAACTCAGCTGCTCAGAGTTTCTCATAGAGCCATCCCACTATATTTTGTCCTTCCTGGGAAGATCCCATCTCTTTACTGAAATCGAATTAAATTAAGAAATTTTCAAAAAAGCTAATGCAATTGCCTTTACCTGCTCACTATCTTCCAAAGCAAATTTTTTCCTTAAAGATTTCCAATATTTACTTTTTAATAGATTAATTCATGAGAGTCAACTCAATATGGAAAATCTACATCAAAGTCAGGAAATCCCAAGCCTTCTCTTTGACACAATGGTTTTGTGACCTTGGTAACTCATTTAATCTCATAATGTACTAGAAATTGTAGGACACATGCTAACTTGCATAGATAAAAAGAGTATTCTCATTGGGAGTTCCCCATGTCAGTAATCAGAGGTCCAAACAAAATAAATAAATAGATAATACAGAACTGAGTATTCCCAACAGCTAATAAAATTTTTTTAAAAAAAAGAGCAGAGCCATAAAACTGCTTATTTCTTAACTTTGTTATTAAATTAAACACTTCACAAAAACTGACAGATATATTGATATATGTACATATATAACAAGTATATGTTTAAACTTTATCTTTCTACCAAGAGATCACTAAACTGACAGATTAATTCTCCTAGTTTTACTCCTTTCTCTATACTTACTTTGCTACCCCACTCTTCCTATCTTGTGAATAACATTTCATTTATCCAGAGTCCCAAGGTTGTCTTTTTCAAAGTTATCACTGTTCCAAGAAAACTTCAGGACCAGTTTCTCCCTTAAATCTAACAAAAAACTAAAGTAATTTAGTTTAGGGTAGTACATACATCAGAATACAATGAACTGGCTCAACCTTGCCAAATTAATCTACTCATATACTCTTCACAAATTATACAACTATGATATCTGAACAGCAATCTGACTAACATCAAATATAAGTATAAACTACTCCTGATGATTCATTAATTCAGTAAATACTTAGTCAGTGCTATTGCATATCAGGCACTGTGGAGAATACAAAGAAAAATAAGGCATAGTACATAACCACAAAGTTCTTGCAATAACAGGATTTAATGCTAAAAGAGACCTTGGGAATTGTCTATTCAAATCTTCTAATTTTAAAAGTGGGAAAACTGAGACCCAGAAATGAAATGTTTTACCCATAATTAGTAAATAGCAGAACTGGGATTCAAACCCAGGTTCTCTGACTTCAAATGCACCAGTCTTTTTATTCTATCAAAATCTTTTTACTGAATTAATAGTTCTCATAATCACTTCTTATGAGTAAATGATTAATACAATCCATTGGTTTTTGTTTATCTTTTTAACAGGCTGCTTTTACTGGAAGTTCAAGAATACTGTTGGTGGTTGACTTGTTACCAAATATCAAGGTTATAGTTATCCCTAATTCCTCCTACTTTAAGTGGTTATCCAAGTTACATTCCTTTTGGCAGGGAGGTATGTGTGTACAGAGCAGAGTTTGTGGGGACAGAGGAAAACCTTTCTGAATGTTTCCTGTAGTACTTGAAACTAAAAATGTGACAAGATGGAGCACTCAAGAAAGTGACTTCTAAATAAAACCCCATTAACAATGTCTGTTTATTTTCATCCTTGAGTATCTCCAGAATGGGCCAGGAGTTGACAGGGTGTACAGAAGAGGCATTTCCTCTTCCTGAAGAGCTGGCACATTCTCTCTGCCATAAAGAAGGCAAACATCCCGAATCTCTTCCATGATATCTTAATCTTATCATGAGACTCTTCCAGAAGATCTCAGTGCTTGCAGTACTTATAGAGATGGGTAGAATCCAACAGACTTATTAACTATCCAAATTAAGCAGTGCCTGCCTAGTCTCACAAGAGAAAAAGCAGCAATATTTGAATTCCTTTTGGAAACCTCATTGAAACCTAAAATTCTTTCTCAACTTTATCTTGATTTCTATCTCCTCACCAGAAAGTATACTGGCAAAAGAGTAACTTGTGTTGTCCTCAACATTCCAGAGCACCTTTCAGGGCTGGACTCCTGCAGAGGACAATTGGGCTTTTGGCCATGGTCTGTCATGTGAATTTCATATTTAGCTGTTTTTTCAAAGGAAAAAAGAGCTGTTCTAGCCTGCCCAATAGGCACATGCATAGAGTGTCTAAGATAAAAAGAAAAGAAAATCTACCTTAAATCCCTTCTCTTGCAGATAGATTTTTTTCTGCCTCTTTCTTTCTCATATCTTTAGTATCAGATTATGGATGACCACGATATGTACTTCATAGATAATTTCCTATAAAACTGACATGAATTAGATTTTTTTAAAATTATCTTTTACAAGCTGCTTTTATTAGAAGTTAAAGAACATTAGTGGCATATTACCAAATACCAAGGCTATAGTTATCCCCAGTTCTTCCTGTTTTATTGAGTCTTCATTTTTAAAAATCTCCTCTCCTCTCTTTCCCAGAATTATCTCTTGTAATAAAGAATAAAAACAAAGAGAAAAAATTTACAAAATCGACTAACAGAACAACCAAGCTTACCATTCTCAGTAGTGTTTTCAACCCATAATTCCCCATTTTCAAAATAGGGAGACACACACAAGCTCACATATCTTTTTCAGGGCCAAATGAGCATAATTTCACAATATTTAGGTTTGTTTTCATAATTGTGGTTTTTATTTATATTTCTATTTTCATCACTGTATGTTGTTTTCCTAATTTTGCTTACTCTATTTTGCACCAGTTCCTACTATTCTTTCTCTATTTTCTGGATTCTTCATAGTCATCATTTCTGACAATGCAAAAATATTTTTTTATATTCATATACCATAACTTGCACCATGCATGCAATCAATGGGCTGTTTCAAGTTCTTTGCTATAATATATGCTCTTAGGTATTTGGTATATATAGGGTTTTTCTCCCTTGTGGTTGACAACATTGGGATAGGCATGTGAGCCCGGCAATAGGATCTATGGATCAAAGTGCATGGACATTTTAGCTACTTTCTTAGCATGATTCCAAATTATATGCCATGGTTTTCAGAACAATTCACAGCTCCATCAATTCACAATACAGTATGCCTGTCTTTCTACTACCCTTCCAAATATGAATATTCCCTTCTTTTCTCAACTTTGCCCATTGAATAGATATGAGTTAAAACATCAGTTATTTTGATTGCATTTCTCTTATATTTAGTGATTTAGAAGAGTATTTCATATCTTATTAATAATGTGCAAGTCCTTTAAAACAGTTTATTCATATTCCTTGACTTCTTAATCATTGGTATTCCCTGCATATCTTGACTGTCAGACTCTTATCAGAGATACTGAATGCAAATATTTTCCCACTTGATAAGCTTTCCTTCTTATCATAGTTTTATGTAAAAGCTTATCAATTTCATACAATCAAAATTATCTCTACTTATAATAGCCTCTACCCCTTGTTTCATTGATAACTCTATCCCTAGCCTTAACTGTGAAATGTAAACAATCTAATTTTTCTCTAAAATTTTCATGGTATAGCCTTTAATATTTGAGTCTCATATGTATTCTGGTATTATTATGATTTATTCATTTTTATGTTTTTTAAATACTTAACTTTCATTTTCAAATCAATACTGTGTATTGCTTCCAAGCCAGAAAAGCTTTAAAGGTTAGGCAATGAGAGTAAAGTGACTTGCCCAGGGTGAAACAAGTAGGAAGTGCCTGGAGCCAGATTTGAAACTAAAACCTCACATCTCTAGACCTCACTCTCAGTCCATTGAACTACCTCATTGCCCCAAGACTGCCTTTAATAAAGACTTTTGAATATGTCCCTGTCTTTGTGGACCATCCTTCTACGGAATTAAGCCCTCAAGTATGATAATCCAGGAATATATTGTGTAATTCAGTAAAGTATCACAGAAAATAGTATGTCATTTCTCTGACAGAATCATTAAGTTTTAGAGCCAAGAGTTCTTTAGCCTTCATCTAGTCCCCCTTGTTTTATAGATAAGCTAACTGAAATAAAATGATTTTCCCAAGATTACAAAGCTAGCAAGTAGAAGAGAGCAGGGATTTGAAATTCATGTCCTTGGATTCCAAATTCTGTATTTATTTCACTCTACCACATTACCACTAATAGCAGACAGTGGGAACAGTGTTTATATCATTATTCTAGTGTATCAATATTTTCAGGAGGGGAATTCCAGATTCATGAGGCTTGACTGAACTTAACCCAAGGAGGTGATTTGTGTGCAATACACAAGCCTATAAAGCATGCAAAGATCCCTCAGGAAGTAAACTAAAAAAAAATGGAAATCTTGCAGCAAGATAAATGCAACCAGAGTAAAGGCAAGAATGAACCTCTGAGATCTTGTAGCTAGAAACAAAATGTGTGTTTTCATTAATAACACAATAAATCAGTTCAAGTCAAACCATACCTCAAAAGAAAAAAAAAAGTCTTAAAGTCTTTGAAAGTTTTGACTTAGGTAAAAACAAAAATCAGGTGCTCTTTTATATAAACTTTTTAGTAAAAATAAAATAAAATTCACTGAGTGTGCTTATGAGACCTTAACCTGAGTAATCTCTCTATTAGCAATATTTTCTCTGAAATGAATAGAGCAAAGAATATTTGAATCATGATTCACCAAATCTAAAGTTTTTCAGGGAAAGAGAGAAAAAGATCCTGCATTTTTTCCAGACCTTGTCCAGGCTCTGCAGTAAATGTGTGATTCAGATCAGATTTTCCATTGCACACAAGCAGTAGTGTGTGAGTTTGAGCAGGCATTTTAGGTCAAAGATGGGCCAAATCAGCTCTGGACCCCAATCATAAACTTCTGAAAACATGTCCTAGTTGTGGGGTTCACTTTTTTAGGGGATTGTGGTTCTCTTCCAGTTTCCACACATCTTTGTATTTTATGACACAGTCTAAGAGAGCACATGGATTGATTAAATTATGGTAAAAACTTATACCACTTCCCTGCTGTTCCAGAGTAGAATGAGAAGCCACAATGGGAATCTCTTTCTATCTGAGTTTTGAAGATGGCAAAGGTCAACAGGAGACAATTACCAGAGCTAAAACCTCCCATTTAATTTTTTTCTTCTATTATATTTGGATAAGAGGAGCTAAAAAGAAAAGGAATATATATTTTCCCCCTGTGTTCCTAGTACAATAGATCCTAGTACAATACTTGGTCTATAGAAGATATTTTTTTAAAATTGTTGATCAATTGATTGTCTGAACTGGGATGGAAAGGGAAGGAAAGAAAACCAGAGAGCCCATAGGTTTCCTTAACAACCAATGTACACTGATCCTTATTGGAGAGCCCTGCAGGAGGGTAGAGATCTTTATGGTGTAAGATGAGGATATTTCTAGAAGTAGTAGTTAGGTGCCATAGTAGATAGAATGCTGGACCTGGAGTTAGGAAGACCTGAATTCAAATTCATCCTCAAATTCACCACAATTAGCTATGTGACCCTGAGCAATTTTATACCATTTTAATCAATTTTACCATCATCTGCCTTAGTTTTCTCAACTGTAGAATAGATATAATAATATATTCTATCTCAAAGGATTGTTGTGAGGATAAAATGAGGTAATATTTATAAAGCATTTAGCCCAAATGGCAAATAGTAGGGGTAACTTACTCCCTTCCCAAACTACATGGACATTTAGGGATATTCCTTTGATGATTATTAATTCTACATTCCTAGTGTAGGATAAAGGATTGGACTTGTGACTTCATAGAGGGAATTCTGATATGAGAGCACTCCCTCTCAATACAAGTTGGCACCTGATCTGTAATTTATAGTCATAGAAGGTTATGCACTGATAGATCAAGTGGCTTGTCCACAGTCACACAGCCATTATATGTCAAAGTTGGAACTTGAACCCAAGTCTTCCTGATTCCAAAGCCAGCTCTCCATCTGTTACTTCACAATGCTACCCTTCTTGCCTAGATTATATTTGGCCAAACATTTATACAGGCAGGGCAATGTGGGCATTTGATGCATTTATTTAAATAACTAAGTCCCATAAAGCCTGATATACAGTTGGGGGCATGGAATAGCTCTTGACTTCATGCCAAGTGACTGCCTTTTTTTTTCTCTTGATAAAATTCTTTGGATGTTTACTTGCATGCACTTAACTTCATGTATATATAGATAGATGCACCTCCTATATTTGGGAATTTCTTTTTAAGATGAATGACAATTAGCTTTGTTTTATGCTTTAAAGTTGGAGAGAAAATCTCCAAGAGCCTGCTAATAATCTATTTGGTATTTACTAGATAAGGACACCTATTCATCTGTTTCCACACTGGCCTATATCTTGTGCACCATGAAGACTTTCATAGAAAAATGTTTTGCTATAAAACAAGCCCAAGAACTATACAAAAATTATTATAAAATGCTTTTTACACAAATAAAGTCAGGTTTAAATATTTGAAGAAATGTTAATTGTTCCTGAGTGGGCAGAGCCAATATAATTAAAATGATGATCCTATCTATATTGATCTATTTATTCCATTTAGATTTATATATGATAGGAGAAAAATTTATGAATAAACAAGAGATAGAAAGCATCGTGAAATAAAAAATGTATAATTTTGAATATATTAAATTGAAAAGGTTTTGTTCAAATAAAACTAATATAACCAAAATTCAAAGAAAAGCATGGTTGGAGAATACTGTTTATAGACAGTTTCTCACATAGGGGCCTCAGGGTAATATTTTTGTTTAATATATAAGAAATGTGAAACATTCCCAAATTGATAAATGATTAAGAGATATGGACAAAGAAATTCTAGATAAAGAAATACAAGTTTTAGATGACTATATGGGAAAATGCTCTAAATCATTATTGATTAAAGAAATGTAAATCAAAACAACTTTAAGATACCATCTCAAACCTATCAGACTGGTTAAAATAATAAAAGGGCAAAATGACAAGTGTTGGAGGGAATGTGGAAAAATAAAGATAATAATACCTAATTGATGAAACTGTGAACTAATCCACCAACTGAGGTATAGCTGAACACTTTGTGGTATATAGCTGTAATTAAATATTATTGTGCTGTGGGAAATGCCAAACATGATGATCACAAAAAGAACATAGTAAGACTTATATGAAGTAATTCAAAGTGAAATAAGCTGAACCAGAAGAATGTTATGCACAAGCACAAAAATAATGTCAACTGTGAATGATTTAACTATTATGAACAAGGTAAGAATCCAGGACAATTCCAAAGAACTCTTGATGAAAAAGAATATCCCCTGCTATTGAAGGAATAGTCAGAGTCCAAATGCAGACTGAAACAGACCATTTTTCACTTTATTTCCTCCATGAATTTTTCTTTAACAAAAGTGATATGGGGCTTGTTTCACAATATGAAGAACAGGGAAATATGAATTATATGATAAGATATGTACAATCTACATCATATTACCTCCCTTCCTGGGGAGTGGTGAGGAATTGGAGGGAAGAGAAAAAAATGAGACATATTTTTTGGAAATAGCTGCTGTGAGAATTTGTTTCTCTTTGATAAACACATTTATTGTAATTTATTTCACATTTATAACAATATATTGTTGTTATGTTATATGTTATATTATGCGATATATACAAATAGATGGGGTAACAAAAAAATTCCAGATTTTCTGGTACAGACTGAAAAATAGAAATGTAGATCAGTAGAACAGAAAAGACATACAACAAGCAGTAAAAAAATGATTACAGTAACTTTGTGTTTGACAAAATTTGGGGTCCAAGTTTTATGATAAGAATTCACTATTTGGTCAAAATTGCTGGGATGATTGGAAAGTAATTTGGCAGAAATTAGGTTTAGAAAAATATCTTTCCCCTTTCACTAAGATAAGGTCAAAATGGATACATGACCTAGACATAAAAGGGGATATTATATGCAAATTAGAACAGAAAATATGCTACCTGTCAAATTTATGAGTAGAAAAAGAATTTATGACTAAACAAGATATGGAGAGCATTGTGAGATGTAAGATGAGTAATTTTGAATACATCAAGTTACAATGTTTCTGTACAAATGAAACTAATATAGCCAAGATTAGAAGGAAAGTAAAAATTAGTGGAAATTTATAGACAGTTTCTTTACTAGAGGTCACATATCTAAAAAATATAGAAAACTTTGTTAAATTTATAAAAGAGTCATCCCCCTGTTGATTAATGGGCAAAGACATAGACATTTTAGATGAAGAAATTGAAGTCTTATATAGGCATATAAAATGGTCTAAATTACTGATTAAAGGAATGAATATCAAACAATTTTGAGATATCATCTCATACCTAACAGAGTGGCTAAAATGATAACAGGCTAAAATGACAAATGTTGGAAGGAATGTGGAAAAATGGAAATACTAATACATTGTTGGTGGAACAGAAGATTAATCCAATCATTTTGGAGAGCAATTTGAAAATATTCCCAGAGTTAAAAAAACTGTATACTCTTAAATCCAGCAACTGCTAGGCCTATTTCCCAAGGAGATCAGTGGGCAAAGGGAAAAATCTATATGTTATAAGATATTTACAAGAGCTCTTTCTGGGGTGGCAATAAACTGGAAATTGAGGAGATGTCCATCAATTGGGGAATGGTTGGACAAATTGTGATATATGATTGTGATAGAATACTATCGTGCCCTGAGAAAGATGAGCAGGTTAATTTCTTTTAAATCTTGGAAAGATCTACATGAAGTAATGAAAAGTGAAATGAATAGAACCAAGATAACATTACAAAGAGCTATAGAATTAATATTTAAAGAATAACTTGTGAATGTCTGCCTCCAGAGAATAAACTGAAAAATAAAACATGAAAGACACAATTTACATATATACACATACTTTTTGTTGGGTAATACCTTCTTTGATGGGGAGGGGAGGAGGGACTGAGATATCTGGGTATAAATTTTATTGAATAAATAATTAAAAAAATAAAAATATGATTTGCCTATTGCCCCAGGGATAGGGAAGTGCAGTGATGATCAGATGAGATAATGTATGCAAATTGGCTTCTATTTTAGCATGAAAAGCTATAAGATTAAGAGATTGCTGTTGTTATTTTTATTATTATTAAAATCATATGGATGTAGATGCTTGTGTTGTTCAAGCATATTCCCTAAGAATTTGGCATGCAGAGTGAAATCCCCACAGATGATTAGGGAATGAACTAACATTCTAGGGACTGATGATATTTATAAGAAAATACTTAGCTCACACCTTCTAATCCCAGTGGAGAGGAGTAGGGTCTCTGTTTACCCAGTATACTTTTTTATCTTGCTGAGTGGAGGACCTCTCCAATAGTGGACAGCGGAAAGTATATCCTGTGTGAATAGATGAAGCAGAGTTTTTTCTGGCTTCAACCAAGGAGCATAATTTACTTATTTAGGATGGAATTTTATTTGTACGTCAAGAGTCATCCAGCCAGGATAAGAGTCATGTGAAAAAAAGAATCCCAACCACCACAGCACTGGCAAAAAATCACATTTTCACAGGTTAGCAATAAAGTAAAACATTTTTCATTCTTGCCTTCAAATATTGGCACCACCAAAGGACAGTTCACTGGTATAAGGGAAGCACAAAATGGAGAGTAGTAACATGAGAGAAGGCTGATTGTGAATGTTGGAAAAGGCAGAATATTGTTGGCTTCCTATCTGGGATCCATCCTTTTAAAGACCTTAAGCAAAATTGATTAGCCTTAATAAACATTTTGTTTTTTATGTCTCCCTCTGTGATTGTCTTTATCTTCCTATCCTCTTTTTCTCTTTTCCTTCTCTCCTTCTTCTCTCCCTTCCATTCTCCCTTCACTTCTTTGTTGTTTCCTCCCTCCTTCCTTTCCTCCCTTCCTACCTTCCTTCCTTCCTTCCTCCCTCCCTTTCCTTTCCTTGTCTTCTTTCCATCCTTCCTTCCTTCCTCCCTCCCTTCCTCCCTGTCTTGCTCCCTCCCTCCCTTCCTTCCTTGCTTCCTTCCTTCCTTCTTTCTTCATCTGTCTCTATCTCCTTATCCCTTTCTCTAACTTTTTCTCTTATTCTTTGTCTCTCTCACATTGCACATTTTCCTATCCATTAAGATTTATAATCTCCTGCCAACTACATCGCTGGAGCAAGTTTTCCCTTCAATTTAACAATGCACATATTAGTCTGTAATGTACTCATAAAACCTTCCCAGATAGTGTTTATGAAATGAATTTCTCCAAAGGACCCAAGCTGAACAGAAATACAGTATATGTAGTCTGGAACCAAGTAGCTGTCATGCCTTTATTAGTCTTGTTCCAATGAAAGGTCAAGTTCAGTGAATTCCATTTCTCTAAGTTTAGACAATGAGCTCCCCTGGGGATCTTGGTGACAAATACCACCACCACTGAATTTCTGGTTTGCTTACTATTTTGTATAACTACAATCTTTTTCGAGTCCGTTCTGATCCGTTAACTTAGACAATTCATTTACATTTTCCCACCAATTTCTAAACTCAAGAAGTTTGTAAATTTGACATGGCACCCATACACACATAGCTTAAAAAGGAAGGAAAAAAGATATATCTGCAGTGAAGAAAATGAGAATATTTTAATCATTCTTTCATAACTACTTTTGTTGAACAGTTGGTTTAAATTTCCAAATCACCCTCATTTCAAAGGGACAGTATCAAAACACATGCAAAAAATAAAAGTCTAAATAAAGCACAATAAATTATTTCACTGCTTAGGTATTAGATTTCAAAGGGAGAAGAGAGTACACATAAGGATATTAGAGTAGACTATATTGGATCTTTGGGAATTGCTGTCAGATATTGATGAAAACAGAGAGACTGTAGGAGATCAGATAAAAGAGAGAAATGATTACATTTGGAAGAACAATGTGAAATACAGGGCCAACAGAGATTTCAAATGTAAGCTAATAGCAATCCACCAAAGAACAAAGTTGGAGACAGTCCCACATATTTAACCACATTTACAATCATTCAGCATCTGTAAAAATTTTTACATAGCATTTTTCCTCATTTCAAAATTTGCAAAATACATATTTAATAGGTTTAGCATGTCAGTCGGCAATTTAGGCCACAGCCAGTGAAAAAACTGAATATATGCTTTAAAAGGGAGTTAGGGAGGGGCTTTGTTTTGATGCATCTGCCATTATCTAAGCCTATCCAAGCTATAAAATAGCCAGCCTGGAGAATACTAGATTCATAGTTATAAGATGCCATAACCACTACCCTTCTATATGTTTTGATAGTCATACACATGGATGAAAATTCCTCATTTGTAATTCTCTTTTCCAGAAGTTTCCCATTACTTGGAACATGGGACAATGATGGTCTTATTTCAAAATGCTTCCTCTCCTTTTCTCAAGGCCATACCCCTAAAGAATAAGACACAAGACATCTCTTTCCTGTTATGGGTCTTCTTTAGTGACAAGTTTGCTTGTTTGAAGATTGATATGTCCCAGCTTCCAATGTTTGCTCAAAAACATGAGCAAACACATGTGCCTCAGTAGTTGAATATGACTGGGAGAGTTACTTTATAATCAGCCTGGTTCTTCATATATGTATACAAATATGTGTGTATGTATATATGTTAATGTGTATATAAGTATATGTTAAACCAGTGATGGGCAAACTACGACCTGTAGTTCAGGGGCCCAGATGCAGCCCCCTGAAATGTTCTATCCTGCAGTGCAACATTATTCCTAATCTGACAAATACAATGAGTAGGATACAACACAATGAAATTTTGAAAGAGTTGCCTTAGAAACAGACTGACAGATGAGCCTTTCATTTCCTTTGGCCCCTTCTTTAAAAATTCTGCCCATCACTGTGTTAAACTCTTAACTGATCAAAGGTAGAAGAGCAGTTAGGGCTTGACAAATTAGCTTAAGTGACTTGCTCAGGGTCACACAAGTAGAAAATGTCTGAGGTTAGATTTGAATACAGGTTCTCCTGACTCTATCCACTTAGCCATCTAGTTATCCCTTAGCAGCTATATTCATTATCTATATCAGAAAAGGAAAGCATGCATAACTGTTCTCACCTTGAATAGTCCTGGTATGAACTGGCTTCTATTTTTGCTAGGTTATATGGATGTAGTCACAATTTATATGGACTTGGTTTTCTACTTGCCTCACATGTTATCCTTCCCACTCTACTTCCTTCCCAATTATCAGTAAATTCTCTAATAGACTATATTGGGCAGAGAGGGAGGATGAAAGTGTAAAAGGTAAATCAGAATCAGTCAACAATAAATATTTGTGAAATAATTACTATGAGTCAGGTAACACACTAAGTGCTAATAATACAAAGAAGGTAAAAATGGGTTTCTACCCTCAAGGAACTCACTTACTAATAGGGAAGATTACATGTAAATAACTGTGAACATACAAGAAGGAAGGTAATCTCAGAAGAAATGCATTCATTACGTGTGATGAGGGATAGGGATAAACTATGAAGAAATACTGAGGGAAACAACAAATAAAGGAAATATTTATAACAATAATAACTGACATTTATATAGAAATTTTAATTTTAGCAAAACATGTTATTCATAAAATTTTCTCACTTGATCTTCACAATAACTTTGCAAGGTAAGTACTATCAGTTTTATCTCTTGAACATTCAACTATATGTGAAGCACCATAAAGCATGGTTCTTGTAATATCACAGGGACAATAAGATATAAAAATCATAATAAAAGGCAATATATGGCAGATGCCTCATAAGTGTTACCTTTAAAATGAGCTGGAGAAGGAAATGGTATCTGAAATCTTTTCAAGTTCTAAAAAGTATATGATTGTAAAACTTTAAAAATTATATATCCATGAATATCTACAAAATGAATGTTGTTCCTCAATCATTTCAGTCATACCTGACTCTCTTTTACCCCATTTGGGATTTTTTGGCAAAGATACTAGCATTGTTTGTCATTTCCTTCTTCATGTCATTTTACAGATGGAAAAACTTAAGGAAACAGGGTTAAGTGACTTGATCAGGGTCATATAGCTAATAAATGTCTGTGGCCAGTTTTGAACTCATGAAGTCTTAGTCTTCCTGCTTCAAAGCTCAGTGCTCTATCTACTGCACCAATGAACTGAGTATTGAAAGATAAACATGAAGAAAAAAATACCTTGGATTATTTGAGACAACTCTTTTAAAGGGTGGAACAATGAGTTAGTCAAGAAGTTGATGACATTTCCTTCAAATTGTCAAATCTTCCATTATTGGCAAATGGTTTTTTGACAGTCAATCACAATAGAGACAAGTCTATCTTGATGGATGAATAGCTGATAAAATGTTTTGATAAGAACATTCCCCTGGCTTTGTGGGAAATTTCATATTGTTCTAAGAAAAGTTTCATCTATAGGTTTCTTTATTCTACTGTCTGTGCTACAGGTACGTATTTAATCCATCTCCAAAAATTTGTTTCCTGTCATGTAAATATAAACTCAGAAAGACTTGCCATTGAGCTCATTTCTTCTGAAATATCTGCCAATTCTGTGTTTGTATTAATTCTGCAAGCCAGGACTTCAAGAATACATTACTGTGAAAATGTTCTGTCCATTGCAATGGAATTATATGAACAGATTACACATTACCTAATATATTTAAAATGGAAACATTTCTTACCCCAAATACTGGAAATATGTTAAGTGAAGAAGATTATTTCCTTAGTATATGTACTTACCTAATGATTTCCTTTAGAACTTCAAAAGATCATTGATTTCATGAGTGTGGGGACTGTCTTCACTGATGCAAATCCTTTCCATGTCTTAATAGACCGTTTTATGAATTTCTGTGGTTTAAATTTTTTTTAAATCATCACCTAATGATGCAACCAACCTTCAAAGATAAAGTCATAGAATCCAAAAACTGAATGAAACCTCAAGAGCCAATTAATATACACCTAAGCAAGAATATCGAATATTGCTTTAGATTAGAGGGGGAAAAACCAGCCTGCTAGTCTTTTCTAAAAGTCCTCAAGGAAGGAAATTCTAATTATCCCTAGAGTCAAACCATTCCACTTTAGTAAGGAAAGTTTTTTCTCAAATCAAGCCTATATTGGCCTTTCTTCTCTTTCTATTCAGATCATCTAGCTCCATCTTCCAATACCAAGCAGAAAAGGTCTTATTCCTCTTTTGTTTTAGCTCTAGCCCTTCAGAGTTCCTTGATAATCATGGTCCTGCATTGTTCTACATTGAGTCTTCTTTTTCAAATCAATGACTCTGCTGGCATTCAGAAATTGAAGTCAGTATAGGGTTGCAGAATGAAGAACCCCACAAAAGAAATGTATAATTATTGCATTTGAGAAAAGGAAGAGATTTTAAATAAGAGGTCCTTTTACCTGCAGTTAGGCAGGACCACACCTAAACTACTTCAGATAGTTAGACTATCTCACTATGTGAGGAAGAACCAATTCATTCTGGGTAATATTTTCCCCACTTTGGTGAAGCCATTCCTTCATTCTATACATTAGTAGCTTTCCTAAAATTAACTAGTTAGTAACTGGTAGAAAAAATAAGGTAGATTCAATTCTCAGTCTTCTGATTCCCACCCAGAATCATTTTCACCATACCACATAGATTAAATGAACATCTATTCACTGTTCTCTCAACCATTTATCCACTAGCATGTTTTCAACCTTCCTGATCAATCTCTTCTGTATTTGATGCAGTATGTCTATACCCTTACTTAAATGTGGTGCCCCAAAATGAATGCAATACTAAAGATGCAGTCCCACTGAAAGTGGTATCTTGAAGTTTTTGTCCTAAGGGCAAATTACATTCAATATGCCCAGTGTAAATTTATAATCAGAAAACCCTTTTAGAACAAATTCATTTTGTGGGGACAGAAGTTGGAAAAAACCTGGTACATAAGGCATAAATGGGAAAATAGTGTTGAAAACTTCTTTTTTCTTGGTGGTAGATGTGTATATGTGTGTGCATGTACTCTTGCATCTTAGTGGGGAAAAGAACCCAGGAATACTTAAAGTTTCGGAGGGAAAGGGAAAGCAGAGCTGTTCAGAGCTGGAAAGAAACTCACCTAGAGTCTAACTAAGGAGAAATAGAGAAGAGAAAATATTCTAACTGGTTACCTTCCATTAGAAGGCAGCTAGGTGATAGAGTGGATAGAATGGAGTAAGGGTGACTCATCAAGAGGTCAAGTTTGACCTCCAACATTTTCTAGCCATGTGACCCTACGTAAGTTATTTAACCCTATTTGTCTCAGTTTCCTCATCTTTAAAATGACTTGGAGAAAAAAAATGGCAAATCACTTCAGTATTTTTGCCAAATGCCAAATGGAGTCATGAAAAATTGAACACAACTGAAAAACAACTGAACAAATTGTCTTTGGATTTTTATATATTTATTTTTATTTTTAAATTTTATAAGATTTTTTCATTATTCTTATTTATCAAATACTAAGCTCAATTATTTTGATGCTGTTGAAAAAAATTAATGCTATCAGTACCCTATGAATTTCAGTGCTTTGAACACAGCCTTCCTGTCTCTCTCTGTTGTAGTTATGGCTCTAGTTCTACTAAGGCAGAATGTAGTGGCTCTGCTACTTTCCTTTAGTAATACATTTTCCTTTGTAGCTAAGTTGATCATAAGACACCAAACAACTTAAATGTTGCTAGACCCACACTCAAAGATTTTCTGTCTTGGTAAGACCTTTCAGAGATTATATTTTAGTGGTATAACTTTTGGGAACTTAGTACCACTTCCGTCGCATGGTAACGTATCAATGTATGACTTTAGTGGAGATATACAAAAAAAACAAGAAAAAAGTCTCAACCACTTTACCAGAAATGGAAAAAAAGAGTCTATAATGGTGCTTTGTTATTACAAAATTCATAGGTTTGTATTTTCAAATAAGGTCAAAGGGTGAGGTCTTTGAACTTGTTTCAATCTTGATTACAGCCTTCACAAAAGAGGAGAAATACTTTTATACAATGGCAAAATGTAAGTCAAAATAATATTGTTTTTGTTTTAGAGAGTAGGTTTGCCAAGTAAAGCCTTCAACTTGATATTTTGAAAAATAACAGTACTGTTCTTTTCTGGAGAGAATTGATTAGTCCTTCATAACCAAACAGATTCTCTTCTATGCGAAGTTATTTAAGTGTGGCTGTGAGGCTGTTGATGATCCCTTAATTAAAATCCCTTTCTAATCTAGAAAGCTATGATTCTATAGCTATTCTGCAAGGTTCCTCAATCCTATCCAGACTCCAGTTTCTGAAAGGTATCATGGCACAAGGAGAAGCATTTGATCCTATAGTCAAGAAACCTGAGTTTATATCCTGGTACTTAAACTTAATAGCTATGACACGGCTTAACTTTGAATTTTAGCTTCATCTTTCACAATAAAATTAATACTAAAATTTCAACTTTATTGTGAGGAAGCATAATAGTTATAATCTCTTTTCACCTGTACTCAATTTCATGCTGACTATTAAGACTTCCCATCTTCTGATAAATAACATTTTCAGTCTTTTGGTTTTAGATTTCTAAGAGATATTTCTAGTTCTGTATTATTGTCTTTACAGATTTGGCATCTTATGTCATCTTAACCAGTATTACTTTTCTCTTCTTCCTACCAAGCTTCATGTAGGTCTCTATTCATATTCCGCCTCTCCTTCCATTGTGTCTTTTGATATATTTTTGAATGCATGTTTCTTTTTTTTGGTGGGGGATAGGGGGACGCAGGAGTAGAGAGTTTATTTGGAGAAGGAATGATTCAAAGGGTGAAGAATCCTACATATTGAAGAATCCACAGTTCCATATCAAAATATAACTTTTTTTTGTAAAATTATCTCTGTTTCAGTGTCTTTCTCATGAGAAATTTAATTATTTTGTTTTATTTTAATAATTTACTCCCCAATAAATTAAGGATCCTTGGTTTTGTCAGTATGCTTACTTCTTTTATCTACCTAGATCACAACCCTAAGTAGTATCAATGAGACTGTAGCAAACCCTCTAGAAATGGGCTTTAACCTAGAGTTGTGAAGAAGTTTGACATCAAGCCTATGTCTAAAATTTTCTAGTCTGATAAACCCTACTACAACTTGGGCATAGTTTATAATAATCCAGTGTTTCCCCTCCACCACAATGAAGTATCAAAGCAGGGTTTAAGTGAAATATTTGAACTACTTTTAGCAAATTATATCATAGTTTTGTCAGTAGCCTATAAATTACCACCGTTGAAAGTAAGGGGAAATTCAGGAAAGGGATTGACTCTCTACAACCTATCTAATCAAGGAGGATTTCTGTCTTCTCTATCTGACCACACAGATGAGCTTGTCTATCTGGAATTTGATGACTAGGTAGAAATGGAACCGGATAAAGAGGTAAACAATAACTGAATCTGTAACATCTCCCTCAAGGGGATACCACCTTTGGTAATTAATCTATCCTGTCTTTTAACATTATGATTTGTCACTTAAAAGTTTCAAATGCTGGATAGCCAAGGAAAGAATTAAATGGGGAGGCAATTTTTCTTTTCTTGACTTGTATCAAGGCCAGAGAGTAACACATTTTAAATGAGAATGCTTAACTTAAAACCCACAGCAAAATGAGATAAAAATCAAAAACCTGGTCACCATTCTCTATGGTCACATCCTATCCAAAGGTTGTAGTGACCCAGAATTATATTCCTCATAGGGTCATTTCAATGAGTTGTAGAAATGGAATCAATCCCATCTTAGGATTATTATTGAGCAACTTCTGTTTCCAAGAGGTTATATAAGCTGACAATGACATAGGTAGCACCATAGTTAGTTTAAAAAAAAACCCTTACCCTCTGTCTTAGAATAGATATTAATAATTGGTTCCAAGGCAGAAGAGTGGTAAGGGCTAAATGCGTTGCCAGGATCATACATCAATGAAGAATCAGGTCAGATTTGAACTGAGGGCCTCTCAGTCTCCATGTCTGACTCTCTGTCCACTGAGTCACCTATCTGCCGCCCAACAAAAATTTCTTAATAAGTAGAATATTTAGAGGTATACCCATAGCTTCATTCTATCCATTCCATAAAATAATGGAAAGTAAATGCCCCACAAAAATAATCTCTCTGTTTCACTATTAGAGTTACAATTCTAGGACATGGTGTAGCATTAGTCTGATCCCTTGAGTAGATATTTACATCTTAGTGGTTTTTTTTCATATTTTTAAAAGACTAGGGACATTACCTTCAGTTCTAAGAAAATCCAATAAATTTTATTTAAACTGCATCTGACCTGACTTGATTTGCGTAATGGCTATCATATTTCCTGCCTTCTCAATAGATACAGGAGGGGATGGAAGGAGGGAGAAAATTTGAAACTGAAATAAAAATAAAATTTTAAAAATTACATGACCTCTAGAATAAATTACTCTGACTCAAAATTTTGTTAGAAAATAAGTCTTGTAACCTTAGTTATATTCTGAGAGTTTAATACTGGATATTACACAAACACCTTGGTAATCTGTTCTTCTTCACCATATCTTTCATTTTCCATTCTACTCTCCTCCCCTGCCCAATGCACCTTTATTGACATGGAATTGTTATTGTAGTAAATTGAATTCCAAAGGAAAACATTATCAATGTATTTCATTTCACTTAAAGTATTACCAACCAATACAAAACATAGGTCTAACTAAACATGTTTCCTCATTCTATAAAGAAATGTCTGTGGATTGACTTACAAGCTTAGTTCATATGCCTGCCTCCTCTAAAGAAAAGAAACAAAAAAGAGGTACAGAGTGACCTGACTGATATCTTTTTTAAAAGGATTATTTATTATTTATTGATATTTAACATTCTTTTTGTTTTAGGTTTTGAGTTTCAGATTCTCTTCTTCCTTCTCACCCCTCCCCCCACCCACTGAGAAGGCAAATAATATATCAATTATATATTTTAAATCATGAAAAACATTTTTTCATGTTAACCTTATCACCAAAAATAAAAAAGAGAAAATCATAATTCAGTTTGCACTCAGAGTTCATCAATTTTCTCTCTCTGGAGACAGATAACATTTTTTCATCATGAATCCCTTGGAATAGGATTGATTAATCAGAGTATTGGTCAGAATAGCCAACTCTTTCACAGTTGATCACAATAACAATATTGCTGTTATTGTGCACAATGATCCCCTGATTCTTCTCACTTCACTTTTTGTCAGTTCACATAGATCTTGCCATATTATTGGTTTTTTTCCGCCTGAAACCACTTCCCTCATTATTTCTTATAGCACAATAGTACTCCGTTATAATCATATGCCAAATACTTGTTCAGTAATTCCCTGATTGATGTGCCTCTCCCTAAATTCTAATTCTTTAGCACCAAAAAAAGTTATAAATATTTTATAAATTTGAGTCCTTTTTTTCCTTTTATTTCTTTAAGGATACAGACCTATGGTGTTATTGCTAAATCTAAGGGAATGCATCATTTTATAGTTCTTTGGGCATAGTTTCAGATTGTTCCAGAATGGTTGGATCAGTTCATTACTCCACCAACAATTCATTAATGTATTTATTTTATCTTATCCTCTCTAGTATTTGTCATTTCTGAGAGGTGTGAGATGGTACTTCAGAATTGTTTTAATTTGCATTTCTCTAATCACTATGATTTAGAGCATTTTTATGACTATAGATAGTTTTGATTTCTTTTGAAAACTGTTCATATCCTTTGATCACTTATCAATTGGGGAATGGTTCTTATTTTTATAAATTTGACAAAGCTTCCTCTATAATTGAGAAATTAAACCTTTATCAGAGAAATTGCTTTAAGACAATTTTAACATTAATTCATTGTCTATACCTTCTAGCAAAATGTAATTTTTTTTTATAATCCTTTACCTTCTATCTTAGAATAAATGCTAAAAAATCAATTTCAAGGCAGAAGAGCAGTAAGGGATAGGCAATTATAGTTAAGTTACTTGCCTAGGGTCACACAACTAGGGAGTATCTGAGGCTAGATTTGAACCCAGGACCTCTTGTCTCTAGGCCTGGCTCTCAATCCACTGAGCTACCCAGCTGCCCCCTGGAATTTCTTTTCTAATTCTTGCTGCTGAGATATGTTGGAAATATATAAAAATGCTGATGATTCCTTTTTGTCCCTATTTTTCTCCATATATCTATTAACTTTAATTTTTCTAGGATTTCATTCATATCTCTTACCTCTTTCTTATATATTTGTTGGTTTGACTTATCTGTCCTGCAAAATGAAGTTTCCCTGATTACCTTTTTCAATTAATTCTTTTTTGCTTTTGCTTTGTCTGAGATTATTATTGCTATCCCTTTACTCTTCACTTCAACTAAAATATAAGACTCTGTTTCAGTCCTTCATTTCAACTGTGTGTGTATTTATTTTAATAATTTTTTTAATTTTTTTAAACCCTTAACTTCTGTGTATTGACCCATAGGTAGAAGATTGGTAAGGGTAGGCAATGGGGGTCAAGTGACTTGCCCAGGGTCACACAGCTGGGAAGTGTCTGAGGCCAGATTTGAAACCAGGACCTTCCGTCTCTAGGCCTTGCTCTTAATCCACTGAGCTACCCAGCTGCCCCCAACTGTGTGTGTATTTTAAGGAAGATATCATTTATATCTAATATCTTTTAAGGAAGATTACATGATGGAATGGGTTTTATGAAATTAGTGCTTACGAGCTGGATTCTTAGAGTTAGAGATTTAGTTCAAATGCCTATGCGATGATGTGGGTATTACTGAACAATAAGAACTTTACCATGAATATTGTTCTTAAAATGATTTCTAGAAATCAAAACTTACACTTCCAACTTCATATAAATTAATTTGGATGTAGCAGCAGGTCTGAAAGACAAAGGCTGCCATCTCCAGTATTGCTAAATACAAGTTGAGGACAATCTTCATGGGTGCTTTCCATGTCTCCAGAGCTGGCTGTAAATAGCTTTAAGGAGATAAAGGATTCACTTGCTCCAAATATCAAGTGGACGCTAGCAGACTTCTTACTGATACAGGAGGAAAGAAGGAAAAAGAAAGGAAGGAAGGAAGGAAGGAAGGAAGGAAGGAAGGAAGGAAGGAAGGAAGGAAGGAAGGAAGGAAGGAAGGAAGGAAG